>NC_046155.1:79371232-79687898 GCF_011064425.1 Rattus rattus
AGCCACGCCCATCCCTCCACACACTGCCTGCAGCTACTGTGCTACTGCAGTGTCACAACTGAGTGTCTGTCAGCAACAACAACAATAACAAAAACTGACTGTCGAGTTGTGTACTACAATGTAACTTCCTGTCCTGATGTGGACAGGACAAATTTCCAGTGGGTAAGTCAGTGTCCAAGTCCTGGAACATGCTCGGTGAGAATTTTTTTTTAAAAAAAAGATTTATTTATGTAGTGTATAGGTATGAATGCTCTATCTGCATATGTGCCTGCGTGTCAGAAGAGAACATCAGATCCCAATGTAAATGTGGTTGTGCGCCACCATGTGGTTGCTGGGGATTGAATTCAGGACCTCTGAAAGAGCAGACAGGGCTCTTAAACTCCGAGCCCTCTCTCCAGCCCACTCAGTGAGAACTTTTACTCAGTGTGAGAGCTGAACATATTAGCAAACCTGTGCTGGAGACATGTTGGAGAGACCAAGTAGAGAAACACGAACAGAAACAGCCAGTTATTGAAGCATACAGTGTTTTAGTGCCAGCAGGGTTACAGAGGGACTCATCCAAAGAGCGGTGACCTTCTGTGTTTTCCCGTGGGACAGTGACACACCAGCCTCCGATGGAAATTGATATGCTCAAACTCGGCCAGCTGCAGCTCATACCTGCTGGTCAGAAACTCTGGGGGTGACTCTGATGCAAGCCCAAGTTTAAGAAGACTGCTCTATGGGGTTGGAGAGATAATAGCTCAGCTGTTAAAAATCACTGGCTGCTTCCCCCAGAGGACCAGTGTTTGATTCCCAGTAACCACACAGAGACTCACAAGCATCTGTAACTCCAGTTTCTGAAGATCCAGTGCCCTCTTCTGGCTTCCTCAGGTACTGCATGCTCATGGTACACATACACATAAGCTGGCAAACACTCATATGCATAAAATTAAAACATGAAATAATAAAATAAATAATAAAAATTAATCTTAAAAAATGACTACTCGGGAGTGGAACTAGGGTTAGGTCAGGGGACATTGCTGGCATCATAAGGTCTTTGATACTGGGCTGTTTATTTTTAAACTCTATCATTATTTCACGAACCAATAAAAATTATTTCTACCAATCATACGGAGAAAACAGCCCAGCTCCATTTTGTTCCTAGAAGCCATTTTGAGTCTGTGGCTAAGTTTGGTACATGCTGTAACATGTACATTTCTGTTTCTTGAGGCTGGGCTGCACCCTACCCCTGTCGCAGGATGTACCAAAAACCAAGCCCTTGGAGGAGCTTCCTCTCAGGAACGTTCCAGCCCACTGTTCCATCACCCATTTTCCTCAGCTGCCTGGTCTCACTTCTGTAACCATGCCCACATGCAAATCCCCCGCCCTATGGTTTTGCCCTATGAAAAGGACTTAAGAAATTGGCTCAGGGCTGACCTCACAAGTGCCACCCTAAGGAAGATAGCCACTGTTTTAGGCTCTGTTGTGTACACGAATAAAGGCTTCTTTAATCTGGCCATAATTTGGATTGGTGATCTTTTTCCTCACATCTGTGAGATTAACAATACATTTAAGTTCCTGTATTTCAGAGCCTCTGACATCTTGAGACCTTGCTGGTGCTGGAGAACCTGCCCCTCCCGTGGCTGGACATTTCTATAGTAAAAGACTGACCTGTAAATGCACCTTTCCTCTGAAATCAAGCTACCTATAAAACCTCACCACCACCCACCACCACCACCACCACCACCACCACCACCACCACCACCACCACCACCACCACCACCACCCAGCTGAGGGACGATCTCTGGGTTCCGACGTCACAATGCAGTCTCAGGATGGAGCTGATTTCTGAGCACGTGTAAGAAAACTCACAGAAAACAAGACATGAGTCAGGTGACCTCAGTCTCTTTAAAACACAGATTTTTCTTGGAACGTGATTGCATGTTCCTCCTGGGTGTAGCAGATAGGAGTGAGTTTCCTTCAGCTGCTATTATTACCTGTATGCAAAAACATGTTTTTCCACATGCAACCTGTCCTTGGGACTGTGTACTTCACTACGGTGGCTCTTTTTAGCCCTTGGAATAGAAATTGTCTGACGCTCTGATTAAGTTGGCTATTGCATGGGACTGAGTCTGCCTCATTTCCAGGCCCTGCTCCCACAGGTTCATGCTGTCTGTAGTTCAGTTCACTGAAATGAGTCGTGTCAGCCAATCTTAACCCTATTTCACCTATTCTCTTTCACAGAAACCACCCTTCAGACTCATGCCCATGTGCATGGGCGTGCATGTGCATTTGTGTGGTGTGATTGATAAGAGCTAGTTTTGCACAGAGGGCTTCAGTCTGTAAAAGATGAAAGTCGCTAACCTAGAATGTGGAAAGTGGTCATCTCTCTGTCCTAGGCAAAATCTGGACTCTTCCCTTTGGTCTGGGCTTCATGCTCGGTAGGTGGGGTGCTCTCTGGGAAGAGTGCTGGGTCAGTATTCCGGTAAGGATACTTGGCTGCTCAGGAGGGTTTGACATTGTAGGTTAGGGACGAAGAAGGAGCTGAGATCCCTCATGTGGGGTTTGGACACATTTTTAAATCTCTCCCCTCCTCCCCCTTCTCCTTTCCCTCCCCCTCCCCCTCCCCTCCTGTACCTCCTCTTCCTCTTCTCCTCTTTATGTTCCCCTTCTTCCTCCCCCTGTTTTCCTCACCTCTAAAATGGAGCGAGTGCCTTGTAAGATACACGGGAAGGGCGCACCACCAACGCCAACACCAAGTGGTTGCTGTCAGCAAATGTCGGAGGTGACAGAGTGAACCCACCCAGACCTGGGGCCATTCTAAAGTTGGGAGCACACCTTCTTCTCCACCGTTCTTAAGGCAGCCAGGAGACAGGGCTGTCATGGTAGATGAGCGTCCAGCAAGCATTAGCCATGGCTGCCCCCAACCTTCTTCCCAGGCTCCCACTCCCGTCTTGTCTCCTGCAGAAAGCTTCCTGGACTGTCTCCACTGCAGTGGTCTCTCCCTATCTCTGACAGCCCAGGACCCTACCCCAGCCACACCACAGCACCAGGCAAAAGCTGGGCACTGCATCACCAGGCTCAGCCACACCCACTCCAAACAATTTCTGTAACAATCCTTCCCCCTGGCCTTTGTGGCTGCCGTTCCTCCGCCTGTCATGTTCTTTTCTGGAAATTGCAACAAGCACTCTTCCAAGCTTGCCTTTGTCATCTCAGACAAATGCCACCATCTCTGCTAGTGACAGGCAGGCCACGGATCACACGCCTTTATTTCCTCACAGCCTGTCTTAGGGACATGTTTTGTTTGCTTTGTGTTCATCTCCCATCATTAAGAAGAACGCAGGAGTCGTGAATGTGCCTCCAGTCTTTTGCAGGAGAGCAGCAAAAGAACATAGGAGGCACCTGACAAATATCTGCTCAAGAGAGAGATCTAGCTTTCAAACAGGGCCTGGCCCTAAAGTCCAGACTCTAAACCACAATACTGCAGTAAGCAACCCATGCATGAGAAAAGCCAGCCAGAAGCTGGGGCCCCGGGCAGCTCTCCTGGACAGAGGAGAGTCCCTCCCCCACAGGCAGATGAGAGTTCCCTGTAGGAGGTAGAGACCAGGGCAAAGGGGGCTAGAAGGCCCTGGTGTTCTGGTACCAACTGCAGCCGGGAGCTCATGCTGTATGAGCCTCCAACCAAGACACATAAGAAGATTAGCAAAAGGGGGTTCTGGCTCAAGGGGCTCTGATCTCAAAGCTTCACCACACCTGAGATGCTGTGCTGGTGGAGGAACTTGTAGGCTTCCTCTATACAAGGCCACCTGTGCCCAACCCACATAGGAGCAGAGCATGGGTGCTGCCTGCCCCCTAGTGGCCAAGGAGTCAAACTCTTCCTGCTTCCCTGGGGTGACTGGGATTTTTGAGTGCAGAAATGTGCACAGGAATTTTGTTAAAATGTAGATATCGATTTGCAGGCTTGGAGCTGAACCTGCGATTTCTGAATGTCTAACCAGTTCCCTGATGTTGCAACTGGTCTACAGAGCGGCTATGGCGTCCAGTGGTTTCTGAAACAAAAAACAAAAACTCTGAGGCATTAGGAAGCCAGACCGCAGGATTGAGAATGGAAGGCACTGTCATGGCAGAGGTTTCTTTAAGTAAAAGAATTTGGACTAGAGGTGGGACTGGGCGGAGTGTGGTGGTGACGAGGCTGCCGGAAGAAGGCAACTAGTGAACCTGAAATCCGAAGAGGAGACCCAGCTCCTGGGATAGAGAGGTGGAAAGAGACATACATGGCGACAATAGAAACTCAAAACTCCCAGGCCGGGCATAGACCTAGCTCTGCCACGACCACGACCACCCACCATCCTGCTCAAAGCCACCAATGCACAAGATTGATTGCTATGCTTCGGGGTAGGGGGGCATTTATTAAAAAACATTTGCCCTATTTAAAGATTTTTCCATTTTACTGTTGGGTTTTTTGCTCAAAGGGTATTAAAAAGTAGACAGGCGTAGTAGTGGTGCACACCATTAGTTCCAGCACTCGGGAGGCAGAGGCAGAAGGATCTCTGTGAGTTCAAGGCCAGGCTGGTCTACAAAGTGAGTTTCAGGACAGCTAGGGCTACACAGAGAGACCCTGTTTCAAAAAAAAGGTATAAAAGTGAAAGCTTGGGAGTCAGCTTCTCTGGGTGAGGATGCCTTCTCTACAAGCCTAAGTACCTGGGTTCAAATCCCCAGCACCTGTGTAAAAAGCCAGGCGTGCACACCTGTAACCCGAGTGATACAGGGTGATAGACCCAGGAGAATTGCTGGGGCTTGCTGACTACCAGCCCAGCTCCAAACTCAGTAAAAGAAATTAGACCAAGAGTAATATGTCCTGTCTGGTCTCTGTGCTTGCTTGTAGATACACACACACACACACACACACCATACAATATATGCATATACATACATACACACATACTACATACACACAAATACATTTACCACACTCATATATGTACACATAATGTATACACATGTGCACATACATATGCATATATTACACACATATACACATGTACATATACTTAAAACAAACACATGTACATACACATATGATACACACATATACACATAGTCTTGCATGCATATACATTTACACAAACACACCACACAATATACACATATACATAATACACATACATACTCACATACATACATATATTCACATACATCATTTATACATACATATATACATATATCACACATACCCACATGTACATACATTTACAATACACATACATACACACACACACAAGTATAAATGTGATATAATCCTAGTTCTTGAGGAGATGAGGCAGGGGGATCATGAGTTCAAGCTCTGAAGCCTGGATAACTGAAGCTTCTATCTCAAAGTTCTCAAAGGAAGGTTCAGGTACCCAGCATTGGTCTGACATCACAAAGCCCTAGATTCAATCCCCAGGAGCACAAAAAAGTAAATTATATCTATTGCAACCGGAGAAACAAAGACATAGCAGAGACAATGCTCCTCCCCCAAGGCCTCCACTCCTGATCCTCTGGGATCCCAGCATCTGCAGCCCAGGTCACGAGCTTCCTCACCTTTCTTCTCATATGTATAAAACACGCAGACACGGGCCTGTACACAGGAGGTATCTGCTGCAGTTGCTTGTTGGTCAACATGAGTTCATACCATATATTTTTGTGAAACCTAACCTTACATAATGGCTACCAACGTTCCTCTAGATCGAGGGGTCCTTTTCACAGGCAGCCAAAGAGCAAAACGTCTAGGCTTCACAAACCATATGAACCCCGCCATGTGAAGGGCGGGGGAGATACACCATGTAAATAAATATGATTGTAGTATAATAAAACCTCATTATAAAAACAGGCAGTGGGCCAGAGTTGGCCCCAAGTCATAATTTTCCAACTTCTGCAACAGATCAACAGCTGTAACTGTTTTTTTTAATTATTTAGAATTTATATTTCTCAAATTGTATAAGTAAAAAAATAATATAAATTTAAAGTATATGGATTATAATGACATAAGTTAATGGATTTTATAAACTGAGCACAACTGGATAACCAGTTCCTGTTCGGAACAGGACCAGCTCCATAGAAGCCTATTTCAAGCCAACATTTCAGCAACTGCCCAACATCCCAAAAGATGGATATATTCTGTTCAAGCTGATTATTCTTTTCATGGCAGTCAATAAACACGCTCTTTCTGTACCTGTTTCTCTACGTGCCAGTGTTTATTTTAGTAGGACAGACTCACAAACAGGGAGTTTGAGAGCCAGCACGCATATGTCACTGTAATGAGCCTTGCTGGGGACCCCCCCAGAGATGGTCATAAGTCACAGCCTGGTAGGCAGGGTGGTGCTCTCCTCAGCGAAGCTCCTCCAGCATTTAGAAACAGTGGATGTGCTGTCTTCTCTCTTAGGCTTGGGGACCTCAAGCCACTGCCTGACCTCAGCTGTTCTCTAAATGCTCAGGGAGGACCAGGACTAGGAAATTGAACAGCTCAGCTCCCTCCAATTCCTTGAGATTTTCAACGTCCAACTTCCAGGCTAGAAAGGAAGCCTGGGCTGGCCCTGGCTTGTGCAGTGGATGCACCACTCTGTAATGCCCTGAGTAGGCCTGCAGCACTGCAGAGGTGGGAAGGCCACATGACCCGGCTTCTTTGTGCCAGCCAGTGATACTCCGCCCTGCCGGGCTATTTCAAGAGTACGTGCTCTCCGGTCAATGCACAGGAAGGTTCCCCTGAGCCTACTGCACTGCATTGTGAGCCCTTCACACAGCAAGAACTATGGCGTATAGCACAGCCTGAGGGGGTCTTATGCTTTCAAGAGCTCCTTAGCTCCCATATTCCCTGAGGATACATGGTGAAGTGAGGCCAGAACCCCCACATACAACAGTGTTTATCAGATCCTCACTGACTTCTGTAACATCAATGAATCAATCAATCATCAATCAGTCGAGGAGGAATAGATGGGACTATGGCAGAGTCAGATGCGGTTGTCAAAACTCAGCTACTGGACACTTCAGATGTGTTACAGGATAATATGTAAATCCGACCTCAAAGTTGAAAAAGATAGATTCTGATTTGGAGCTGTTGTTCGTATAATGAATTGTTTAGCAAGGACTGACGAATGGATGTCTGTAATTTACTTTGAAGTGTGTCAAGAATAAGACGGGTGTGGGAGTGGAAAGCAAGATGGATGGACACACAGTCAGGCCAGTGCGGTCACTGGCGATGGGAGATCTTAGGGGGTGGATGTGTGGATGTGTGCCGTGAAGCTGATGGCTGACAGAAACATTCATGATGAAACATTGGGGAAAACGGAAAGCCAGGACAGGTTGAGCATCTCTATTTCTCACCCCTCGAAGTGTCCCCACACCACTCCCTGACATGAGCGCACAAGCGGAAAGTCCCACAGCTTGCAACGGTAAAGGTTGAGTGAAACAGCCTTTAGGGTAGACAAGGGGCGTGAGACATGAAAGAATTCCATCGTCTGTGTGGGTCACACCTTCAACACATCTCACTGCGTGTCCCCAGATATTCCTAAAGTGGAGAAAATCTGTCACTTAAAACACTTCTGATTCCGCTCTTTTCAGATGCAGAGCGCCTGGCCTGTAACACACAAAGGGTGCATTGTTCCAACATGGGGTCCTATCCTGCTCTCTGTGGAGACTTCCTTCCTCTGGGCCTTAGCACTTTTCAGGGTAAGGGAGGGTAGAGGGGACTGAGCTCAGAGTCTCACAAATACCAGGCAATTTTCTACTACTGAACTATTCCCCCAGCCCTCTTTCTGAATTATTTTTGAACAACTACATTAATTTATTAGGCATATGTGTGAGTGTGCATGTGTGTGCACATGTGTGAGTGTGCATGTGTGTGCATAGGAGACGTCGCGGTCAGTTCTCTTCCGTCATGAAGACCTCAGGGATGGAAGACTGGGGTCAAGCTTTCCAAGCAAGGACCTTTTCACTCATGGAGCCAACTTGTCGTGTGTGCAAGCCCCCTCCCCCACCACACCCTATGCCCTCTTTTTCCTTTCTGTTTTGAGACAAGTTCTCACTGAGTGGCCCAGGCTGGCCTTGAACTCATCCTGCAGCCCAGTTAGGCCTTGAGTTTGTGTCCCTCTGCCTCAGTCTCCCAAGCAGCTGGAGTTATGGAAGTGAGGCACCATGACAAGCTTAAACTGGAACATTTATTTAATGTTTAATGTGAAGGAATGGTTTTTGTAATCAGAGACTGCCCCCTTGTGGTCATGAGCTGCTAGTTCATAGCTTTTTTTTTTTTTTTCCTTTTTCTTTTTCTTAATAAAGTCTTGAAGCCAACCGCTTGGCTGGGTAATTTTATGAAATATTAAGCCAAATGGATTTTCCTCCACCCCACTCCCCATATCCCCCTCCTTCTGCTTCAAGCGAGCAGTCAGCTCAATGGAAGTATGTGGCTGAGTAAAAAAATAAATGCAACCCACAGGTTCATTCTGCCTCCGTGTTCAAATACCCACGGGCTTAAGAGGTTTGAGGAACAGCACACATTAAAGAGTGGGATTTGTAGACACAGTGCCTGGAAAAAATATGAATCAAGCTTTAACTCGGCAGAAGGATGGAGAGTCTGCCTGTGCAGTAGGCAGAAAAGGCTGAGGAAGATGCTCCAGCCATTTCAGGGAACCTCGGGTTGTGACGTCAGTCCAGGCAAAGAGAACTAGCTTATCTACCGTTGTAACAGTAAATTCTCGATTATTCGAAAACAGTGGACACTCAACGCCTGATAAATTAATGCCTGGGAGATCAAGTGACCTTGGTCAAGTCTGTACTCATATCTTTGATAGCTTAGGGAGGAAGCTAGGCTCACCAAGTGATAACACCACCCCAAATTCCTTTCGCTGCGTGCCTCGGTTTGCCCTCGTGGAAAGGACCTGCATAGTACCTGCTCAGAAAACCTAGCTCACAGCATTTGTTCCCATCCCTTTGCCCCACAGAGATAGCTGCCGTACTATAAGAGACTTAACCCAGCCATGGCTTCCATCAAGAACTTCGAGCCCCTTCTGAAGTCCCCATGGTAACATCACAATGTTAATCTGTGTCTAGCGTGTCTAGCTTTCCTGATATCCTATGAGACCTTTCAAGGCACAGGTCACATTTCATTCATTCTAGGCACCAATCCAGTACCTGGGTCCTTCATGGATGGATGATGGATGGATGGATGGATGATGGATGGATGGATGATGGATGGATGGATGATGGATGGATGGATGGACTACTTAGAGAGCCATCTTACCTTCCTACCTATGGCAAACCACCTTACTCCTATTGTAAACACCTAATCACCCCAGACTACTTCCCTACCTCCCACCACATCCATCAGGTACAGCATGTACCCAGGTATGATCTCAGGTCTTTGGACCTTGTCCTACCATATTGACATTAGAAAGAAGATGCTGCGATGGTTTGAATATGCTTGGCCTAGGGAGTGGCACTATTAGGAGATGTGGTCTTGTTGGAGTAGGTGTGTCACTGTGGGTGTGGGCTTTAAGACCCTCATCCTTACTGCCTGGAAGTCAGTCCTCCACTAGCAGCCTTCAGATGAAGAGGTGGAACTCACAGCTCCTCCAGCTCCATGTCTGCCTGGATGCCGCCATGCTCCTGCCTTGATGATGATGGACTGAACCTCTGACCTGTAAGTCAGCCCCAATTTCTTTATAAGAGTTGCCTTGGTCATGGTGTCTGTTCACAGCAGTAAAAACCTAACTAAGACAGAAGTTGGTACCAGGGACTGGGGTATTGCTGTGATAGGTCCGACCAGGCCTTTGTTTGGAAGAATGTGGATTTGGGGACTTTGGATAGGACAGCAGTAGAAGGCTTAAAGTCGGGCTTAATGAGCCATCGTAGTGGAGACTTTGCTGATGTGACTGTTTTGAACTGTCCAGACCTGTCTAAGAGGTTTCAGTGGAGAAGAACTTTAATATGTGGTCGAACGACTGCTTTTGTGATGTTTTGGTGAAGAACGTGGCTGCTTTTTGCCATTGTCTAAAGGGACTGCCTGAGGCTAAGGTGAAGAGTTTATATTAATTGCATTGACACAGGAAGTCTCAGAAAACCCAGCAGAGGCTTTGTTCTCTGGTTAAGTCTCATGAAGAACTTTTTGAACAAGCCTAGCAAGCTTAGAAAGGAAAAATATAAAATATATGGTTTGGGTATTAAAGGGGCACCGGGAGGTGAAATGGAACTGAACCCTATGTTCCAGGAGATAACAGATTAAGGGATTTGGGGGCAAGGTCCTACCCAGCTAAGTCTAGATGCAGGCACAGTGGTACACACTTTAATACCAGAAGATAAAGCCAAACAGATCTCTGAACTCAAGGCCAGCCTGGGACAGAGCAAGTTCAGGTGTTGGGGATTTAGCTCAGTAAGGCCCTGAGTTCAGTCCCCAGCTCCGAAAAAAGAAAAAGAAAAAAAAAGAGCTTAAATTCAGGTGTGGTGGGACACACTTTTAATCCCAGGAGCCAGGTGTGTAGATCTCTGAGTTCAAGGTCAATCTACAGAGCAAGTTCCAGAGCAGCCAAGCTTAAGCAGTGAAGGAATTGGAAATCAGAAAGCTAGTGATAGAGTAATAGAAAAGTGCGGCCATGTTCCAGCTCCTCCAAGCAGCAGAACTCAGCAGCTTTGGCCGAGTGGCTCTGACTTTAGAGTGAACAACAGAAGGGACACCTGGGACTGTTGATGCTGGTCAGCTGGAGCTAAGAAATTAGCAGTGATTAAAAAGAGACCAGCCTCACTGAGGTGAAATCTTCTGGGAAGTGTCTTCTGAGAGCACAAAGAAGCTGTGTTCCAGAGATAGCCAAGGTTGTACCTCGTGCTGCAGCTGTACTTGGTAATGTGTAAGAGTCACCCAGGTGGTACTGGTTTTGAAGGCATGAAGGGGTCATGAAGAGCAGCTGAGGCTTGGTACTGTGAGAGGCCATGGACGGCCATTGGTGAAGGTGCAGCTTCACCTGCAGATGACGGCCCAGGACCAAAGGGGTCATACAAAGGAGATGAGGCTTGGCACCATGAAGAGAGCCTATGAGAGGTTATTAGTGAAGCTTCCTTGCAGAAGACCCCAACCAATACCATGGGCTGATCACCAAGAACAGCAGCAGCAGTGAAGTGGAATCAACCTGAGCTCAGAGTCCTACAGAGGGCAGAGCTGGAGAAGTGATGCCAGCCCTTTGGAGAAGCCCAGAAGGTTATGTGTGGATCCCAGACATTAAAACATAAGCTTGTAACATTAAAGTTGCCTTGGAAACCCCAAGATATTCAAGATGCCAGAGCCATTGGCTATCTGCTGAGGAAAGCCATTAACAGGGAGTGGAATCAGCCCAGGAAAAAGAAGTTTGTTACAGTCAAAAAAAAAAAAAAAAAGATAAAAAGGGAGTTGGAGATCTGAAGACCGCTTTGACATCAGACATGAAGATGCAGAGTTTGGAGTTTGCCCTGCTGGTTTCTTGTCTTGTTTTGGGGATTTCAGTTAAGCGATTAAATGAATTCAGAAGAGACTTTGAACTTTGAACTTTTAACATTGTTGAGACTGCTATAGACTGTGGGGACTTTAGAAGTTGGACTAAATGTATTTTGCATTATGCTATGTTTAGGTATGGCCCCCATAGACTCATCTGTTTAAACAAGCCTATGGGGTCCAGGGAGTGGAATGTGATGGTTTGAATATGCTTGGCCTAGGGAGTGGCACTATTAGGAGAAGTGGTCTTGTTGGAGTAGGTGTGTCACTGTGGGCATGGGCTTTAAGACCCTCATCCTTACTGCTTGAAAGTCAGTCTTCCACTAGCAGCCTTCAGATGAAGAGGTGGAACTCTCAGTTCGTCCAGCTCCATGTCTGCCTGGATGCCGCCATGCTCCTGCCTTGATGATAATGGACTGGACCTCTGAACCTGTAAGCCAGTCCTGATTAAATGTTGTTCTTTATAAGACTTGCCTTGGTCATGGTGTCTGTTCATAGGAGTAAAACCCTAACTAAGACAGACACCTTCACGAAAAAGGACCCCAGAGCTTTTGTTTGGTTGGTTTTGTTTTATTTTGTTTTACTCTTTCCATCTTGCTAAGAGTCCTCATGTTGTTGACAAATACTTTGTTGCCAGCATTTCTTCAAACACTAAAGCAATCTTCCACGAGACTCCAGCACCTACTTCCTTTTCCCAGAGGGTGCTTTAAAACCTTTTGGAGCCTCGAGTGCAAGTAGATGAGCTTCTTCCCGAAGCTCATCAAGTACTTTTGTCCCTCAACGTTCTTTTTCTGATATGTGGATATTGTGCCTTAGGATGGAGTAAAGGGGTCACTACTCCGGAAGTACCCAAGTCTGCCTGGGAGATACTTCAGTCTAAGAAGTTTCTGTCCAGTACAATCAATATCCAATAGTAAAAGTTCTACTTGGGAGTTCCCAAGAGAAACAATTTGTTGCTTTTCTTTTCTTAGAACAGCCCCAAATCTGAGAAAACGTAGTCATAGATACAAACGTAGATCATAGTATGTATGGCTGTGGGGTGAAGACAGGGAGATTGTAAGTTTGAGACAGCCTGGGCTACATAGTGAGACCCTGTGTCAAAAAAAAGAAGTTACAGCTATTAACATAGACTGGGGAAGGATTCATGAAGTTCCATCCTGGGCTAAGAGCTTCAACTTAGAGGCATAGGAAAGCACTTTCTGAACAGGAGCATGGCTGAGCAGGCATTAAGACCAACAAACGACCAAATGGGATCTCACGAAACTAAAACACTTCTGCATAGCAAAAGACGCCATCATTTGAGTAAAGAAACAGGCTGCATAAGGGAAAAAAATGTTGACAGACATACGCCTGACAGAGGGTCAGTGACTCAAATGTCTATATATCTGTATATCTATATATCTGGATAGATATGTGTCTGACTGAAGTATCCCTGACCCAGAAAGACAAACACACACGCTCTGTCTCACATGTGGTTGCTAACCTTGAGTCTTTAGACGTGTGCTTGAACCGGAGTGCCGAGAGAAGGCAGGGGACTAGCGAGGGGGTCTGGGGAGGAGTTCAAGAGGGAGACAGAATGCAGGTGGTATGAAGGGGAGAAGGGGAATAATACAATCGGGAGGATTAAATGGGATGGAGAGCCTGGGAAAGGAGGGAGTGTGGAGAGGCACAGCTAACACTAAGGACATGGAAGAGGCACGTGGACACTTACGGCCATAGACCCCTCCTAAACCATACACAGACACATGTGAAAAGGGAGTTCAAATGGAATTAGCCTGCAGGGGAGAAACAATGCTTCTCCATGGTGCTATAGACTATCGAATAAAAAGCCTAGTGACTGGTATGGGATAGGTTGTTTTGTTTGGTTTGGTTTGGTTTGGTTTGGTTTGGTTTGGTTTGGTTTGGTTTTGAGTTGTTGGTCCCATGTCCTGTGACTATCACAGACTATCGCCATGGCTCTTGGTTACCCTCCGGAACTTCACAGTAAGACCCTCCAGCCGACAACCTGACATACTTGAGTCATAGGACGTGGAGAAATCAAGCCGGTACCAGCCTGGAAGCTTCATCTCTACTGAGTTCACAGTGCAAAGGTTCTATGCATCCTACTGGGGGAGAAGAACCATCAACAGCCTTACCTAGCAGCGAATACTGCAAGCCACACTAATTGGGCAGCTGGAGAGGTATGGCGCCCGGTGCAATCAAGGCACAAATGTTACAGGAGTGACCAACTGTTTCTTACTGGATTTAAGGCCTCTTCCTGAGATGGCACTCATGGCTGATATCATTAACTGGACCAAGGGCCTGTGGCTGCTAAGTCACAAGAGAGAACTTAATCTGGCTAAACGGGCACAGTGAAAACTGCTTTCTATTTACCTTCATATGGAGAGATTAGTGCACCTTTCAAGCCTCATCAGGGAGGCTACCTTTCATAATAGGTAGCCATTAACACTGTGGAGGTTTGAATGTTTTTGGCCCAGGGAGTGGTGCTATTTGAAGGTGTGGTCTTGTTGGGGGAAGTGTGTCACGGTGGGCATGGGCTTTAAGACTGCCTGAGAGACAGTCTTCTCCTAGCGACCTTCAGATGAAGATGTAGAACTCTCAGCTCCTCCTGCACCATGCCTGCTTGGACACTGTCATGCTCCCACCTTGATGATAACAGCCTGAATCTCTGAACCTGTGAGCCAGCCCCAATTAAATCTTGCCCTTATAAGAATTGCCTGAGAGTCATTATCATAGCCATGCAGAATATCTGACCTTGAGCTCAAAAGAATCCTGTGCCTCTAAATCATCGAAGACTCCCCATGGATTCCCCTAACAGCTACAGTTGCTGAACTAGAAAAGGAAATAAATGGGTATGTGTAGGAGAGTGCTTTCAAGTCAATCGGACCTAGCTGGGAAACTGGGCGCCTGTCGAGCCTATTTCGCGATGGGTAGAAGGATAATGCTCACCTCCTTGGATCAGATTCCTGAAAGGAACATAACAGGCAAGATGGTCTGGGGATTAAAGGGCTGTGGATCTAAATACAGTCCTGTGAATGTGGGTACCTGTGGTAACCATTTTCAACACTAGGTGGCAGCAGAGCCTCAGTTTTTGTCCCTCAGGCACAGGAGGCTCTAGGGTCAGTGGTGAGGGGTTGGAGCAGGCTTTCCTTGAACTTATTATTACCCCAAGATGTCTTTGTCCCACTCCTACTCCACAGGAACCCCACTGGGAGACAGCTGCCTCCTCCCTCAGCCTGTCCTTGAAGGGAAAAGCCTCTGATGAGACCACCTTCTCTAAGGACTCACCAGGTTTTCCAAATGGCCCTTTCTTCAACTTTTATATGGTTTAAACAAACCCTTGACCACGTTAGGGCTCAGCAGATCAGTGCTACTACACCATTCTGGGGCCTCAGAAACTGGCCAATGTGACCGACCCCTTCCGTGACAAAATGGTGAGGCCTTGTTTAGACAAATTAGTTATGTAAGTCTACGGAGGTTTGTGTCACAAGCCTGGAAGAGCCAATTCCTTCATATCTTCGTGCCACTGGGCCTAGTGTTTTGTACTGGTTTTGCCATGACTGACAGGTAACCTGCCAGTCCAGCACAGACGAACTCCTATTCTGAGTATCATGAAGGCTCACTACAGAAAATCAGACCGACCCTCCTTCCTACCCTTTGTGTGTCTCCTCCCCTTAGCTAACTGCACTGTTTCTCTTTCTTGGTTCAGATGCAAAGTAAGTATGCAGAATATTACAGTGATTGGCATAGCTCCCATCAGGTTAAAATAAATTTCAACAACATCGTAGGCCCAGGGTAGTTCCCTGGCAAGCACAGCCCCTCCCTCCCTCTTTAAGACATAAATTCTTCCAAATTTGGTGTTGGTCATCAAGACTCTATGTTCCCATTGGCAAAGTCTGGGGAGGAAGCAAGGAAGCCTTCTCGGCTATCTGAATAAGGGCACAGGGACTTCCCGTTCCAGGAGACACGGAGAGAACAGATAGGGAGCAGGCAGAAGAGTCTGAAATTACAAGTCCTTTCAGTATCCTCAATACAAGGCAATCAGAGATGTCTGAGCGGTGCAGACATATGTGAAAATTCATTATGAACTGGACATGTGTCAAAATACACCACACCCACAAATGTATAAATTATTGTATTTTAATTACACGTTGTTGTTGTTGTTGTTGTTGTTGTTGTTGTTGTTGTTGTTGTTGTTTTAAAGAAGGATGAATGGAAGGCTCAGGTGGTTTGGAGGTACATGAAGGTTACCTTGACTTGGTCATTGCGTATTGTGCATGTGTCAAATACACTATGGCCACAAATAAATACAATCATTATCATTTCAATTACAAATGTTTTGATTCGAAAGAAGCCTGGAGGCTTAGATGGCCCTTCAGGCAGCTGAAGCCACCCCAAGGTGCTGAGAATGTGGCTTTGAGGGTCCACAGTCTGAGGATTTCGCTGTGGAGAAGAGAGACACTGGTGGCAGGAGCAAAGCGGCAACACGCCCCTCCATGCGCCTGTGACCTGCCTCTGCACTATCCCCCGCCCCTCGCATGTCCACGGAACTCAGAAGCTCTGGCACCAACGCAGGAGCCTCGGGGCCACCTACCAACAACGATGAGGACCTCCCTGTCGATGTGGGCCTGGATGTAGATGCGGCCGCGGCGTTCTGTGTGGTCGGTGCCACAGAGGCTGGGGACGTTCATCACGCAGCGCTTGTGAACATTCATCATACAGGCTGTGAGGGCAGAGAGAGGGAGGTATGGCTCAGGCTGGCTTAGGTCGGCCCAGGCTGGGGGCTTCAGGCACCAGCTGTACCTGGACCACCACTTCCTTCCTGTTCTCTGACCTAAGAGACAGTCCCACCTAGCAGAGAACAAGCTACCTGGCCAGCATCACATCAGAAGGACGTCTCCAAGTCTTTCTCACAACCCTGATGGGTGAAGGAAGTTGAACTTGGTGTATCGGCCCTGAAGGCTAAGGTACAGCCTGAAGCGGTACCTCTATATTTCTATACCCCTGTGGTTCTGAAGCTCCCACTCGAATGCCCAGTGCATCATTCCTACAAGTGAGGGAAATGGAGGCGGTGCCGTGGAGGACAGGGTCCCACCCACCCAAGTATACCCTGTAGGAATGCTTACACAATGTTGTCAAACTGCCCCATGTTTAATGTCAGCAGCAACACACACTGAAGTCAGACATCTAGTTTTAAAGAGGTGACATCAATAGTATGAGTTCCCTAGAGAGAGTGGGTGCAACAGGGAGGTGGCTTAGAAGAAGTGTTCGGCAAGCGGATGAACTGGTCCACCTTGTTACAGGGAGGACATAATGCAGTGCATCGGGGAACAGTACCTGTCCTACCCAGGGCTTGGGGGACACAGTGCAGACGTGGATCCCAGGGCACTAGGATAGAAGCCTCTCTTGTGGCATCGCCCCATGGGCGCACGCTCCCCAGGGATCAAGTACTTACTGTCGCATTTCATCCCCTGGTGGATGAGCCCATACAGCAGTGATCCACAGTGGTCACAGAAGGTAGGGCTGGAGTAGGTGTGGATCTTAAACTTGTGTTTGCTCCGTGGGTCCTAAGATTGAGAGAAAGAGACAGAAGAGGCCACTGTTAGTGAGGAGAGCTGAGGGCCAACCCTGCATTGAATGTCACTGGACAGCTCATTGAGGACTGCCATGCCTGTAAGGACCATCACTGGGGCACCACGCACAGACTCAACACTAGACAAATGGAGTCAGAGGGCTGAGTACGTAGGACAGATGACTGGTCAAACTCCACATCCAAAAGTCATTCACGGGGCCAGCCTGCAAATCCCAGCATTCATCAGGCCCCCTGCTCCTATGTCTACCCACCCCTTTATTCTGCAATCCATCTTCTAGAGTGACCTAAACCCAGCTCTAACCACAAAGCATTCCCACCTACAGGTCGTTTGACAGGTCCTCACCCCCACAAACAGTCTTCAGAGTCCAGAGGACAGACCTCAAGCTGTGGCAGAGAGGGCTGGGCTACCCCTCCCATCCACAGCAGGGGCCTTGAATTACAGCGGAGGACATGCTGCTCCACAGACACCAGACTTCCTAGCTTCCTTTGTCGCTTGGTGTGGCCACGGGTTCTGATCAATGAATGGGAAGTATAAACTTCTGGATCATTCCAGTAAAAAGAACATAAGTGTGCTTCCTGCCTCTTTTTCCCCTCCCCACTGGCCAGAAAGTGAGAAAATGTGATGACCTTGATCTCAAACTTGGAGCCTGAGAATAGAGCCAGCCTAACAGCCTTGGACACCGCCTTGCGGGTTGATGCCTGAGAGAAAAACCTCATGTCTGTCTGCTCAGGTCTCCAAATATGGAGGACTAACGCTTATTACTATTTATTGCTTACATCAGCTTGCACAGTCCCTTAACTAATGAGCACGGCCATGAAAATCTGGTGGTGTGGGGTAGGGGACACAGGGTCAGACTGTGGGGCGCAAGCCAGCGCTCTTCTTTGTTGAATGGCTTTGGGCAAATTCTTTCATCTCTCTGCTTCAGTTTCCTTGTTCACAGTGATGGTGCTACGGCCATCATTATCGTCTAAGGCTGCTGGAAAGAATGAATGGTGGACCTGCGTGGAGAGCAGAGCACCTGAAGCATGGTGACCACAGAGCACCAGGTTCCCAGCATCTCTGTGGCTCCCCTGTGGTGCGCGCTCAGACACACGTGCAGTGCCAGGCACACGGTGTGTTCTCAGTACTCAGAACATATTCACACACACACACACACACACACACACACACACACACACACACACACACACGACACCCTCCCTCTCTCTCTGTTCAGCACGTCCCTCCTCCCTCAAATGCCCTCCTCTTTCCAAACCCAGGGCAGAGCCGTTTCATCCTTAGACTCAGTACTCGACTGAAGCTAATTTTGCAGATGAAGGTTCCAACCCAGGGCTGATGGGAAACTTAGTAGCTTCAGCCTGATGTCTCTCTCTCCCTCCACCCAGCCATTCTCCTAGTCACTAATGCAGGGACAGGTGCTACACACACACACACACACACACACACACACACACACACACACCACACCACACCACCACACATACATATATGCTACTGACTGACCGGCTTATTCAAAGAGACACTTCTAATTTAAAAATGAATCCATGTACCTATTCAAATCTAAAAAAGAAACTAACACTGACCATATCATGGTATCATTGCTGGTGAGAACACCGGAAATTTTCATGCAGTGGGCAGGGGTGGATGACGGTTATTTTCAAAGCTGAACACACCCTTATCATAGCTGACCTATCTCTGAGTCTCAGAAGGAATGAAGACCTGTCTGTCAAAATCCCATATGTGGAATTAAATCGCTCTGTTCAAAATGACTCAAAGTCCAGAAATATCCCCAAAATGTCCTCCAGTGTGTGGATGGATAAGGATTGAAGCATCTCTGTTTTTGGTCTCTTCTGGGCCTTTGGATATACTGACCTTGTAAAAGTCAAGCTTTGGGTTTCACTTGGGGGTTGACTTTCCTAAGCCTACCTTGTGTGTAAAGCAAGGGAGACCAAAACCAAAACCAAACCAGAGTGGTGTTTATTAAGAGCCGGGGGCAGGGAGTGGGCTGAGTGGCATTTGGGAACACATTTTAGTGTTTGGAAGCATCTCTACATCAACTGGGTGGACTTTGTTGTGTCTGACAAAGGAATCAGCAGTGTGGGGAAATGTGCTTTGGGCTGAGCTACTCGGTGCCTAACGCTTTTGGCACACAGGCCGGAGGGCTGGAATCCAAGTCCTCAGCACTGGTAGAAGCCAGTGGATATGGCAGTCCACCTATAGTGCCAACCCTCCTAGGGCAGCAACAGGGGATCTCTGGAGCCAGCTGGCCAGAACTGGTGAGAGAGCATGTCTCAATATACAGGTACGGAGTAACGGGGAAAGATACTGGACATTAGCCTCTGGCCTCCATGAGCACACGCACATGTCCACACACAAGCAAACATCTGTACACTTAAAAATACTGTATTTTAATAAGGCTCCCTCAAAGTCACTCAACGATGTAGGTTTCTGTGTCCTGCATCTTCAAAATGAGATGCGGTGCCTTTCCTGATATTATAGCTCTCTGTCATTATTGGCCCTGACAGAGCCCCGAGTAGTCAAGTCTGAAAGTCTGTGTCACTTTGCTCTGACCAGCAAGACCAGCAAGATTAGCTGAGCTTGGATCATGTTCAAGGACCCCAGCAGCCACCGAGTCCAGCCAACGTCTCAGCTGTTGCTCTCATAACAGTTGCAGGGTTTGGAAATCACAGTATGAAAAATGAAGCTCACTACTAGGAGCCCGTCTTCATTCCTGGACAAAGAGACTGCCACACACTGAGCTTCTAAGGAAGAGTCCCGTCCCTGCTGCAGAACGCTCCCACTGCACCCTCTTGAGCATCTCCCTTAAAAAATGGGAAAGCCGTCCCTCAAAGCCACCCAAAAGCAGCCCCTAAGTGTGACCGACATCAGCCTGCGGGCTTCCCCTCAACCCCGCCACCTAATCTCTAAAGAGAGGAGAGCTGAGCTTGGTCCTGCCCCAGTGAGTGGAACAGGTACATGGGGCTAGCAGACTTGCTGTCATAGCTCTCTTGAAGGAGGCTACTGGGTCCAGACTCCACATCTGGACCTGAAAAAGTTGGTGTGAGGGGCTGAGGCAGGCTGAATTCCAAGGTCAAGGTCAAGGTCAAGTTGCCTCTTGGGTCTTGAGGTCCTCTCCTGACTCTCTAGTATGTTGACCCCATAAAAGTCAGGACTTAGGCTTCATCGGGAGATTGCCTTTCTTTAGACCTACACTATGTGTAAAAGGGAGCTTCGTGAGCTCTGCTTCAAGACTGCAGACAAATCTCAGCTAACCATGAATTGCCTCTGCGGGCTTTGCGCTTCTCTCTGCATCAGCATCCTCTCAGGAGACCTGGGGAGAAGCCACGCACTTCTGACCAAGTGACACAATGACATCAAGACCCAGCACATATTTTCAACCATTGGAGGGAACAATGGGCCCATGGAACAAGAAAGAAAAGGAGAACATGGCTACTGACAGTGCGTGTGCGTGTGCATGTGTGTGTGTGTGTGTGTGTGTGTGCACGCACATGTGTGTCTGTCTGTCTGTCTCTGTCTCTCTGTGTGTCTGCCTGTCTGTGTATATGGGTGTGTACACGCATGTACAGGTGCATATGTGTGCATTGCCTGGGTGTGCTAGTGTAGACTAGTAGTCAATATTAGTGTCCTCCCCAATCCTTCCCCACGTTACACTCTGAGGCAGCCTACCTGTTCTGGTTAGTTTTTCTGTCAACGACACAGCTAGAACTAGAAAGAGGAACCACAATTGAGGCAAGTGGTTCCATCAGACTGCCTATAGGCAGGAGTGTGGGGTATTTTCTTGATTTGTGATTGATGGGGAAGGATCCAGCTCACTGTGGGCAGTACCACCCCTAATCAAGTGGCACTGAGATATATAAAAAGTAGGCTGAGCTAGCCCTGGGGATCAAGCCAGTAAGTAGCATTCCTCTATGGCCTCTGCTTCAGTTCTTGCCTCCAGGTTCCTGCCGTGAGTTCCTGCTCTGGCTTCCCTCGGTGATGGACTGTAACTTCCAAAGTGAAATAAACCCTCCCCCTCAAGCTACTTTTAGTTATGGTCTTTATTACATTGATAAGACAGTCCCTCACTGAACCTGGAGCTTCTTGATTCGGCCAGCAAGGCCAAGGATCTCCTCTCCCCCACCTCCCCAGCAATGAAATTGTAGGCAGACACTGCTGGGCTCAGCGTCTGTTGGGGATCAGACTCAGGTCCCCCCATATGAACAGGAAGCACTCTGATGACTCCCCAGCCCCTTAGTACCTTCTAAGTCAGCTAGGTGGCCTCTTGCAAAGATGGCGTTCACACCATACCACTCTCCTTCCTCTCCTCAGTCCCCAAGTTCAATCCCTTAATACCTCACCAGTCAGATAAAGCCAGCACAGCACTTCGTTCATTCATTCGTCTACCTGGCAAGTTTTACCACGGGCCAGGTTGTCTCTAGGGCTTCAAGAGACAGCTTCGAGCAAAGAGAGAATGCAATGCCCACTGTCACAAGAGCCACATCCTAACTGCAGAGAGAGAGAAAAAAATAAAGCCTGCCCTGCCCTTCCAAATCTCTCCAACACAGTATTCAATCTCTGATTGTAATTGCATGTTTAAATTGCATTTCACCCACGCTTAGCTGCAAGCAACACGGGGGGAATTTCTCACAATCCCTACCATATCCCCAAGGCATGTATTATACTTGACATGTACAAGGTGTTCAATAAACGTTTAGTCTTTGAGAGTTAGCATTTATTGAGCATGGCGTGTGCCAGCAAGGACTCTCGGGGATTTGTCACATGCTGATTTGCTTGACCCTCATCCCTAGAGAGGTGTGCCATTTGCTACCCCCATTCTAGCAACTGGGGGACTAATTGATAAGGTGGTTTGCCCAGGACATTCTGGCTCCCATGAGCAAAGTGTTTTGTCTAATGGTTGGCACACGGCAAGAGGTGAATGAGTTACTATGGCAGTGGCAAGGTTAGAGTCGTCACTGTCAGCCACCATACCCTGAAGCCATGCACACGTTACTTTATGAAAATGACCTGTGGAGTGTTGTGCCAGATGAATTAGAGCCAGACAGGGCACGGGAAAGCCGACCAGGCCAAGTGTAGAGTGTACTTCACTTCGTTGTAGTTTCTTTTCTTTTTGAGACAGGGTTTATATAGCCAAGACTGGCCTCACATTTACTATAAAGCCAAGGATGATCATGAGTTTCTGATCCTCCTGTCTTCACCTTCCAAGTGTTGGGATCACAGGCGTGTACTAACGTGCCCGCTTTATGTGATGCTGAAGATGGAGTCCAGATCGTCATACATGTTAGGCAAGCATTTTACCAATTGAGCTACATCCCTAACCCTTTCCATGGCTTTAAAGAATCATCTATGTGGTGGGGGGCTTTTGTAGGCCATCGTTTTCTCCAACCACCATCCATGTGGATTCCAGGGATGAATTGCCAGGCTTGCCAGCCAGTGTTGTTATCTGCTGATCCATCTCACCCTTTATGGCCTCTTCAAAGGTTTGGGGGCACCTCTGTTCTCAATCTCTTGCCTTAACTTCCACCAAGACTCAAACTCTGAAGCACCAGCTCCCCCCCACCCCCATCACCCCACATCCCCAGACTGTCCAGACAAGCTATGGCATCTTCTGATCAGCTCTATCCCCTCCCTTCCTGTCATGTGACGCCTCTTGGCACTAAACTACACTCACAGGCTTTCGGTACTTGACTTAATCATCATTGAGGAGAGCCTTCCGAGACGTCTGTCCAGGCCTAAGCAAGCCCAATACTCTGATATGAGCCAATATAAGCAGCCGTGCTTTCAGTTTGAGGCGTCCACACCCTGAGACGTAGCTGGTGAGAAAAGCTGGCTGCAGTGTTAATTTGCTGAGCAGCTCGGAAGCAGATTGAAGCCAGGATACTTGTAACTCCAAGCTGGTTCAAGTGGGCTCCAAAGGTAAGGGGAGGAGAGAGAGGGAAACAAAGGTCACATGATCCTGGGGCTGGACGTCTTGGTTCCAGTCCCTCAAAGGCATGTTGCATTGCTTTTTGGGGGGCTCCTAAAAGCTTCTATTTGTGCTCCCCCAACCCAAGAATGAATATCCCCTGCCACCAGGGGGGAGAGTCAAGATAACTACATGGGCTTTGGCACAGGCTGCTCCTACTGGCCAATCAGAATGAACTAAGTGGGCCAATCAGCAGGCCCTGGGGTATTGCACATGAATTCTGAAGCTTTTGGCCATGGAGAGGCAGATATGGCTACCTGGGAGAAGAAGGCAGTGACTCGGAGGGCTCCGTGACTGTTTACCAATTGGTTTAAAAATATGCCAGTATTTTTACAACTGGCACCAGTATGCTGGTGGAACCAGTCCAATGTCAGCCCTGCTGTTAAAGTGTGAATCCAAAATGTCCCCCCTAGCCTGGGTCCTGAGTGCATGATCCCAGATGCTGGCAGTAGAAAGTTTAGGAGACGGGGGACAGCTGGAAGAAGTAGATGCCTAAGGGTGTGTTCTTAGAGGCATCCTTTCTGTCCTTTCCTGACACACTCTGCTTCCTGTCCACCGTGCAGTGAACACTCCTTATTTTCCACACGTTCCTGAACGGGGCAAAGAGAGCCCAGGCTGAATGCTCGGAAACTGTGAGCCAAATATCTTTCCTCCTTCAAGTTACCCTGCATTCAGTCAGAGTGATGATAAAACAGACAAATTAACATGAGTATCTTAAACCATACCTACATCCCCTTCCCAGCCTAGACTCCTACTTTGGGCCAGGCCTGCTGTGATAGGTGACCTGGGTTGCCAACTTGGTTGCATCTGGAGTCAATAAAGAGCCAAGCTGCTTGGGCACATCTGTGAGGGGTTTTCTTAATTAGATTATTTGAAGAAGAAAGAGCTGCCCTTAATCAGGGCACACCTTCTGGTAGCAGCCCAGATGAAAGGAAACTTTACCTTTTGTCTGCTTGTCCCCACTCCCACAGACAGGCTCATCTATCCTGCTGCTGTTGGAGCTCCTTCACTGACATTAGAGCCAACTTCTTTGAGATTCCAATGTAGACTGGAGGTCAATCAGGCTCATGGACTGAGTAACTACTGGATTATTGGCCTTCCTAGTGTGCGCTACCTACTGCTGGACTACCTGGACCACCACCTGCTAGTCACTCTAATAGGTCATATATATGAATAGATATGAGCATGAATCATGTATGTCACATGATCCAGATCTATATTCACGTATATGATTTATATTCATACATATAATTTTAGTCATATATAATTTATTCTCATATATTCATATCCATATGTATATCCATTCTATCAGTCCTGCTCCTTTAGAAAACCCTGACTAATATGCCTACAATACAGCTTTGAAGTCAAACTCTCCCTACAGTTGTCTCTGATCTCATTCAAAGACACAACTTCCCTCTCCGCCCTACACCCCCTACCTCCCAGGCCCTGTTGAATGCCTTTAACCTGACTGATCCTTGGCCTGCCTCCTCAGAGGCACAGTCTAGGGCATGCAGGCCAGCTCCAGCCTGCACACCAGCTATAACCACTCGTATGGTGCCTCTTGGCCAGCTGAGAGAATTTGAGCCCCTTAAAAGTCCTAACATGTCAGGTACAATGTGAGCACTTCCTGATTCCATTTTAAAAATCACAGGTTGTGACTATAGTGGACACATGTTTCTATGCGCAGTTGCCTCCCATGGTGAGCTTTCCCATTCTCCACAGTCTCTGTGACTCCCCACCTTGCCTGTTTCTCTCTTCTCCTTTTGCACCTGTCCCTGAAGACCTCAGCTCTGAGATATCTGCAAGGTAACACCGTCCTTCACCCCCACAGTTCTTTGGGTGTGAACACAGTTCTTTGTTCCAAAAATCCTACCAGACACAAGGACAAATGCTTGAAACTGTTGCACTCCCTTGCTGTCCCACATCCCTAGAGTCTCCTCTTCCACCCCAAGGAATCCAGTTCTCCCAACACCGTGGCCAGATTTCTCTCCCTAATGTTTGTGTGGTAGGAGCAGCAGTCAACCTGCACTGCCAAGTGTCCTGGACACTCATGAACTCAGAACTCACAGGTTACCTGTGTATGCACAGGACTGGGCCTGTCTCACAGAGGAGATGCCTCACCCCTCCCTGGGGATTTATTTACGGTGAATGGTTCATCGGCAAGAAGAGGCCATTGTCTCAGTATTATAGCCACTGGCAAGGTGACCGTGCTTCTTAAATAACCCTTCCTGTAAACAACCCTAAAAAATTCATTGGGACATTTTAAAAAATGATTTATTTATTTTTATTTTACGCTCCCTGGTGTTTTGCCTGTATGGATGTATGTCTGTGTAAGAGTGTCAGATCCCTTGGAACTGTAGTTACAGGTAGGTGTGAGCCGCCACGTTTGTGCTGGGAATTGAACCAGGGTCCTCCGGAAAAGCAGCCAATACTCCTAACCACTAAGCCATTTCTCCAGCCTTATTCAGTCATTTTTAAAAGAGACATGAAGTCCTCAGAAACAAGGGACAGGAATGTCTTATGCTGGGCATCTTTTCATTGGACTCCTGACCCAGCCGAAAAACGGAGGAAGTACAGGTAAGAGACAATAAAAAATAAAATACAATAATAAAGCTTTGAATCTCTGATTCCAAACATAAAAAACCTTTCCCACTCTGAAAGGATATCCTGTGTCTTTGAGCATAGGAGCTGTGTTCTGCTGGGTTCAGGCAAAGGTGCAGCTACCAAAAAGCCAACACAAAGCAGAGGCAAGGAAAGGATAAAGGCACACCCCACAAGGACACACCCTACCCCACAGGACACACCCCACAAGGACACACCCCACAAGGACACACCCCAGCAGAGCATAGCTTCAGCCTACATTGTTCCTGGATCTCACTGCCAATGAAAAACCCCAAAGCTGTACTTCTCAAATAAGAAGTACCCAGGGCAGGGTAAGATGGGTGGGTTAAATTGAACTGAACACTCCTGTTAGAAACAACCCTGAAACAGAAGGATATGAGCAAATGTGGGCTCTGAAGGAATTGTGTGACCACACTGCCAGCAGTGCACTTAATCCCTGGTTCCCTGTCCATAACAACAGACCTCTTCGTTATAGATGGACTTCAGGGACAAAGATCTCAGCACAGCCCCTAACCTCATGGAAGTGCTAACTTTCTTTTTATCCTATAGAGTAGAAACTACTGGTCAACCTCCCCAAACCATAGCCATGTGCTATCACAAACCCATACATCTACACACCACATTTGATAGTATTCCTTTGGCACTTTCCTTAATGCAATTTTCTTTCAATAAAAGCATCTGTGGTGTTTGAATGAGAATGCTCCCCCATAGGCTCAGGTATTTGCTTGCTTAGTCCCCAGTTGATGGACTGTTTGGAAGGATTAGGAGGTGTGGCCTTGTTGAAGGTGGTGTGGCCTTGTTGGAGGAGGTGTGGCCTTGTTGGAGGAGGTGTGGCCTTCTTGGAAGGGGTATGGCCTTGTTGGAGGGGGTGTGGCCTTGTTGGAGGGGGTGGGGCGTTGTTGGAGGGGGTGGCGTGGGGGGGAGGTGTGGCGTTGTTGGAGGGGGTGTGGCCTTGTTGGAGGGGGTGTTGTGGGGGAGGGTGTGGCCTTGTTGGGGGTGTGGCCTTGTTGGAGGAGGTGTGGCCTTGTTGGAGGGGGTGTGGCCTTGTTGGAGGGGTGTGGCCTTGTTAGAGGAGGTGTGGCCTTGTTGGAGGAAGTGTGGCCTTGTTAGATGAGATGTCTTGCTAGGGGTGGTCTTTAAGGCTTCAGCGATCTATCCCTCCCTCCCTCCCTCTTCTCCTCTGCTCCTCTCCCTTTCGATCCCCTCTCCAGGCTTGCTACCTGTGGGTCAGGATGTAAAGCTCTCAGATACTTTCCCAGCACCTTGCTTGCTTGTGTGCTGATATATTCCCTACCATAATGATAATGGATTAAGCCTCCGAAACTCTAAGCAAGCCCCAACTAAATTCTTTCTTTTGTAAGAGTTGCTTTAGTTATGGTGTCTGTGGTGGTTTGAATATGCTTGGCCTAGGGAATGACACTATTTAGAGGTGTGGCCTTGTTGGAGAAAGTGCGTCACCGTGGGGGTGGGCTTTGAGGGCTTCCTCCTAGCTGCCTGAGAATGCCAGTCTTCTGTTTGCCTTCGGAACAAGATGTTGAACTCGTACCTCCTCCAGTGCTATGCCTGCCTGTCACTGTCATATTCCCTGCCTTGATGATAATGGCCTGACTTTCTGAACCTGTAAACCAGCCCCAATTAAATGCTGTCCTTTACCCTTAGTCATGGTGCCTGCTCACAGCAGTAAAACCCTAAGACAGTGTCTCTTCACAGCACTGAGGAGTAACTAAGACAGCATTTCAAAGTGAAATTCCTTAAAAACGGGATCAATGTGCAAATGAAGATTTTTTTCTAATACACATTCAGATGAAATTCTTAAAATCAAACTTTAAAATGCCTGTTCCAGTAGTTTTTAGGAGCTCTAGAGAGACAGGTATATGTGTTCCTGGTGGAGGGGTCTATTGGTATTGGTATGATGCTCTGGGAACAGTTTGGCACTATTTATTCTATTGAGTGAATAACTTTAGGAGAGACACACTTGAAGTAGTGAGGTAGAAGGAAGACACCTGCCTAGTCCACCACATGAGCCGAATCAACCCTGGAGACAATGGGGAAGCAAATGGCTAATCCAGATGGCCTCATCTTCCAGTTCCATTTTCCATAGCAAATGGTTTTAGCTTGGACTTCCATTTCTTTCTTTCTCTGTTGTTTCTGTTCATCTGTCTCTCTCTCTCTTTCCTTCTCCTCCTCCTCCTCTCTTCTTACTAGAGCACAAGCTGGCCTGGAACCCACTATGATCCTCCTGGCTCAGCCTCCTATGGTGTGATTAGGCACGATTTTTTTTTTTAAAGCCAATCAGTACTGGTGGGAGCCGACTAAATGAATCCTAGCAAGTGCGGCTACCGGTGATACTACCTAGGCGTGGGTAGGACCGCACTGGCATGGAAAGCCTGTAAGGGTGCATCTCCATAATTGTAAGTCAGTTACTGATGTTAAATGATCAAAGACATTTCAGCTGAGACATGAACTGTGCATATATACATATGTGTGTGTGTGTGTCTTGAGTGTGGGGTGCTCATATATTTTGTAATATGTGAATCAAAGAAACCTGTGCCATACCATATTGGTACTTGAAAGAGAATCCCAGGGCTCAGCGCATGCTATAGTAAGTTACACTCCCGGCAAAGATATTTATTTTAAGTGAATCTGAAAAGCTAAAGAAGACGACAAAACTGCCTACGATGCTGAAGGTAAGTACACACTATCTTTTTTCTTTTTGTAAGCATATGAGACAGGTAAGAAACTATCGTCTTAGCTGGTCATGCACACTTATAATCCCAGCACGTGGGAGGCTGAAATAGGAGGATCAAAAGTGTGCGGTCAAAATGAGTGTTTTAGTTTGCTTTCCTCTGCTATAATAAACACCACGACCCAAAGCAACTTGGGGAGGAGATTTATTTCAGCTTATAGCTTACGCTCCACCACTGAGGAAAATCAGGGCAGGAACTCCAGGCAGGAATCCAGAAACAAGAAATGGAGCCGTGGGAGAGTGTTGCTTACTGGTTTGCTCTCCGTGGCTTGCTCAGCCTGGCTGTTTTATAGACCCAGGTTGGCTCCGCCCACAGTGGGAGGGGCTTTCCCACATCAATCAGGAATCAAGAAAATGCTTCGCAGACTCTCCTACAGGCAAATCTGATAGGGATATTTTCTCAGTTGAAGTTTCTCCCAAGACAATCCTAGCTTATGTCAAGTTGACATATAAGCAAAGCACATTGGCCGATACAGAGAATATGAGGACAGCCTGAACATTAACACCTGGCTCAGCCTCAGAAATACAGAAGAAGAAAGAGGAGTGCCATTCCTAATTATCCACACCGATGTAAAACTCCGGAACCACACACACGAGAAAATCTAAAAGAAGTGTTTAATTCCTGAGGCAGGAAAGAATGAAGTGGATTTCTCAATATCCACCTTTCTACAGGTTTTAAATAAGTTAGATTATTCTGAGGCCCATCTGAGTACTTCACTCTGAAATACAGCAACACCTCCATGCCTCCGACTTCAAACAAGAGGTCAACAGTTCCCAAAAGACAAAAGACCATGGAAACCTTTCAGAGACTAGGGTGGGCTGAGATTGCCGAACAACTGATGATGTGTACAAAGTCAGAAGCTGCAGTTACACCCACACGCCACAGGGGAGAGGGGGCGCTATGTTTGTTCTCGAGGAAAGAATGAATACAACGAATGAATGTGTAAAAGACTGTGGGTGTGGTGATTGGTGCTTTGCTTAAGTGGCTTCTAATCCCTGCCTTTTCCCTGGTGAGTAACTGTTCAGTTTCAAGGATGAACTTCCACTGTGGAAACCTGGTAGAACTCTACAGATGACTTCATACATGGTCAAAGTCAGTGTCAGGGGCTAATGGATAGCCGCCTTCAAACTTCACTCCTGCCGCCACCGGCAGTTTGATCTTTCACTCTGAGGAAATTATTCAGCCCTTTTAGGTTGTCACTTTCTCACCTGGAAATGGTTTACAAGATAATAAGACCTAATTCCTAGGTAAACAAGGGACTTTGCAAAGCCATTTCATGGGAACTGCTTAACAGGAACTGGTGGAAATATCTATTTAATTAGTATACATTGCTACTGTTAATTTGCTTTTATTATTCTTACCTCTCCCAGTATTGTGGTACAGAGATGGAATCCAGGGCCTTCCGCGTGCTAGGCAAGCACTTTCTCCACTGAATTATATCCCCAGCCTCAATTTGCCCATTTTTAAATTTAAGTTCATTACTTTCTAATTACTTGTAACGAATTTTCCCATGTATTAATTAAGGATATTAACTATTCATTCACAATATAGCATTTTCCCAGTTCTTCATTTGCCTTTTAATCCTGCTGCTGAACTTTACTCAGTGTGCAGGGCCTGTGGGAAGAAGCATGTCTCTGTGTGTGCATGAATTTGTATCTGTGCATGCTTACGTATGTGTGCGTGTACATATATGTATATGTACATATGTGGTATGCATGTGTATGTGTGGTGTGTTTATGTATGTATTCATATGGGCCCATGTGTAATAAAGCATAGATTTCCCCTTTCTCTTCCAGGGCACTATCCTACTCTCACAATTAGCAAGTCCTCCCCAAGATTTCCTTCTGGTCCCTCCACATTCTCCATCTTTTATTCTTAGATCATGATTCCCCTTGGAACTTATCTTAATATGAGCTCTGAGAAGAGATATTCACTCCTTTCTTAGTGTCTAGCCAGTCATAACAACACACACACACACACACACACACACACACACACACACACACGCACACTCACCTTTCTCCCTGCTGGTTTGAAATGTCTCTTTTATCACGTGCTAGTTTCTTACAGATCTTTTGTTCACTTTTAAGTTTCTCTTACGCTCCAGTGAAATCTCTATTCCTACCTCCAGACATACAATTTTAATATATGATAGGTTTCTGACACCTTGGCATCTCAAAACGCTTAACCACCCAGCCCTCCCCAGCATGCCTGATATTTTAAAAGTTTTCCGGGCTCTCTTCCTTTTCCTTAACCTTTTAAGGGAGATGACGTGATGCTCAGCGCACACACGCAGTGGCCCTCCGACTGCCCATCTTAGTGGTGTCACTAGCGGTGCCAGCTTGGTGGTACTGGAGAATCCAAACCTGGGCTCTCCACCAGTGCTGAGCAGCTTACCAAGGCAGGAGTGAGCCGGTCAGGACCGAGGCCAAGAAACCAGCAGAGCTGAGTGCTGCAGCTGAGCAAACGTGGAAGGTGGGGGCTGGGAATGACAAACTCAGAAATGATCTGGGCTTTTCTTTTTTTTTTTTTTTTTTTTTTTTTTTTCAGAGCTGGGGATCGAACAGGGCCTTGCGCTTCCCTAGGCAAGCGCTGTACCACTGAGCTAAATCCCCAACCCGATCTGGGCTTTTCTTATGTCCCTTCAGAAAAGTCCTCCCCAGCCTCCCCCCAAACTGTAATTAGGGCAAAAATTTTATTTCTATGTATTTTCTCATTTTATTTTTATTTTATTACCTTTAAGCTGGAAATGTTGTCACGTTAGTGTAACCAGTGGCTGTTGTAATGCAGAAGAGTGATGTCTGCATGTATGTTATAACTAGGCAGTGTGGCCAGCCTTGGGAGAGGTGTGCTGCTGCTCCCATGGCTTCTGGTAGACACTTGTCCTTCTAGGTAAGCTGGGTTTGTCCACTTGGAGATTTATAGCTGTCATTTTGGTGGGAGTTCTCAGCTCATTAGCTAGGGCATTCTCAGAGCCCAGAGAATGGAGTGGAGAAAGTGGAGGGGGGTCCTCCACAGCCCACATGGATTAATTATAGCCTTTTGGAAGTCTAAGTGGGCAGTGCAAGCTCCACTCTAACCAATTGGATTCAGCCCCACCCATAAGGGACAGCCCTGAAGGTCCAGCTCCAATTGTGCTTCCAAGTTAAGAAGGAGGAGCTGAACCTCCTTTCTATCAAGTTAGTGCCTACGATTGGTCCCGTGGCTTCCCTTCTAGCATTGGGCTTGGTTCCATGTAGCCATGAGCCACCATATAGAAAGGCACCATAGCTTAGTCGCATGCCCAGGAAGGCCAGACTGCGATTTACTCCTGACTCTGTGACTTAAGAGCTGTGTGACCCGGATCAGGTTCCCTAACTTGTCTGTGCTCCCATTTCCTCACTCTAAAGTCGATATGATAAAGTTAGGCACCGGTGACCCTTTCCTATGGTTCTAGCGCTCTGGGGGCTAAGGTGGGAAGACCATGACTTGAGGCCAGCCTACACTGCACAGCAAGTTCAGGCTAGTGGGGCTGTGCCTCCTCCCCACCAGCATTTCAGGTGATGATAACAACAGTGCAGACCCCTCACAGGGTTCTGAGGACTCTCTGGGTTAACAGCACAGTGCCCGGCACACAGTGAATAGTGTGTGTTTGTTGCATGTGATAAACAAATGCTCTTGCTTTCTAGTTCTGTGAAGTCTCATGAAATCACAATTTTACTGTGCCCAATTGTCGTGACCAATGTGGAGCATACATCTAACCCAGGTTAGCTTAACACAAAGACACTTGTGATCTTGAACAAGTCACTTTCAAGGTCCAGTCTCGGTTTCCCCCTAAGAAGACAAAAAGGGGATGCTGGGTTTCCCCACGTAAATACTTCAGACCTAAGGTCAAGGGTGTCCAGAGTGCCTGCCACCTCCCAGGGAGGCCTCTCAGTGTGGTCACCACATGAAGCATGCAGAGGTTTCAGGAGGCAGTCACACTGAAGCAGACGACAATCTTACTTTATAAATAAATCTTCCATTGCCACAAAACATGTGCGCCCATCCCCCAGCTTTCCCCAGATGCCATACTCTGGATGAGGGATGTAATCTGAACCCCCAACTAAGTGGGAACCACCCAGATGTAAGACATGAGGTGACCCCATTTGCAAAGAAGCTAGAGTGTGATTTCTGGGTACACTGGGAGGTGGCTGGCTTCTAGGAGGCACCTCTGACACAAGAGTGCTAGACACACCCAGGTCTGTGTTAGGAGGGCAGAAAGGACAAGATATGGAGAGTTTGTGAATTACGAAGGGATCTCTGGTCCTGCCACGGATGCTGATAAGGCAAATGCCAGTCAGCATCATCCATCGCTGGGATGCCTGGGTCTCAAGAGCCTGCAGGCTCCTATCCTCACAATCTGACCCCTAGCAACAGGATCCCGAGCCATGAGGTCCATGTAGACAAGAGCCCTAAGTGAGGGGCACTGGCTCTGCACACGCTGTCACTGAAGTCCAGACATCCTTCTGAAAGCCTTCATCCCTCAGAAGCCATTAGGGGGCGTGGCTCTATTCACCTGCTGGAGCTGCCAAGCACCACCCCTGTCCATGAGGGGAAAGATCAAACCTGAACTGTTCTGCAGAGAACCTCAGAGTCCAACGGAGGTGGGGAGGTAGCCGCTCTCACTGTTGCAAGAACAACTTGCATAGGGAGCTCCCGCCACACTTTCTAACTCAGCAGCTTCGAGGGACTGGTGGACAAAGATTATCCCTGACGTACAGGGGAGACCCGACCCCGGCAGGTGTGTTCTGAACTGCCATCCCTTCTCCATGCAGAACCACACCTCTGAGCCTGCACTCGTTCTTCTGCCCTCGTCCCCACATTGCCACTGACCGTACCAAAAGGCTTTGCTTTAAAACAGGAGAAATCTACTTCAGACCAGGAGTTGGGGAAAGGGGCCAAACAAATGCCAAAGGCTCTTGAAGGTGCTGTTGCTGTTGTTATCGTCGTTGTTGCTGTTGCTGTTGTTGTTGTCGTTGTTGTTGTTGTTGTTGGACATGTAGAAATGCTAAGTCTGGGATTGAGAGAAGGGCAGCTGGGCCTGGCTCTCCTCTCCATACTAAATTAAAAGAAAATAAATAGAGTAGGGGGAAGAGACAGGGCTCAGTTGGTAAGAGCATTTGCTATGTGAGCCTGAGGGCCTGAATTCAGATCCCTGGGCTGCATGAGTACTCATGGTAGCTGTGGCAGGAGACCTGTCCGGGAGGGACACTGCTGGAAGAGAAGATGGACTTCTTGGAGTAATTGGCTGGTCTGTGGGTGAGCAACCTGCCTTAATAGGTAAAGTGGGGAGAACTGAGGAAGACTCCTGAAGCTAACCTCAGGTCTCTACACATGATCTCACACATCCTACACACACATACCACACAACACACACATACCACACAACACACACATACCCTACATGCCACACACACACACACACACCACACATACCACACACACCACATACATACAACATACACATACAGACCACACACATATAATGCCCATACACACCCACATACCCTATATACTACACACACACATACCCCATATACCACATACACACACACCTCATACACTATACACACACATACCCCACATACTACACACACACATACCCCATACACCACAAACACACATACCCCATATACCACACACACACCACCCACATACCACACACACACACATACATACACATACACCATACAGACACAGCACATACATATAACATACATACACACAAACATACCACACATATACAACACACACACACACACACACACACCACATATCCACAAATAAAAAGGAAAGAGAAACTGGATGTGGGCCCCACAAGTACCTGTAACACCAACATTATGTGTTGGGAGCACAGCATAAAGGTCCTTGCACCCACAGATCTCCAGAGAAACCAGGATTAAGGGTAAGCACATAGAATTGTCTCTCCAATGGGAAAGATGTAAAACCTGTTCTTCCATCCGGAAGCTGTGAATTGGAGATGATTAATAGCCTGCCAATCTGTGTTATATGTTAGGCTAGGCCATAGCAAGCTCCCACAACCAGCACCGGAGACATCTAACAGATTAAATGACCCTTACATTATCTGTACAGCCCCAAGCTCCCACAACTAGGACCTGAGGTGGCTAATGGCTCTATGCTATCTGTATGATGGAGACCACATCAGATCCTTCCTTAGGCCCGTAAGTTAGTACAGGCTGTCTATCTGTAGAAGCCATCTCAGAAGAAATGGCATGTACTCTGAGATGAGTTTCATTGTAATTACACTTCCTTGTGCACTGGGGATTGTTTTACACTAACAAACCTTTCCAAATTATACCGTGTTTAAATTTATGGGAATAAATGGCCTGGCATCAGACACCTGAAGGCTGGATCCAGGTTGATAAAGTCAATCTGAACTGAGGTTTCATTCTCACATCCTCAAGGTTCCCTTCCTTGCCTGCTGTGACCCCTTCAGCCCCCCCATTATGATCCACCTGCAGGGTCCTCCCCCATTATGATCCACCTGCAGGGTTCCTCCTAGTCATGGCACATGGGGACAAGAGGATTTCTGGGGTTAATGCTACCAGCCTAGCTCCAGGCTTCATGAGAGATTCCATTGCAGAGGACTAAGACAGAGGGTGGTAGGGAAGGACTCCTAACATCCACATCTAGGCTCCGAGCACACACACAGGAGTGTGCACCTGCACAGACCTGCAGAGATCACACACACAACCCAGATGGGGATGGAGGTGGAGCTCAGGAACAGAAGGATTGCCTAGCATGTTTGAAACTCTGGATTCAATTCCCAGTGCTGCTAAAAACCAGATAGATAGATCAATAGCTAGATGGTAGACAGATGGGACTACATTTTAAAAGTGTGTAAAATCAGAAATGTCTGATTAGGAAAGTAGGCAATTGACTGAATGCAGGAAGGGAAGGTGAGTTCTAGCAAGTTCCCATGCTGTCCCTGGCAAAGGTAAACACCTATCAGAGTGATGAATGAGTGAGCGCGCGCACGCACACACACACACACACACACACACACACACACACACACACACACACACAGCCTGCAGAAGAAATGAGTGGCCAGAGATGCTCCTGGATATCCCACTGGACATATGGAGGGTGCCCTCAAGAGCAGGGACACTGCAGCAGGTGTCACCTTGCTGTCACCAACATCAGTGAGATGAATGTGCCGAGACCATTCAAACCTCAACAGCAGCACGGGAAAGACAGACCTCTCTCCTTCACCCCAACAGCAAAATTTAGTTTGGCTAAATTTGCATTCCCTCTTCTTTTCCTGAGGTACCCTCCCCTGACAGCCCTCACCTGCATATGCAGAAGCTATAAACTGGAACCCATGGATCCAGCTCAGAACTGTTTCAAAAATACATCACAGTGAGTAGTCTGGGTGTGTAGTTCAGCTGGTAGAGTGCTAGCCTAGCAGGCACGAAGGCCTGGGTCCAGCGCCCACCACTGGATATGCTGAGTTTGGTGGGGACACCTTACTCACAGCACTCGGGAAATGGAAGCAGGAGGATCAGAAGTTCAAGGTCATCCTTATCTAAACAGGGAGCTCCAGAGCTTCCCGGGCTACATAACGCCCTAACCTAAAAACAGAGCAAAGCCTGCAGTGGCCATTCTCAAATTGTTCATACCATTTAAATGTAGGAAAGTTCAGGCTTCAATGGAAAGGCCAGATAATCTAGATTGTGGCCCTGTAAAGAACAGAACTAAATGACAGCTTCCAGGCTTCCAGGCAGGGTGTGGCAAGGCAGGAGGACACTCCCCCCAGGGCACTTGGCTTGTTTGCTTTCCTGACTGGCCTCCATAGCTTTGAAGTTGGACATTCTGATTAAACAGCATACATCCTTATAAAGTCACATGGTCACACACAAAGCTTTGAGCAAAGCTACAAGACGCACAGCAGGTCTATTATACGATTTTATTGAGTAGAGTTCAGTCATGGAGACATGTTTGTAAGCAGCTGCACCATTTCATACCCCCAACCCCTTCGATGGTGCTTGCGGACTCCAATTTCTCCACATTCTCGTTTGTGGGCCTTTGGAGTCTTTTAAATAAGTTATCTTTTTTCTCCTTGTGGGTATGGAGTGACCTGATAGTATAGTTTTGATCGGCGTTTCTCTGATGGTCAGCAACACTGAACCTTTTGTTCATGGATTTCACTGGGACATTTCCATAGCTCTGTTGTTCGTGCCTGAGTATCTTTTACAGGCCTGTTGGCCATTTGTGCACTTTCTTTGGAGAAATGTATAATCAAGCCTGTAGCTCACAAAACACAATAACTGAATGACCTGGGGCTTGGGGAGATGGTTCAGCCCGTGAAGTGTTTATCACACAAGCATAACAACCTGAGTTTGGTGCCCAGAACCTACACAAGAAAGGCAGGTACAGTGGCACACGCTTGTAATCCCAGCACTTGCAAAGTACAGAAAGGTGGATGGCTACGACTTGCTGGCCAGCCAGGCCTAACCAATCAGCGAGTCCTAGGCCAGTTAGAGACCTGGTCGCAAGGAAGCATGGCACGTCATGCCTGAAGAGGAATGATACCTGAGGGTGTCCTCTACTTCCCACATGTAATGTGCATATGCCATACATAGACACGGATGGCGCGACAATGTGATTCAGTAATCTTGTTCTGGGTATTTATACAAAAGAACTGAAATTAAGGCGCTGGAGAGATGGTGAAGTCGTTAGGAGCCCTCGCTGTTCTTACAGAGGACCTGGGTTTGATTTCCAGAGCCCACCTGGTAGTTTACAACCATCTGTAATTCTACCTCCAGGGAATCCGAGGGCCTCTTCTGGCCTCTGTGGACACAGACCACATACATAGTACACAGTTATATATGCTGGCAAAATATCCACACATAAAATAAAACGAATACCTCCAATAATAAAATTTTAAAGAACCAAAATTAAGATCTCGCAGAGGTCAACCCTTCCACGGGCATGGCAACATTAGCCACAATAGTCAAGGTGCAGAAACATCAGTGTCTGCTGGTGAGTAAACAGCTAAAGAAACTGTGGTTCATCTGTGCAAGAATATACTTCCCAGCCATAAGAGAGGGGATTCTGCATTATGACACAACACAGATGAATCTTGAAGGCACGGTGCTAAGCGCAATGTGCTAACCACTGAAGGACCAGTACTGGATGATCCCATTCGCACGGAGTATCTGCAACAGTTGAGTGCATGGGATCCAGGAGTGTGAGACTGGTTGCTAGAGGCTGAAAGGGGAATAAGTAGCTACTGATCAATAGGCATAAAGTGGCAGTCAAGCCAGCTGAATGAGCTCTAGAGGCCTGTCTCACAACAGGGTACCACAGTCAATAGTAATACCTCGTACGCTTCAGCTTCGGTAAGAGGCTCGAGCTACGAAACGATCTTTGCAAAGTAAAATAGCTGCCTGAAGGGAAAACAGGCAAACCGCTGGGTGCCTGGGTAGTGGTTAACTTGATGGATAGGGTTGGAGGTGCAGGGGTTAGAAGAAGCATGAGAGGCTCGTGATTAGCGAGGAAAGTTCTCAACATGGGGATTCATCTAGCCTCATACACAATAAACAGTTTTCAGAAATGTGTCACTGGCCCAGTCCAAAGCCGGCAGCTTTGAGTCCAAATTCTAAATTCTTCAGAGAAGGAATCTTGTTGGCCCAGTAGTAAGAGGGGTGTCACTGCCTGCCTTGGGTCACCAAGTTTGATGGTACACCTGAAAGGACACTTCTTGAAGTAAAGGGCTGCTGCTTCAGCCAGGTTTGTCCAGGGAACCAGGCAGGTTAGGTAAGACGACTGGGGGCCTGATGACCTAGGCTTGCATGTGGGCTCGTGTCACTGAATAAAGCCCTTGGGCAAGCCTGGGCACCTCCATTTCCTCATGTGTAGCATGTGCATGACAGTAATAGGAACCTGTTTCCTGATGTATGAGGAAAAGGGAAGAGTTGTGTGTAATGAGCTTCAAATTAGATCAATGAACTCTGGCTCTTTGATAGTGTGTGTGTGTGTGTGTGTGTGTGTGTGTGTGTGTGTGTGTGTGTGTGTGTGTGTGTATGTGTGTGTGTGTGTGTGTGTATGTGTGTGTGTGTGTGTGTGTGTGTGTGTGTGTGTGTGTGTGTGTGTGTGTGTGTGTGTGTGTGTGTGTGTGTGTGTGTGTGTGTGTGTGTGTGTGTGTGTGTGTGTGTGTGTGTGTGTGTGTGTGTGTGTGTGTGTGTGTGTGTGTGTGTGTGTGTGTATGTGTGTGTGTGTGTGTGTGTGTGTGTGTGTGTGTGTGTGTGTGTGTGTGTGTGTGTGTGTGTGTGTGTGTGTGTGTGTGTGTGTGTGTTTTGAGTGCATGTGCCCTTGCCTGTGAGTGAAGGCTAAAGAAAGATGTCAGACGCCCAGCTTCTCTCTCCCCTTGTCCCCGTTAGATGGCATCTCTCACTCATCCTGGTGCTTGCCATTTTCCTCTCTGCTACTCTGGCTGACTAGCAAGTCCCAGTGATCTTCCAGTCTGCACCTCTCGACAGAACTTGGGTTACAGGGTGTACATGAATGTGCCCTGCTTTTTACAGGGGTGCTGGTGATCCAGACTCAACAAGCACACTTACACCCTGAGTCATTTCCCGGCCCCAATTTGTTAAATAGTAGAACAGGCAACACAGAGGGTCAAAGACCGAAAGATGGGAAACGAGGTTTCTTGACTCCAGAGCCCTGCGCCCTCTCCGGGGCCACCTGTCTCTTCTGTTCTCCTTCCCCTCTTCCCTGGAATGTCAGGCTCAGAGGCAAGAGGCTTCTGGAAGTTGCCTTCATCTGGCTATAAGATGTGCCCTGCTCTGTCCCCACCCCCACCCCGAGCAGAAGCTGAAATCATTTATTCATAAGCTAGGACTTACTCTAGAGAGCAACAAAACTGGCTGTTTCTCATCCTTACCCCTCTAGCTCTATGGCTCTGCTCCTGCCTTCGCAGCATGAAGCTCTGCCTTTGTGGCAGTGAGGGATAGAAAGCCGTGTAGGAGGAGTTCGCTCTGACCTTGGTGTTCTTGTTCTGTACCACAGAGGCTGCAGCCAGCCACAGCCCCAAGAGCAGACTAGTATGGAATTCACTTAACTGTCAAAAAAAAAAAAAAAAAAACCTGCATTCATCCCCAGTACCCTCCTCTTGTTAAGTCCTGCTCCCAGGCACACCATGGGGGAAGATTCTGGGTTTCTCTTCTGTGGGAAGCAGAATAGATGTGTGTCATACCCAAGATAAGGCTGCACACTCACCACCTAAGACTTCAAAGGCACACTGGTGGACACACAGGGTTGGGGGAGAGTCTCTCTCCCTGCTTATCCTCACTTACTCCCCATCCACATGCTACAAGGCCAGAGCTCTTTTCTTCCTTTTCCAGAAAAGGAAATGGAGGTGAAAGGTTATGTAGCTAGCCTGTGTTAGAGACAAACCTGGAAGTCAAACCCAACCACTCTGGCCTCAGAACCAACATACAAATCACGTATACACGTCTATTACCCACCTACCAGTCAGAATTCCTTGAGAATATTTTTAATCACAGACACTCAGACGTTTAATAGATTACTGAGGTAATCCTGGACATTGGACTTAATTTTTTAAAGTAGCATTTAGAAACTTTCTTTTTAAAGGGGTATGAGTGTGTGTGTGTGTGTGTGTGTGTGTGTGTGTGTGTGTGTGTGTGTGGCTGTGTGTTTGTCCAGAGAAAAAAGCCAGAAGAGGGCATCCGAAGCCCCGGAGATGGAGTTAGAAGTGGTCGTGAGTTACCTGATATGGGTGCTGGGAACTGAACTTGGGTCCCTGGCTAGAACAGTAGGCACTCTAAGCACTGAGCCATCTCTTCAGCCCAGTATTCAGAAACTTCAGTGGGCACATGGTATTTGGTTCTGTTCGGCTGACATCTTGCTCTGTTTTTCTACACCAAGACCTCTGTTCTCTTTGAAAAAGCTTCTTCCCTCATCTTCTAGAGAGTTCCTTAAAGAGCTGGGCCCTGACTGGTTAGGGAGCATCATTGACTAAACAGCCTCATTCCCTGCGGCCATTTTGACTTTTAGGGCCGAAATGACACTAGAGTCAAAATCAAATGGAGCTGACTCAGCTGCTCAAGTTTTCTTTGAGCACTCAGAAGTGCACTGGATCCTAGTCAACGAACTCTTCTCGTTCTAGATAACTAAAGGCAGTTTTGAGTGGATGTAACCCATCACTAACTAGTAATGGAACTAGAGACAAAGGTTAGTGCCACAGCCCCACTACCTCAGCCTCCCTGGATTCCAAAAGAAATTTGGGGACAGAAATCTACAAGGGAAAATGGGTTAGTTTAGAGTTTGGTCACACTGTGGGGAGAAAAGATCTAATTTCTCTCTACCATACCTCTAACTTTCTTACAATTTACAGAAAACTATGAGATAATCGCTAGATAACACAGATTGGCTGCAGGCAGGTTAATTGGTTCTCTCCTGGGGGAAGGGTGACTAGCGTCAGCTTCCTTCTATTGCCCCTGTCCACAGAGTGGGACTTCCAAGAGACCCACCAGTAGAGATGTGTAGCATACCTGTAGAACATATCCAGTAGTCATCCCACTGGAAGGGGGGTTGAAAATCACACAGAAACCAGTTTGCTGGTTTAAAGCTCCTTTTTATTCTATGCAGCTGGTCCTCAGATTTAATTTCTGCACTTGAGAATGACTAAAAAGCATGTATATGTGACAGCCTTTTGGAAATTTGACCTAGACAAGGCAACTCTCCAGACACCTCCTCCACCACCCCTCTAAGACCCCTTTTTTGGCATTGGGTAATACAGTTTGGTTACTGAGTGTTTTGGCTGTGAATACAGAAGCCATAGATGGCGGTATTATATAGACTGGATGCAATTTGAGCAAGATGGTGTACTCTCTGATGTTAATAAGTAATAGATAAATGAGAGAGGAGGGAGAGAAGAGGGAAAAGACACTGCACTGTTTAATCTGTGAGACCCCCCCTTAAGGAAGTCACATGGCTGTTCTGGTCCAGGTGATGGTGATGCCAGGAGGTGACATCACAGCCCTAGCTGTGGCTTCCATGCTGGCAATGATCTGCAGGTGCCCCCCCAGCCCCCGCCCTTGGTGTTATATAAAGCAGAGCAATGCAGGCTTTCAGAGGACAGCAGCTGTTAGGTTGCTTTCCTGAGCTGAGCAAACTGGATGTTACCACATGGGGTGAGGTAAGCCTTGTCCCCTTACTGCCACTCCCACCATAATGGAAGGGACCAAGCCTAGCGAAGTCAAGACTTCCTTGCCCTCTCTAGGGCCACAGGTGAATTGAGGTTATGACACATGGACCGTTAGACTATTATCAGGAACACTAGAAGATGACGGAATCTCAGGGGCAATTCTAGGAGCCTCTTTACCGTACTTCTGTTGGCCCCGAGCTACCGCAGGTGCTCAGTCTTGACTGAATTGACGTGGGAGCCTGAGTCTGGGCTGGACGTGGAGTAGCACCACCACTACCTGCTAAAACCAGAGGGGCCAGCCTCAGAGCATCCTCAAGCGACCTTCAGAGTTCTCCGTGCAAATACTAGAGTAAGAAAGTGGGCAGATGTGTTTTGGGATGGGGTCTTCACTGTATAGCCCATGTTGGCCTTGAACTTGCCATCCTCCTGCCTCATCCTGAGTGAGGAGATCGTGGGCATGTGCCACTAGACCCAACTCAGAGAGCAGAGTTAATACTTGCCACCAAAACATTGTTTCAGAAATGTAGCCTCCGGTTTTCATGTGTACAGAGAACGGCATGTTATATATTAAATACCACATGTCTAATAGTAAAGAGTGCACGTGATACTGCAAATGATATTTTAAATACTATAAAAACACAACACTTCTGTGGTTTTGATGCCTCACGCTTCTAAAGGTAACCAACATTTAATCAGCCTGGCTTTTATTAAAGTATAATTTACATATAATAATGTGCAAACTCCGAGCATGCATTTTGATTCATTCTGAAAGGCATGAGTACCTGCTTAAGAACCGGCTCGGCCAAGATCTGCACCTGCTCTGCCGCCCCAGACACCGATCCATAGTTGCTGGCCAGGATTCCATTATGAGGATGCGGTGCCTTTCTCTTACATAAGCATTCATCAGGAGTGACTTGAGTCATTTCCAAATTTCAGTCGCTATAAATACTGATGCAATGAATGTCATTCTAACCAAACAGATGCGCCTATCCTTAAATAACCCCTCATCGAGAATTCCTAGAATTGTCGTCCTTAGGGCAAAAGGGTTAGGTTTCATCATTTGCAAATCACAAACTACTTCTAAGACCATAAAATATTGACAAACCACCTCGGGAGTGCTTCTCCACTTCTGAACGGCCTGGCCCAGGGCCCCCGCTCAATACTTAGTGCTATTTTTATTAGCCATTATTCTTCCTCGGGTCAGAGGGTGGCCTGCCTCCATTCCTGAGCGGTAGAGACACCTCTAGATATTAATCATAATTTTAAAACCATTTATTGAGCGTTGCTTTGGGCCAGACACTATCTTAGGTGTGGCCCAAGCAATTTTCTCAGCAAATACTCATGACACCTACCCCCTAGGATTTAGCCACTGCCCTCCCTATTTTAAAGATAGGAGCTAAAGGTTATAGAAATTGACTAATTTTCCCAAGGTCACAGGAGCAATAAATGGCAGATTCGGAATCTGACACTGGAGCTTCCTGGCTGCAAAGCCTGAACTGGGCAGCATTGCATCACAGAACGTGAGCTTTTATATAAAATAATGAAGATGGAGATGGAAACATAATTATATTGTGCTGGTTTGCTCTGGACCAGGGAATATAGAGGATTCTCAGTATACGCAGAACAGGGAGCGAGGTACCTTCAGCTACTGCATAAAAGGCTCGCCACACACGGTGTGAATCACTTTCAAGCAAGGGCTTTGTGAGTGTTTCTGCTGTTAACCCATTTGTCTTTGCCAGCCGTTTCCCATTTTCAATACATTTAAAAAGTATCCTTATGAGCCCACGTGGTTGGTCCTGATCTATAGAGAAACTTGGATACAGGAAAGTAAAATGGCATGCCCAAATTTTGCTAATGAGAATCTGGGTGGAGTCAGGCCCCGAATTCAGGTATGTCTGACTCCCAAGTACACTCTTAGTTTCCACGAGAAGGCTCAATGGACTGCCATAGGACTTATTTGTAATTAGCAAGGGTGAAATCCGCTTGGGATCTGGGGTATGGAATGAGCGGGATGCATTTTTTAATGAGGTCATCTATGCCTTTAGGAATCCCAACAAAACCTGCAGATCTTCTAAAAATAAAGACCCAGGGCAATGGCCTCTAGAGTTCTATTCTACAGTGGCTCCCCACGTATGGAGGCAACGCAGCAGATTAATGACACAGTCAAGTCTGTCTTTCACCACTCTTGTCTGGACTTGAGCATGAGATAACCTTTGTATAGGGCATTAGCAAACATAACGAACAGACTTTAAATGCTTCCTGGAACCCTGAAATGACCATAGGAACAACCCGAACACTAGCCAGAGAATGAAGGATGGAGTAGCAAGGCACCTGGACCAGCAGCCTGCCCAATGCCAGGTACATGAGAGGACTCATCCTCAAGCACCTAACCACCAGCCAATCCATCAGATACCCACAAGCACAGAAAAACCCCCAGGACAAAGAGCTCACATGACTCCCCCTAGTTCCATCCCTCAGTGATATTTCCTCCCTAATTCTGAGACCTTGGACACCGTGAGCATGGTCCACAGCCTTGGTGCTTTGTAACACTGCCCCTGAGGAAAGTGATTGGCAGCTCTAGAGAAATGACTCTTAAGAGCCCCTCCCGCCCCGCAAGAAGAATGAGAGTTTTCCTGACATGGCTTAGAGTGAGGAGGAGACAAAGTTTCATTCTGGTATTTTTTTTTCATATTCGCTTGTTGTTCATTTTTAGTTTGTCTATTTGTTTTGCTTTTCATTTCGTTTCATTTTGTTTCATTTTGTTTTATTTTGTTTTGTTTTTCCTATTCGAGAGAGGGGGGAGAAGAACATGAAGTTGGGTGGGTAGGATCTGGGAAGAATTCAGGAAGAAAAAGAATATGATCAAAGTATATTGTAAAAAAATTTAAAATAAAAATAATTTTTAAAAATCTGTAATATTAGGAGAAGAGAAAGGTCTATGGAGGAGCATAGACATTATTCATAAACTCTGCCATGTTTTGTGCTGTATGGCCGCAACAGTGAGTGCTGTGTATATTGTCCAGTCTCATTGCTACTGAATGGACCCATCAAGAGCTAGGTTCACTGGGACAGTGGTTGGCTCATAAAGTTGCCTTGGTATATCACAGTCTGATTGCATCTGTAGAGACAGTCACGTAAGTATCAGCCTATAATGATGTCCAGAATATATCCCTGCTCAGGTAGTGCTGGGAATAGTGGAAAACAGAGGGTGGAGTCCTGTGCACCTTTCCCCTAGACAAAGACATGCAATTTCTGCTTCATAAGCTTGCTGCGTCCTCGGTATTTCAAGGTCACAGGAGGGGAGGGCATCCCTCTAGACCCGCCTGAGCACCAGTAGCAGCCAAAGACAGCCTGTCCAGGTGGACAAGCAGGTGTGCCCAGGTCTTTAATCACACCTCCAACCAGAGACAGAGAAAAGGTCAATGAACCGAGTCAAGCCAGTTCAGGAGTCTGGACCAATTCATCATTCTTGCTGCCAACAGACCTTCTTGGAATAGCACCCAGATCATCGCTGCAGTCAGGCTGCCAAATCCTATGCGTGGAGACCGTGGGGAGCAGTTTCTGCTCTCCCCATGCCTATAGCAAGAAATGTCTGCATTCTTCCATTCATACAGAGAAGGGTTACTCCTTATGCTGCCCATGAAGCCTTCACACAAAAAAAAAACTGCCAGATGGTCAGTAGAAAGCCTGTTCATTCTCTAGACTTACTTGCTCTGATCTTACTGCCCACACACAAGCACTAGAGTAGTCATCATTGTCGTCGTCGTCATCATCATTGTAATCACCACCACCATCACCACCACCATCATCATCTATATAAAGATCTTTCACCAAACGCTGTTTTAGGAGGTTCCAGACATATTGATGCATTTGACACTCATAACAATACTGTAAAGTAAAGGCTACTATTTTACCCAATTTTTTCAGCTGAAGAATTTAAGAGCTTTAAAATAACTATCCTAAGATCATACGGGTTTACATCTAGGAGGGCTGAATCTACATTCTATTTATAGTCTATAGTTTTAGCCAATGTACAATACTGCTTTTGTAGGGTTCCTCTAAGAGGCCATCTATCCTCACTCTTTAACCATGGGATAAGCATGTGAACTCTGATCTCTGGAAGTAGATACATGCATTGAGATTCTCCAGATAAATAGAGCCAAGAGGAAAGATGTAGCTATAGATATCTAGATTGGTTATGTGAACTGGCTCACATGATGATGGAGGCTGAGAAATCCCATGATCTGTTGTCTGTAAACTGGAGAATTAAGAGGGCCAGCAGCACATTCCCATCAAAGGCAAGTCCAAAGGCCAGAGAGGCAGAACTGCCCATGGTGTATATTCTGAACAAATCTGAAAGCCTCAGACCTGAGAGCATTGACACTGGGGGCAGAAGAAATACAGATGTCCTAGTTCAAACACAGAGTGAACTCACTTTTTGCCTGCCCTTTCCTTCCACCTGAGTCTTCAAACCAAATGCTGCCCACCCATACAGATGACTTGAACACTAAGCTCTTCTGGAAAACCCCTCAAAGCCCCGCCTAGACATCATTTTATTAGCTCTCATGACATGCCTTAATCCAAGCAAGCTGATACTTGAAAAAAAAATAAACCATTGTAAGCCCATCCTATCTAAATTTGATATCTACCTCTTTGAACTACACTTAATTTCAAAATAAATAACAGCGACATCATAATTTCACTTGACAACCCCTAGATCTTAATCTCACAAACTGATCTCTTCCCTGGGGAACGAGGTAAGGGCCTTGAGACCTGATTACTCAGCTCTTGAGCCTCTGTACCTAAATACTAAGATGTAAAAATTAGCAACTTAAGTACTGATATGAAGTCAGCATGTCTAATCTCACATGCCAAAAGACTATGAGGAGAAAGAAAACACATTTGTATAATAGAGGTTCATAAATACACAGAATGTATTCATGCAATCACACGTGGTAATTACAGTCTTCATTTCTAGAGCTGGCTGCAAGGCTGTAGGTGGTACTTGCTTGTAACTCTCCTCTACTCATTCCACACTCCCTGAGCTGTGAACCAACTACCTCAGCTGGTGGTCTAAACCTTCATTTCTGAAGGGTACGGGTCATGTAATCCTGTCTCACTCTGGCTACTTGAAAGTTTTCTATGGTCCCTAACCACAGTCATGTTGATGCACTAAGAAAACCCCTGTGTTTCAAGCACATCTTTCTTTTTCCCTCGCTATACAGAACCACTCCTTAAATCCAGCAAGTTCCATTACTCTCATCCTGGCTCATTGGCTCATTGGCTCTGAGGCAGAGGAAACTCAAAGTAGGACTGTGGAAGAAGAGCTGAAGTTTCTAGGCTATCAGAGGACCATCTCTTAGAGAGAGGAACCCACATGTTTGCAGATGGGTCACTAGGAGTGTCATTGTGAATGGACCACTCTAATTACCACCAGTGAGTGACAGGCTCTTGGCCATCAGGGAAACAGCATGCACTGATGCTAATTTTGAGAATCCTTACATCCACTTGAGAACCTTGCCTTAATTCCAGAAATTCCAGAGTCTGAATTTCTATTCATCTAGAACCATTCTTGGCACAAAACTTCCTGTTTCAGTCTGTTTGGGCTACCAAACTAAAACAGGTGACTTTTAAATCACAAAAATGTATCTCTCATGGTTTTAGGAGCCAAGAAGTCCAAAGTCCAAAGAATGGCAGACATGGTGTCTAGTGAGAACCCACTTCTTTTTACATTGCTAATGCCTTGGTGTACCTCACATGACGGAGGGGGTAAGGCATCTCTCTAGGGTCCTTTTCCTAAAGGCATGGATGCCATCCATCCATGAAGGTGCCTCATTCTTGACCTGATCACATCCTAAATATCTTGTCTCTAATACCAGAGGGTTAGATTTCAGCGTGAATTTGGAGAGAGACGACACATTCAGACCATCACCGCACATGATTAGAGCTTGCCAATCAGCACGGGCCACTCTTCTGGCCACTATGATCTAAGGTCACTGGAATGGCTGTGCTGATAAAAGAGGAAAGGAAAGGCATTCGTGTTCTTCCTAGAAACAAATCAAACACGGGAATACTGAGCCAAGAAGTGGAGGAGATTCCCAGGAGCTCCATTGAGAAATCTTGACTCATCATGCAGGTATCAGGTATTTTCACCATCTAGCATTAGTGGTGGCCGCCAGCAGAAGGAAGGAAGGATGTTAGGGCTGAGAATGGCTATTGTGAAGAAAACTAACAAAACCCCAAATTTCAGACAAACCTACACCAAGCGCTTTGCCCTAGCCTCAGGTCAACCATCTTCTCATTGACTTAATCATCTTCAAACTGAATTATCTTTACTTAACCAAAATAATTTTCCTTAGATAGGAATTTTTATATCTAAATCAGAAGTCCGAAATCATTACCAAATTTGTTTTCTCAATCCATACTAAATTACATAATGAGTAAATACTGATGAGAAAAATACTGATCTGTTTTACCTACAAACATCTTCTGTCCAGCCTGCAATGGTCGCACTGTGGTTAAGTGTTGGTTTGTTTAGTTTGTTTTTGAAACAGGATCCCACCATGTAGCCCAGGCTAACCCATAACTCACAATCCCACCTTTGTGTGTTTGGGGTTACAGAGTGTGCTACTGTAGCCAACTAATAATTTAGAATGATTAATAGCAGGATCACATACCCTCCCCATTCCTCTGATTTGTGGATCCTGATATTAAGACTTCTCAGCAAAGAACTAGGAAATGTATTGAAAAGGTTACCTCTTATGGGCACACTGTTCATTGAGTACCAGGCCCTAGTGTCAAGGTAAAGTCACTAAGCAAGATCATAGAGTGAGGACCTGGTTGTTTCCCTGCCCAGCCACACCCCTTCTCCACTTTCCCTTACTGAAAGCAAACCCATCAAAGCGACTGTGAACCAGGAAGGGTGGCCATCACCAGGTACTCACATCAGAGGCCGGGCCCTTGTCCGCACCAGGGCAGGAGAACGTGACGAATTCATGGCAGCGCTTGTGTACAACAAAGCAGCAGACTGCAAAAGAAAGCACAGGGGAGACAAAGAAGGAAGAAGTCATTAGGTTGCTCCAGATGAAGATGTCATGCAAAATAACATCAGCTTCTCCCTCGTGCCCTCTGTTGGTGTACTGATGTAACTGACATATTGCACAAACATTAGATGTCTAAATTAAGTAGGGGGTTTGAGAGACAGCGCAGTGGATAAAGTACTCAGCACACAATTGTGAAGACTAGTGTTTGATCCCCAGACTCCACTCGGCCTTTAAGGTTGCCTCTTTTAATCCCAGTATCCCCCAGGATGCAGAGACAGAGGATCCCTAGAGTCAGCTAGCTAGCTAGAACTGGCTAGCTCCAGATTCAGAGACAGAGACCTCTGTCTCGAAGAAGAATGAAAAGCAATTGAGAAACACAGGGTATGTCAGCTTTGGACTTACACACACACACACACACACACACACACACACACACACACACTCTAAAAAAGAAATATGCACACATGCACTCACCTCTATTTGTCTCCATTGCACACATGCACATGCTGACATGCACACACACAGGCTCACCATACACATAGACACACACACACACACACTCATGCACTCACACACGTAGGTGCATACACACACACACACGTAGGTGCATACACACACACACACACTTCTTTACATATGGAAAATTAATTTATCTAGTGTGCTAAGAATCATATATACTGCAAGTTACAGCCTCTTGAAGATCACTTAGAGTGCCTCCCTAGTCTTTTATTGGCTTGGAAATAGGATGCTGTTTTTTAGATCAAGTACCAGATTAAGTCCTTTGCGGATATTTAGACCCATAATACATAAGGAACATGTGTGTTTAAACATTAGACTCCTACCTGGAGGGATGATTAGAACAGGAAGGGTGTGGAGGAACAGTGAGAAAGAATGGCAGAGGCGTGCTCCTCTCACCAGATCAGTGTCAAGTCAGTGTAGGAGTAGAAGAAACAGCCTCCAAGTTGGGGGCGGAGCTCGGAGTGGAGAGCCTGCCTAGCAGGCTGGAAACTCAGGGATGAAGAGGAGGAGGGAGTAGCATGGGGAGGAAGGAGGAAGATGAAAAGGAGGGCAGGAGAAAGGGGAAAGAGGTGGAAAGGGAGAAGAGGAAAGAGAAGGGGGAGAAGAAGGTGGAGGAAATCGGAGGGGAGTGTGGGAGAAGGAGGAGGGGTTGTAAAGTTGGAGGAGGAGGAAGGCCGCAACATGGCTTGTAATTTGCAACCAAACACATATAAACATAAGTCTGCAACCTCGTGAGCGCAAGGCATCGGTGATACAGCTTCACTATCTGGGGGTTACATGACAAGAGGCAGCCAGCGAGGACATATACACATAATAAAACACATTTTACGGTGCTGCTTCTCAAGCCTTCTATAGACTCCTGGGCTCCTAGAGGATGCGCTGAGTGAGGAACCAGCTCAGAGCTTTTGTAAAGCACATGCTCAACAAACAGAAGAGACGATTTCAAGCTGCTCAGAGATGTGTTGTGTGAGCCTGTCGTCACAGTGTCTGTGAACACTGTCACAGGATAGTCTTAACAGGGTTCTACTACATCACAGGAAGTACAAAGGCCAGGAACTGGTTAGTTGGTGTTACCTAGAGGCAGTCACAACCCCCTCCTGCAAGTCCCAGAACACCGGCAGCTGCACACACAAAAACAATAAGGACTCTCCAACAAGAGGAACAGAAGGGAAGAAAAGGACAAGGAGAAAATACAAGGAAAACTTACATCCAAAGACATAGAAGAAACATCTTGCTCACAAGCAGTATGCATATGTTATCTGAATCCTAATTTTGAGTAAACCAGCAATATTAAAAATCCACCAAGACAAGCAGGAAAATGGATCTGTTCACTTGTTTTTTATGATAATAGGCAATTACCCTTATTGATGTTAGAGAACAGATGCCTTTGGTATGACAGTGGCATGGTGGTTATTCTAACCACATCTTCATCTTTCAGGGCTGCAACCTAAAAGTGCTGTGGATGAAATACTCAGCTCAAAGTAATTTGGTACGCTCAGGAGGGTGATAGATTTTTTTAAAAAGGAAGAAAGGAAAAGGACACAAAAGAAAGTTAATCATTATGACTTATTACATGTTCCTGGTGGACACATGAGAATTTAATGCCAATCTGTCTTCTTTTTATACATGCTTGATTCTTCCATAAAATACAACTTTAAGACAGAGGCTGAAACACAGAGAGAGGCTAACACACAGAACACGAGGTGGGAGTGTTGAATGTGCTGCAGCCTGTGTTCCCCAAGGAGCTGTGCACACTGATGAATGGCACACAGGACTAGTGTAAGTGTGTTAACAGTTAGGATGGAGACGCTGGCAGGGTGGCTGCACAGGAACAGCACTTGATGGACATGCCTGACAATCTCAGCTTAATCCCAGCAACCCCTGACTCTTGTCCTCTGACCTTCACACAAGTACACACATTTACACACAGTCATAAGCACACCACATACACACACACACCACACATACTCACACACTCACACACATGCACACACACACATACACACACACATACACACACCACCCCTCACATATTCACACACACACCATACACATTCAACACACACTCATTAACACACCACACATACACACACACACACACACCACACATTCAACACACACTCATTAACACACCACACATACACACTCACACACACACCACACATTCAACACACACTCATTAACACACCACACATACACACTCACACATACACCACACATTCAACACACACTTATTAACACACCACACATACACACTCACACACACACCACACATACACACACAAACCCACATGAACATACATGTACACACACATACACACACCATCCCTCACATACACACCACACATACACATGTACTCATATGCACACATGAACACACATGCACACATAAACATGCATACTACTTCTCACACATTCATAATACCCCACACACTCACATGCACACACACTCAACACACACCCTCACACACTCACTCACACATACCACACATACACACATACTCACTCACACACATATACACACCACCCCTCACACGCTCATACACACACCACACACATTCACAAATACACCAGACACATACACACCACATACCACACATACACATGCCACACATACACACATGCATACACACACATTCACACATATACACACATTACCCCTTACACACTCACACATACCCCACACATTCACATGCACACACACTCAACACACATTCTCACCCACACCACACACACACACATGCATACACACACTCACACACACACATATACACCCATCACCCCTCACACACTCACATATGCCACACACAATCACATGCACACACACTCAACACACGTTCTCACACACACATGCATATATACACTCACACATACCACACACTCACACACACACCACACATACTCATGTACTCACATATACACATGCACACACACTCACACACATACACACAGTACCCCTCACATACTCACACACCACACACACTCACATGCACACACATTCAACATACACACCACCCCTCACACACACTCACATACACACACGCACATGCATACGCACCACTCACACACTGTGATAATACATTTGCTTAAGAATTACAATTGGGGTGACACTCAAGGGCAGAACATTCTCCCAGCATGTATAAGACTATAAATATTAACAATAAAAAACGAACAATTAAAATAAGATCAAACATTCCATATACAACTTTCAAAGCAGTGCAAGGAAAGTTAGTGTAAAGAAAGCACTTCCGGTTCACTTGAACAGACAACCAGCCGGGGACTCTCTCTGTTTCCCAAGTCATGCATGTGAGAATGTTTTCACATCTACATTTGGTGCCATTTCTACTTTGAGATCTTTAATCTCTCTGTAACGTTTTGGAGTCTGGTGAACATTAGACTTTACCCCCACCATAGGTACCCAGCTGTCCCAGCAGCCTTGATTGAATAATTCTGTCCTTCTGCATGGATTTCTAATGCCAAGTTTATTAAGTGTTCAATAATTATATACGCTGAGCTTATCTTCAGGCCTTTAGCTTTGTCCCCTGATCTGTCGTGAAGTAGGGCAAGAGGGGGGTCAATTACAGCAGCTATAGAACACATTGTGCCACACTGGGGCCCCTCATTATCCCTATTTTCAATGTTTTCTTAGCTATTGCTGTGGGTTTATCCGTCCAACTGAACTTCAGAAGCAGTTTATCAAGGTTCTTAAAATACCAGTGGGGATTGCATTAGACCCACGTTAAGTCAATCCCCGTTCTCCAAAAATAAAATAAAACAAAATAATTAGGGCTTTCATTGAACTGGCCTTACATTTTCAAAATTAAAATTCAAGATAGCTGACACTTTTACAAAAACAAGTCACTCCTCCAGGAATTGATTGCTCCCTCGTTAAAAATTCTTGCTTCACATCTCCCAGAGAGCCTTTCACTCTCTCCACACTGTCCCGATGCGGTGCTGACAGTGGACCGTCTGAGGGATCCCTGTTTTAATGTGCTTTCTTCATTGTAGTTTCCAGCTAGCTACTGTCTATAGACAGGGGAGTAATGCAAATCCCACCGTGAGGGTTCTGTAGCCTGTTCAAAACTCATAATCATTGATAAGGGTTTTTAGTTGCCTTCAGATCCTACCTAGAAAATTGCATTATCCCAAGTAATCATATTTCCTTTCCTCCTTTCTCATATATATGCCCCTGCCCCTTATCGTATTTCTACATCTAGAACTGTCAGAACACCAGGAAATAAAGGGCCGGTAGCTGTCCTTCCCAGCCAGAATCACCCCTCCCCCTCCTACGAGTTTCTCACACCCACCAAAGTTGCCTTTCATGACTCCCCAGAATGTCCTTTAGTTTGTGTCTATACTTTGGAAATTGCCCGTGTACTTACGATGTAGCATCTTATGAGCCACATCTCTGATGTCTATTATTTTATTTTTAATGTATTTCTTTTTTGGTACCAGTGATAGAACACAGGGCCACTTCCATACTAAATAACTGCTCTACACTGAACGAACTAACTCACTCTCTCTCTCTCTCTCTCTCTCTCTCTCTCTCTCTCTCTCTCTCTCTCCCCCCTCTCTCTCTCTCCCTCTCTCTACACACACGCACACACACACACACACACACACACACACACACACACACACACGTATGTGTGTGGTATACACAGGCTTGTGGAAACTGGATGTCAATGTTGAGTATCTTCCTCAGTAGCTCTCCACTTCACTTAAGTAGTTAGTTAGCTAGTTATTAGTTAGTTAACTAACTAGCACCGATTCTGCTAGGGTAGGAGCTACCACTCTCCAAGGGTGCTAGGTTACTGATATGAGCTACCAAGCCTGGCTTTTACATGTGTGCTGCTGAGCTGATCGCAAGTCTTCTTGCTTGTTGAACAAGCAGTTTACCCACAGAACCATTTCCTGACCCCTTTTTATTTTGAGACAGATTTTCACTATGTTCAGGGCCTGCTCGGACCTTGAACATTTGAATCTGGAATGTTCTGGTATGTCATCTGTCCTCCCTGTGCTTCTGTGTCCTCTCTGAAAGGTGGCAGTTCCCATATCATGGTGGCATCGTCTATCCTCGGAGTTGTGCTATCTAAACCTCAAACAAATACCGGCTCCTAGCACACACCGCTCCCGGAGCTGCTGGAACGGACAATCCGGTTGATTCCTTCCCATTCATCTTCATTAAAATTGAAAGAGCTTTTCGGGCTCAAAACTCTTCTTTTAAGTAGAGTTTTGGCTGGTCTTAAGTTTTCTATTTAGAGTCATTATTACATTTCTAAGTGGTCCATCATTATGGTGTGAATTTCTTCTTTGATCTGGAGTGAATAAGGACAGTCTCTTTCCCTATTTTCAAATAGCAATTTTATTCTAGAATCCTTTTTCAAAACTTCCAAAGCTTGAGTCAGGACCTTCTTCACCCTCGTCCTTCTGACAGGAAACGAGGAATAACTAGCACATCCTCTCCAAGGTTTCTGGTGTCTACTGCAGTTCCCGGTGTCACCGCTGATATTAATGCCAGCCAGTAAATAAAGGAATGTCTGGTATGTGAAGGAACGGCAGAAAGAGAAGAAGTACACCCTTATCACACCATGGTGGGGTGGCTCCTGAGTGGTTCCTCCAAATTCCTCCATGGGTAAGGTCTCTTTGGGCAGCCTTCCAATTAGCACAAAAATAAATGATCTGGCCCAGCGAGGAGGAACCAATAGGCCAAGTGGCCGGAATGGCGTGTCCCTCTGCCCAATGGGGACAGACTTTGGAAACTGAAGAGCTGCATGCAGTGCAGGTAACTCCCTTAAGTGATTTGTTTCTCCAAAGTTGTGCAAATCAAATTCCCCATTAACTAAAACACGCTTTTAAAGAGGACTAGGGCTGTCTATTTTAAGAAACAAACTAAATCTCTCTGTGATACAAATAAACACCCCCTCATTTCTGTTTGGCAAATTCAGGGGCAGACAAGCTTTTCTTTAAAAAGGAGGCATTTCAGAGCTGCTGAATGTGCCAGGTCCCACTTCCACGCAGGTAGCTGGAGGAAACCAAGAATCCTACACGCTCCACACTGTATTTTATTACTCCTCAAGGTCCTGGGTGCGAAAGTCTGCAGCCTGTCACCCTCTCAGTCCAGTCTAGAGACCTGCGTAGATTACTGGGTAGGGTTCCAAACACGAACGCCTCTGAACTAGGTAATGGATAAGAGCAGCAGGGGAAAGGTAGAACACACGCATGTAGAGGGGCTTTAACTCAGCTTCAGTGAGGAGTGAGAAAGGTTCCCCGCTCCGTGAATCTCCACACTTTCCTTCATGAAGGCTAACACGGCTGCCTCCGAAGCAAGATGCCTATGTCCCTCCCATCCGGAGGAACCCTGACTGTTAACCTTCCTGGGTAAAAAAAAAATGTCTTTTGCAGATGTGATTAAGCTGAGGACTCTGCAGAGGGGAGAGACACTGACTTTTTGGAGTGGGCTCAATGGAACCACAAGACTCCTTTTATGTGGAGGCAGAAGGGTCAGTCAGAGAATGAGCTCCTATGGTTGTAGCAGAGGTTGGCGTGCTGTTCTTGTGGGAAGGAACGTGACCAAGGACTGTGGGTGGCCCATAGCAGTTGGAAAAGGCAAGGAACAGAGTGTCCCCTCTAGTCTCCCATGTGGAAAGCAGCCAGCTGACACCTTGACTTTAGTCCTAACAAAGCCATTTTTAGACTTTGGCCTTGAGAGCTGTAAGACACTAACTCTGTACCATTTTAGGCACCTGGGTGTCTTTGAATGTGTTACAAGGGCTTGAGGAAACTAATACACTAGCTAAGAATTAGGAGCGTGTGATTGATGCTATAAACACCAGATGGCTGAAGGGACACTCCCAACAGACCTCTGTGGGGTAACTGTCCCAGGAAAGTGTCGAGTTTGCAATTCTACTCTACTCCCAACACCCACAGCACTGTCATACTTTGAATAGGACAGTACAGAGGGACCCGAGTCTATTCTCCATTTTGATTCTGACCTCCTACTTCCATCCAGTTCTCACTGGGTATAAACCTAGCATCCTTGGGTGTCCACTCATGCATCATATTCCTATCAATGTGAGATAGAAATCCTAACGTTACTGTGGCTAGCTATGGTGGGAGGAGACAAGAGCTCTTGAGTACTGAGAGACCCTGAGTACTTCCCTAGGTTCTCACCTCTCTCAGGATGTCCCAAGCCTGCCAGCCCTCAGGAAGGCTACCATTGACAGAGGATGTCAATCACACCTCAGGGACCAGGTGGGTCTCAGCTTAAACCTCCAATTAGACCCCATAAGCTGGAGGCTATAGATATGCGTTTTGTACTCCAAGCCTCAATTCCCTTTTCCAAAGTGGAAGTAACAATAATACCACCGGCTCTTACGACACTGTGAATGATGCTCTGCTCTGCTCGCAGACAGGAGCCTGGCATAACCGTCTCCTAGAGGCTTCATGCAGCAGAGGATGGAAGGACAGAGGAGCCAGAGGGGTCAAGGACACCACAAGAAAACCCACAGAGTTAACTAACCTAGGCCCCAGGGGCTCACGGAGTCTGAATCACCAAGCAAAGAACATGCAGGCCCCTTACACATTTGCAGCAGATGTGCAACTTGCTCTTCAAGTGGGTCCCCTAACAACTGGAGTGGGGTCTGTCCCTGACTCTGTTGCCTGCCATTGAATCCCCTTCCTCTTCCTGGACTTCCAGGTTGGGCCTCAGCAGAAGAGGATGTGCCTATTCCTGCTGGAACTAGATGTGCCAGAGTAGGGTGGTAACCAAGGTGGGGCTCCCCTTCTCATAGGGGGTTTATAAAGGTGCAACTGGGAGGGGCTGCAATTAAGATGTAAAATGAGTAAAAAATAAATAAATTATTGAAAATAATAATACCTGCTCTTATAATACCATTGCTCAGATGAGAACATATGTGTGAGGGCTTGGTGGAAAAGGGCATCCGGCTTGCAGTTGACAGCATACGGGTTTCGCTTGACTTGATCTTGGTTTTTGTTTGGGAAGGATCGCCCTTTCCTTCTAGGTCAGACATGAACTAGAGCCCAAGATGAAGCAGGATTCTTCCCTCCCTAGCTGAAACACAGCAGTCTGGTCCGTGGTCTCCCGGTACCTGACCTCACTGGCACTGAGAAGGACTTAGGGGGCATATGTGATGGCACAGACCTAGAATCCCAGTGCCTGGAAGGCTGAAGCAGGAGGAAGCTTGAGGTGAGCCTGGGATACATGGCAAGATGTCTGTCTGTCTGTCTGGGAGAGAGAAAGAGGGTAATAGAGAGGGAAGAGAGAAGAAGGGAGGGAGAGAGACAGACAGACAGACACTGGTTTTCACACATGTGTCTGTGAAACCTGAGACTTAGTCAAACCTGTGCCCCGAGAAGGATCTCCATTCTATCCCCAGGGAGCCTGATGCTCACAGGTCACTGCCCAAGGTCGTTCAGTTAGTGGTTGGTGACACGCTATTGGAAACTCGGCCTGCCCTCCTCGGGAGCCCACACATCCGACTGGTGCAGGCACACGTGTGTTTGTCATTCATCCCTGTTCCAGGAGGGCTCCTCCCCCGCTCTGCTCACCCCTGCCATTCAGTCACTTGCTGAATCCCACTGACTCTTCCTGCACAACAGCCTCTGCAGAAGATCCTCCTGCGCATTCCCCACCGGCTCCCCTCAGCCGCCCTCAGGAACTCAGAGAGGGTGGCTTGGTAAGAAAGCCTCGGCTGGGCTCCCCAGAGCCTCATCAGCCTGTCTTGATATCTCGTCTCTGTGAGCCAAAGTTTCCATAACCGTAGAAGAGATAGGACTGCAATGCCACATAATTGTCAAGAAATCTAAATGAGATGTCATGTGCGAATGTGAAGCGGCAGGGGATGGAATACATTATTCTCTTAAGAGAGATTCATTTACTTTCTTCCAGAATTGGGGAGGGGGGGTGCATGTTCAGAGTACAAGCTCTGTAGCCAAATGGCCTCTACCAGTTACCGTGACTTATCAACTTTGTGACCTTGAAGATGCTCATTGATGTTGCTCTGTCCCAAAAACCCGGCGTGCAAAATACGGGCGATAATTCTACCTTTTATAAGAGAGTTGTTACGAGGATTTGCTGAGTTCATCCTGACTCAGTGTGTGGACACAGTCACTACCTAATAAAGGTCAAGTGTTGTCAATTACATTCCCACACACTTCCTCCCACTCCACGCCGCCTACACGCTTACGGAAAACTCACCCTCTGATGACCTAGCCTTGGTGTCAGTTTCCTGCTCTGACCATCCACTCGCTGCCTGTGGTCTAAAGCTATGCCATCCAACATGGTAGCAACTAACTCCAAAGGGGGGAACTATAAAAATCTAAAGCAATTAAATAAAATGTATCCATTCTTGCTAACTACATTTCTAGTGCTTAACGACTCATGTGGTTAGGAGTTCTTGTATTGGGCTAATATAGATGTAAAGTGTAGTTGTTACTGCGTATGTCTTCGTGGATGGAAACAGCCTTAGGGGATAAAGTACAAGGCTCCCTTCCATGATGTAATCACTGTGTGGCTTAACTCTTTTCTCCTCTTGCCCTACTGCCTCACAGTCCTGTCAGGCCAATGACAGCCACGTTAGTACAGATTGCATACGTCCCCTATCATGCGTATTTGTTCCATCAACGTGTCTGCACCACAGCCTACCACATGCAGTCCACAGATGAAATAGAAGGCAGGAGGACCTGTCCTTTAAGCAGCAGACTTCAGGCCAGACTGGAATAGAAACAACACATTATCCAAAGACAATTCACTCGGCATCCCAGTGGGGCGGCTGATGGTTTGCTCATCTTACTAGCTTGATGCAGGAGTTGCAAGCTCAGATGTTTGCAAAGGCCAGACCTTCTGGCTAAGTGAAGTCAGCCTGGGACATGGCCAGACTGGGCTGAACTGAGGAATACAGGTCTTTCCAAAGGACACTTGGCTGCAGGCAACGGTGGCTCTGGGTTCATGAATGTGGATGCCAGAGAGGATTTTTGCTAAGCTTTATGGAAGCAAATACATTAGGATTAATGCATTTGCATGCTGCCAGCGCACAGGCTGTGCCTTAGCTGCTTATTCTAGCTCAAGCTTCTTTCTCCACCTCAGGTGATAGGTTGCTGGAGCAAACAGAGCCCAAGCATAGGACAGGAAGAAGGCCATGTGGCTATGAAGAGGAGAAATGGGATCGTACAACTCTTAATTTTAAAAAGCATGAATGAATGGACGGATGGATGGTGAATGACTCAACAAGTTGGCTCATTTGGTTACCTTCACACTCAGCTGAGTCAAGAGGCTGCAGGGGAGGCTGTGGGCACTGAGGGTGTGGGGGCAAGAGGCTGCCCTCACCTGAGAAGCCATGTAAGTTCAGGGGTCTTTCAGAGCCCTGTCTGGCAACTTCTCCATATGCAGTGAACATTCCTTTGAAACGAGTGTGCTGCGCTTGCTGGTTAAGAAACCTGAACACTGCCAATTCAAAAATCACTGTTTGTGTCATATCCGGAAGAAACTCTTCTTTGCATCTCCTTATACAATCCTTGGATAAACCCTGGATCTTGCGGAAACATCCTCTGCATATGGGAGTCCATATGTAGGTCTATATGTGTACAATCAGCCCTCCATATGCAAGGGTTCTATATCTGACGATTCCATCAGCCAACTATCAAAAATATTTGGGAGGAAAAGCCTGCATCTGTCCTGAACTTGTACAAACTTGTTTCCTGACGTTGCTTCCTAAATAATGCATGGTAACAACTATCGGCACAGGATTTCCATTGCATTAGGAGTTAAAAGCAACCTAGAGCTAGCTAAAGCATTCAGGAGGTGAGGGTCGGTTTCAAGCCAGCACTAAGCCATTCGGCAAATGAATCTTAGCTGCCAGAGTATTTGGGGACTTCCAAGGGCATTCCTGAAACCAATCCTCAGCTATTCCCAGGATGGCTGTGTGTTGTCTACGATATATTTCCATTTCCTTTTTCTTTTTCATCTATATCCCTGATGCTTTACCTTAGGATATCATTGCCTGGTTTTCAGCATGGCTTCACACTCCAAACCACCCAGGGAGCTGTTTATAAAAATGTTTAGTCCCAAAGATTCTGGTTTAGTAGAATTGGTGAGGAGATGGGGCAGGCTTTGGTGCACTGAGGAAGCAGTTCAGAAGCACTTGGAGAGTTGAGCATCAGGCCTCGGCACATGCCTCCACCACCTGCTTTTTCCCAATCGAGCACAGCCAAGAGCCTGTTTCTCTTCACTATGGAGACAACAGCCCCATTCTGTTTCCACAGCTTCACCTTACCCCATCATATGGATAGGCTACCCAGTCACATAAGGAATTCCTAAAATGTCAAGGACTCCTTCCTTGGTAAGGAAGGAAGAAGAGACAGCAAATTGCTTATCTGAACCAAGCACTAAGAAGGGAAGACTGGAGCAGGGGCAATCACCCTACAGTTGTCAGCAACTGCCAGGTATTCCTTTACAGAGTGATTGGGCCCCCAGGAGGGAGCTAAGGCATGGGCCTCAGTAAAGGGCCCAGGATAAATGAATCCAGAGAAAGAAACTTCTACATCGTCCCTCTGCGTTTAAGTACCCTGAAGGAGCCAGACCCAAGAGAACCAGGGTAACACTTGGAGGCTGTTCTTGACTGTGTCCTCTGTTTCTTGTTCATACCTTGAAGATGGGGGCAGGGAATCAGCATAGGATGCCAACGTTTACGAGGAACACTAACATGCCTTTGCTCATCCATCATGGTGTCCTCAGAACACGAGAAGCCAAATCAAAGTATGGCAGACGTCTTTGGTTTCCACCTGACCAGCATCTGTCCCCCACTCTTTTCTGAGCCATCACTCCTCTCTGACCCACAATTTGTGTGAGTTATCAAAGGCTTCCCTCATCCTCTGGCTCCAAGAATGGATGTAGGACGGAGGCCACCGTGTGGAATTAGGGATGGACAAGTCACTTGAGCCTCCTGATGAGAATCAGCACTGGGACTTCTGCTGAAACTACTCAGAGGAGTATTTCCTAGTGAAATGCTCAGCTGGTAAGGGGGAGCATGTGTATCGCTATGTTTATTATTATATGTGCACACACATAGACACACATATCACACACAGACATACACATCACACACACACAGGCACACACATCACACACAGACATACACATCATACACACACACACAGACACACACATCACACACCACACACACACACACAGACACACACCCATCACACACACACCCATCACACACACACAGACACACACCACACACACACACACACCCCCCCCACACACACACACCCACCACACACACACACACACCACACACACACACACCACACACACACAGAGACACATACCCATCACACACACATCACACACACACAGACACACACCACACACAGACACACACACCACACACACACACACACACACACACACACACACACACACACACACACACAACACACAGAGACAGAGAGAGAGAGAGAGAGAGAGAGAGAGAGAGAGAGAGAGAAGAGAGAGAGAGGAGGACTCTATAAACCAAAGACCAGAGACCTGAGGACAAGCAGCAGAGGCCCTGTCTCCTCAGTAATTCATGTGCTCCCATGAATCAATGTTGCTACCGAGGAAATGACTGCTCCCAGCATTTGGTTCAGCCCATGATGAGAAGGCAAAGGAAGCTGGGATCCTACATCCCCTCCTTTCCATGATTTTTCTGTGTGTTGCCAAAGGCCACTGCACTCGGGAATCTGTTTGGGTGACAGAAAGTGACAGGAGACTCACGATTGGACAGGTGCCCCATATCCGTGGGTGACTGGTATGTGGGCTTCTTCTCAGCAAGCCCCTGTTGGACTGACACATCCACCTTCTGGTCCCATCAACACCCTGCCCTCAATGGTGAAGGAAAAGGCACACAGCCCCAAGGTCATGCCCTTTCTTGACAAGAAAATGAGTCACATCCATCACTTTTTGCCTCCAGAGTTATATGGTTTGGAGACAGGAGATAAATCCACATCAGTTCCAGCCCTCTCGAAGACAGATGGAGAAAGCTTCCTTGGCTGCAGGTGAAACAGTAGCCCTGAGTGCCAGGAGGGTGGCTATGCAAATGATAACAAACCGAGTCAACAACCAGGCCACAGGGACCACAAAGGACTTCTACTGGCTTTACTACCCAGCATGCACTCCTCCTACTGTACACAGTCCCTGAAAGGGTGTCAATCAACAATCCAGCTCTTCCCTTGCTCACAACCCGACATCCCAACACTTAGTGAATCACGTTCTCTCTCTGATATTTGATCTGGGGCTGAGAGACACGGGGTGGGGACAGCTGGAGCTGATTCATCCCGCTAATATCACCACGCAAAGGCCATGTGTCCATCCCCGTCACCCACACCCCCAGGGTGGCTTCTGATGCTTGGCTCTGCCTGTTTGTGCAGCTCCACCTCTCTTCCTAGTTGTTCTGCCGCTCCTTTAGGTAACCACAATCCACTCGCGTTGCTGCAAGCAATCGTGAATGCTGACCAACTGGAAGACACCTGCTCTGCTGTGTGGATGGGAGATGTAGGATGTCCTTTCAAGAACATCTTCAAATAATGGTCTCCAAACGTACTGTAGACTCCCATGGCCAGGGCCTCCTGTCTTACAGACACCTCCAACACTCTGTCTGCATGGAAGTCAACCTCCCGGGCAGACCTGGTCCTGACGCTGTGGCTCCTCTTCCTCCCTCTATCCCCTCCTCGGTGGAATCCCCAAGGCTCTCCATTAAGTGAAGGTCTTTCTAGGATCCTCTGAATCTCAGACTAAATATCCACTCCTCAGAGAGTCCTCTCTGACCCATTAATCTATGTTTAATCTGCTTACTGTTTTATAAATGCTTCCTTTGACCTGTCATCGCTGAGATACTTTATTGTTTTTAAAATAGAGTGGGAATGAAGAATGATTACTCAGGGAGTCGTGGCGATTAGATGTGACAGCCAAACTGGCCTAAGTTCACCGTGAATATTAGCTATTGTTACGGCTCTCGTCATTATCATCGTTGCTGTCATCCTCCTCCTCCCCTTCATCACCATCACCATCACCACAATCATCATCACCACCATCACCATCACCACCGTTACCATCACCATCACCATTAGCATCACCATCACTACCATCAGCATCAACACCCTCCTCCTCTTCTTCTTCCTCCCCGCCTCCTCCTCCTCCCCTGCTCTTCCTCCTCCTCTTCTTCTTCCTCTCTCCCTCCTCTTCCTCCTCCCCCTGCTCTTCCTCCTCTTTCTCTTCTTTTCCTTCCAGGCCATTGCCTCTATCAAGGCATAAAAAAAAAATACGTATTTTTGTCCCCACTGGTGCTTTGGCACAGGGGAGAAACTCAATAATATTTAATTTGCTGTGAATTGGTTGAGATTTGAAGCCAGTAGCCACTAGCCATCCTCCTCTACCTCTCTGATTGTGTTTCCCCTGGCCATGATACATATTTCATTTCTTCTTAATATTATATTCTGCTCCAAAGTAAAATAAGGTCAGAGCAAAAAGATTTCTGCCATGGAAGGGGGTCATTTCGTCCTTATTCCTCCCCGCCTTACTGAGATTAGCCAGCTTTCCCAAGTGTGCTGTCAAAGACTTGCCGCCAGTGTATGGACACAGAGGCGGGAGGGTCTTCACACCACACGTTTGCTGATGGACTAAACTAGAGTAAGTTTCAAACCAGCCACAGGTTCACAGTGAGATCCTGTCTATTTAGTTAAAAACTAAATAAGCAAATCAGGCTTTTTGGTGTCGTTGGGAATAAGATACCCTACTTTGTTATCTATTGCTGTGACAGAGACCGTGACTGAAAGCAGCGCTGGGAGGAAAAGGTTTATTTGGCCTACATGGCCAAGGCAAGAACTCAAACAGAGCAGGAACTCCGAGGCAGGAACTAAAGCAGTATCACAGAGGGACACTGCTTGCTGGCTTTTCCCCCTGACTTGCCCATCCTTGCTTTCTCATACCACCCAGAACCAGCGGCCCAGGGGTGGCCCCGCCAAGGCCAGAGCCAAGGTCAGGGCCCTCCCATCAATGACTGATCAGGAACATGCTCACAGGCCAATCTGATGGAGGCATTTTCTCAGTCAAGGTTCCCTCTTCCCAGACGGTGCCAGACTGTGTCAAGTTAGCAACAACAACAACACAACAAAAACCTAGCCATCACAGTAAAGAAAAAAGCATGGGGGAGGGGGTTGGGGATTTAGCTCAATGGTAGAGTGCTTGCCTAGCAAGCACAAGGCCCTGGGTTCGGTCCTCAGCTCTAGGGGGCAGGGGCGGAGGGGATAAGAAAAAAGCATGGGAGGAAAACATATGAAATGTTGACAGTGCTTGTGGTCTCTGGTTATGACTTTTTTTATTGTTCTTATAATACTAAGTAGCCCCAATCGTTTAATCATCATGAGGTATCTGCTCATGGACAATGCATTCTCAGATACAAAGGTTCATGCATTTTTGGCAGGTACTTTAAATTCACATAGGCACCACCACACTCAGAACCCAAGAGTACTGGCATAATTCCCAATGCCCTATAGGTCCCGCCTTTCCATGCCCAGCTCTGGGCAGTCACCAAGATGTCACCTTTTGCCTTGGCCATCTTTCAGTCGGACTAATGCTTCTGAGAGGCAAACATTTCTCTGTATCAACAGCTAATTTTTATAGCAGAATAATATTCTGTCACACGGCTATTCTGAGGTTCATGTGGCCATTCATCACTCTACAGGTATGTTGGCTTTTTCCAGTTTTTGCACATTTCCAAATCCTGCGTTATGAATGAAGTTGCTCTAGATGCTTACTTACAAGTCTGGGTGAGGGCGTGTCACTTCACCTCTTTGCGGTAAGCCTTAGAAACGGAACTCAGTGCCACAGGCTAAGCCTGTGCTTACTCTTAGAAGAGAACACCGCTGTTCTCCGAGTTGTGCTTTTTAAAGAAAAGCATTTCAACATGTTGTTTATACCTGTGTGTGTGTGTGTGTGTGAGTGTGTGTGTGTGTGTGTGTGTGTGTGTGTGTGTAAAAGCCATGTCAATTATCTTCCCTTCTTTTTTGAGGCAGGCTCTTTCACTAACCTAAAGCTTACCGTGTCAGCCAGACTGGCTGGAGAGTGCTGGGATCTGCTTGCCTCCACCCCTGCTTGCCCCACATCCCAGCACTGGTATTACAGACATGTGCCAACACACCCAGAGTTTACACGCATGCTGGGGATCCGAACTCAGGTCCTCATGCTTGTGCACTAAGTACTTTACCTGCCAAGCCATCATCCCAGCCCCAGTGTATCCTCTTTAGAAAACCATGGTGTTCAATGCACTCTCTGTGCTGTGCACATACTGTACATGTATATGATGCCACCTTGTACACTGCATTCCAGCTCCAATATAACCCTGAGTGGCCATGGGCCTGCCAGCCATGTCTCAGTCTCAGCATGTGTGACATAGAAGTGCTACTGACTATCCTACCCTCAGACTACTGTGAGACCTGAACCCAGCAGAGGCAGTCATCAAACACGGTTCAAGACCCAGGGATGCCATAAAACTCTAATGCATAAGCGTCTCAACAGCAGTGTGAGGGTGGAAAGAGTTCTTCTCAAATAAAGACACGGGGCTCTAAAAGAAACTAGTTACTCAACCAAAACCAGAGAACTAGGAAGAGGGAGAGTTCTCAGTCAGACTCCGCCCTTCAGAAAAGAGCAGGGAGGGGATGGAAGGCACAGAAGCCGAGTGCCTAGCACCTCAGTCTTGGATGTCCCTGTTGCTCACAGCTCGGTGTCTGACTGTGCGTGGTAGGTGAAGCCTCAAAGCTGCTGGGCGACCAGGCATTTCCCTCCATCTACAGGTGCATTATCTTCCCATTTCAGGATACGCCCTCAGCAACTGCCCACTTCTCTCCCTCATCCTTTCCTGGTCTTTCAGGATATGGATTCATACAATCAAGGCGGGGTGGTCATTACCCATTGGTGTCTTCTCAGTGCTGCTAACATTAACCTTGGGCACCCCCACCGGCTTCCCAAGAAACCTATCAGGTCTAAATACAAACACGCGTACTGCCTACAGTCTCCGCGCGCACTCCAGCATTCTCGTCACGTCTTAATACCCTGTCGCTCCGGCAACACTCATCCTCCATGCACTTTGAAATCTCTTTTGCTTTATATTCTGCCAAAAGGTTCCCATTTTTTTCCCCTGTGCTGGCATTGACATGATGTAGAAAGGAACACGTGAGCAACGAGGGCTCAAAAATAGCCTGGAACTTTTCAAGAAAGGGACCCACAGTGGGATGACAGGCGAGCTACTCTGCATAACAAAGCACTCTGTCCCCAGAGTCAGGCACAAGCCTAGCCTTCCCCACGTACACACACACACACACACACATCCATCAATCACTCCCTGAAATATCATGTCTGTGGGAGGACGAGAAAGAAGGTAACGGCGTGATCAATGACGCTCCAGAGAGCATGGGTGGGATGGACTCTGTCCACAGGAGATTTTTCTGCTGACAGTAGGTCAGCTGTGCTTGGAGATGGGCAGTGGGAGTGGTGGTGGTGGTGGTGGTGGTGGTGGTGGTGGTGGTGGTGGTGGTGGTGGTGGTGGTGAGAATGATGATGGCGATGATGATGGTGATGACAGTAATAACCAGACAGCAACAACTCATGACGTCTCCTGACTGCTGCAATGTGCCTCACACTGCTCTACGCTCTTTGCCTAGACAACTCGTTTTAACCCTCGCAACCTTAGTTGCTAAGAATGAGACGGTGAAGCATGAGAAATAAACTAACTTGGCAGTAAGTGGCAGGGTTGAAATCCAGGCTATCCGGTTCCAGAATCCCTTACACTCTCGTGAAGGGGGCACTGTTCCCATGCCTCCCACTTCAGGGCAAGGAAGGGACGGACCGGCTGCTGGTGCTCTAACTGCAGGGCAGAGTATAGGTGCAGATGCTTCTCTCTGGTCCTTTCATGACTAGGAATGGTCTGAGACCCCACAGTGAGGTGGCATTAATTGAGCAGTTACTGAACATTACGGGCTTGCCCTACATGTGTGCATTAGCTGTCCAGACATGTTTCAGAATGGTCAGCTGTGTTCCTCTTCCCTTTAAAGGTCAGGAGACTAAAGGTCAGTGTGCTTCATGCTCCTCGCTTTTTCTCCCAGATCCATTCACTACCTGACTGCTGTAATCAAAACTCTATGAAGCTGACCTCCTCAATCATGCAGCTCCCTGGCTCTCAGGTTCCCCATTGTTCTTAAACCAGTGGGTGCCTCCAACAGTTAATTGAGGCGCAGAAAGCCAGACGTTTCTTCATTTCTTCATTTCTTCTCCTCCTCCTCCTCCCCCACTTCCCCTTCCTCCTCCTCCTTCTTTTCTACTTATTCCTCTTCCTCCTCCTCTTCCTCTTCTTCTCATCCTCCCCCTCCCTCTCCTCTTCCCTCTGAGGCTGCCAGAAGGAAGTTGTGGAGCCCTCAAGACCACAATCCTGCTGACTGTACCTTCTTCCTCAGTTCTGGCTGTGTGGGCACGTGTTTCTTCCTCCACAGAGGTGGGCCTGCTAATCCCAAGAAGCTGCAACATGGTCTTGGAATCCGAAGCTTACCCAAGCCTCTATCATCCCTTAAAGAAACCATCTTCCTTGCAACCACACAAAAGGGCCTTGTTTCCTATAGGATCACAACAGTCACATCAGCAGGGCAGAAAGACCTGTCCACTGTCTCAGTTTGTAAAAGGCAAACTGGTGGGTGACTCTACAGCCCAGAGTCCCCGGGACTCTGTCACACTACGTCATTCTAGGCAGGACACTGTCTCACCAAAGGCCTGAAGCAGAAATGAGCCCTCAGGGTGGAGAGCTAGAAGTCACGGAGATCCAGAGAACACATGCCTCCCTTATACAAATGACTGCTTCCAAAGCAAGCATCCTGAAGACTGCGGCTGAACCCAAAGCTCTGCTCAACACTCACTTCCTAAAGCCGGCAGGCGGTTTAAAAGCATTCCCATTAGCATCCTAAACTCCATTTCTCACTCATCACGTTTCCCCCACACCGGCTTTTAAACTGCTCCCCACCTCGAAAAGAGTCGGGTAAAGAGGATAATTAATTCTCCAACTTCAAAGGCCGCTTCCCCTTCCCCACTTGGCCAGCACTAACCCTAAGCCCCGCCCACCCCACCCCACCCCCGTCTGTGCGGAAGTTACTCCTCTCTAAGTCTGCCTACTGGGGGCCGGGAACCCAGCCAAGGCTGCCACGGAAGAAAGGAAGGACGAGAGGGAATGTTCGAATTCAAACACCCGTTAGTCCTGGCAGCGCAGCAGCATCTGCTCTGTGGGCAGAAAAAGCCACAAGAACCTCCAAGCAGGAGTGGGAGGAGGCTCTCTCCACACCAATGACCTTGAAGCAGACCGCCTGCCCTTGCTGGCAGAGCAGCCAGCCCTCCTCCCCGAGCTGTTGGAGGAGGCCTTACAGCAGGGGCTGCCAATTGGATCTTGGGCTCAGCTCACGCTGGGCTTTAAAACAACACAAAAGCCTTGCCAGCTTAAGGTGGGAGTCTATAGTTTGTAAAAATCCAGGTTTCTGGCTTCCTTTAAAAGAACGGAAAGTTTTGTCAACAATGGTCCCATGTTCTCACCTGGTAACAGAGCAGTTAGAGCTAAGACCACGGCCAAGAAGTGGGGCCTGGAGGGCAGGGAATGCTCACAGGCTTCCTCACTCCTGCCTTCCCATCTGCAGAACAGCACTGAGTAGGTGCTCAGTGAATGAATGTGTGATGAACGAATACATGAACAAATGAGTGTCCCCTCCCCAGCAATGTCTACCAGGTTCTCTCAGACGTTTGAGTTTGAGGCCCACCCCCACCTCAACTTGACAGTGAGAAATTTAAAGATAGGCAGGGCAAGACCCCATTCCTCATAACCCGAGAAATCTTCGATTAAAATAATATCATAATGATAACATAATAATAATCATGGAGCAGGTGGTAGGTGTTGTATTGCTCTAAATATCTTCTGTATATTGACATCTTTAATCCTCATCATGTCTGTGTGATAAGCTCTATATGACATTTATTACACAGAAAGGGGAAATTAGGCACGGGGGGAAGGGTATGTCTATGACTTCTTGATAGGAAGAGGTGGGTTCACCCAGGCAGTCGAGGCCCATAGCCCGTGACAAATAAAGATGGCAGAGAAAGGAAGAGCCAAGCCCTGAAGGCGCTTCCAGTCAAGGCCGCAGAACCTCCAAGAAACCATGTCTGGGTTGGAGATGGAATATCATGTTCGTTGTTTTCCAAAAGAACTGAGTTCAGCCTCCAGGTTAATAGATTAATGGCTGAAGATACCTTTTCTTCTTGTATAACAAATGGATAAAGTTAGATAGTCCTCACTCGAACCTCAGGCTGGAGCTTAGGGTGGGGAGGGTGGAAACAGAGGCTGAGAGACAAAGGCAAAGAGGAGAGGGGGAGCTCAGACTTGGCTGCCCTACTTGGACCCAAATCACTCCAGCAGAGACAGTGTTACCACAGCTAAAGCTTCTTGCCCAAGAGCAAAGCAGCAGAGAAGCAAAGCCTGCGGAGGGTAGGGGGAGACACAGGTGCCATAGAGAGGAAGGAGACATTGGCGCCATGGAGGGAAGAGAGATGTGGGAGCACCATAGAGAGGAAGGAGACATTGGCGCCATGGAGGGAAGAGAGATGCAGGGGCACCATAGAGAGGAAGGAGACACTGGCACCAGGGAGGGAAAGGAGATGCGGGGGCACCATAGAGAGGAAGGAGACACTAGTGTCATGGAGGGAAGGCAGATGCAGGGGCACCACAGAGAGGAAGGAGACACAGGCACCATGGAGGGGAGACACTGGCACCATGGAGGGAAGGGAGACACCGTCACACCATATCTACCAGGCGAGTGACGGAGGGTGAGAGGCTTGGGGAAAGCACAGGTGATAAGGTTAGTCCCAGCCCAGGCATCTCCAAAGAAAACTGCATTGCCTTCTGATGAAGAACTCTGTCTGCAAGGTCCCCCAGCTCCATGAGAGCCCTGCCTGACAGTACAGAGCATCTTGGTTATCTGAGCTCACCAGTCTCGGGTTTTCCCAAGAGCCACTGTTAGGATGCTGCCCAAATCTCTGAGAGAAACTGGCCTTGAGACCAAATTCCTGAAACCTTTAGTGTAGTGATTCTCAACCCTCCTAATGCCATTTGATACGGTTCCTCTTATGGCGGCCCCAACTATAAAATTATTGTCATTGTTACTTCATAATTGTAATTTTGCTACTGTTATGACTCATATATAAATATCTGATATGCAAGATATCTGATATGGGAGCCCCAAAGGGGCCTTGGCACACAGGTTGAGAACCACTGCCTTATACACACCACATTTCTGACTCCAAGCTGTAGGCACACCTAGTTAGAACACCCCTTTCTTTTAGCATTCGGTGTTCCCCTATGAGTGCCTTGGATTGCACGGTAAAGTACCTGCGGATAATGAGTGTGTACCACACACTAAGAAAGGCAGAGGGATTTCTAATACACCAACATCAAAAATGATAAACATTAGAGGAATTGGTGTATTTAACCTGATTTTAACATCACACTGTTGAAACATTATAGAGCACCCCCTGAGTGTGTGTTTTTTGTTCTTTGGGTTTGTTGCTGTTGTTGTTTTATCCCTCGTGGTGTATGTCTGTACTCCTAGCACTTGGGAAGCAGAAGCAGAAGGGTCAAGAGTTCAAGGTCATTCTCAGATGTACGATGAGTTCAAGGCCAGCCTTGGCTACAGGAAGCTCTGTTTCAAAAGCAAACAAACAAAAACCTTTTGCATGCGTTTTATATGTGTGTGTGTGTGTTTATATGTCAATTTTTAGAAGAGAAATCAAATCTTGACACTTTTCACGAAGCGAATCATTCGCTCTCTCATCTATCCACTAGCAACTAGATGATGTCATAGCTTTCCTGTTATTGTGATAAACACCATGAACAAAAGCAACTCAGGGAAGAAAGGGTTTACGTCATGTTGCAGGTTATAATGCACTGTTGAGAGGTCAGGGCAGAAGCTCAAACAGGGCAGGACCTCCAATAGGGCAGTAACTTAAAGTGGAAACATGGAGAAATGCTATTTCCTGCTTGCTTCCTGGCTCCCATTCATGCTCAACTGCTTTCCTTCATAGCTCAGCTCCATCTGCCTCAGCTCGCACTGCCCACAAGTGTTGGGTTCTCCTATGGTAGTCAGCAATCAGGACATGCTCTACAGACATGCCCACAGTTCTTCAACTGAGGTTCCTTCTTCCATGGTCAGTCAAGCTGACAACCAGGAGGAGCCATCACGCCCTACAGCCCCATAGTGGATATTTACTGTGTCAGGCATTGCATCAGGTACCAGAATGGTGACAGGAAAACAGATGAGGTCCTTGCCCCTCAGAGAGATTTTAGTCTAAAGCTCTAAACCAATGTTTCTCGTCTGTAGAAGAGAAAAGAAGATCCTTTGAAAGGTCAGTTGATGAATCAAATGGATGTTCTGCCTGCTTTGTTGTTGTTTGTGGAGACAGGGTCTCCCTATGCATTCCAGGGTGGCCTTAAACTTTCAATTGCCCTGCCTTGCCCTCCTGAGTTCTGGGGTTTCAGACCTGCATCATCGCACCTGAATAAAGATATGATGTTTGTTGATTGATTGATTGATTGATTGTCGATTGAGACTGGGCTTCACTGTATAGTCCTGGAAGGCCTGAACTCACTGTGTAGGCCAGGATGGCTTCAGAGAGCCATCTGTCCCTGCTTCCTAAGTACTGGGATTAAAGGCATGTGACACTGCACCTAGCTTCTACGTTTTTTAATAAGTAAAAAAAAAAAAAACCAAACAAAACCAGTAAGTAGGTACTTAAATACTTCCAAAATGCAATTCAGTCTTGTAGGCCACACATTGTTGTAAAGGACAGCAGAGTTCCTTCAGATGTCTGTGCTGTATACAGACTTACACAGAGATCTACACACTAAATGTGGAAAATGTGTTGACTGCACCCCCCTCCCACACCTGAGCCCTCACTGTGTCCCCGCAAGGGGCTGCTTCTGTGGCTCTGCATTACTCACGACCTCATAGTGTACCATGCACATGCTATTAGCCCAGGGGAACAAGTCAAATCTGAACACACACTTTCTACTGAATGGGCAGCACGTCTGCACATTATAAGGTAAGGTGGAAGCAGGGCTAGAGTGATAGCTCGGTGGGAAGAGCATGTGCTATATGAACATGAACATCTGAATTCCGACTCTAGAACCTACATAGATATCACGGTGTAGAGATACACTTACAATTCCTGCCTCAGAAGGCAGAGAGATGGGACCCACAGAGCACGCTGTCATGTGCAAGAACAATTGAGAATGACTCCTGGCATCAATCTCAGGCCTCCACATGCATATACATACATGTACATGTGCACCTCCACATACATCAAAATATTCATACACACAGCACACACATCCACACGAAAAGTGTGTGTGGGGGGGAACCTAGCTGTGGCTGTATGCACGCAATATGATAATCCCAGCTCTATGGAACACGGAGACAGGAGAATCACTGGGACTTGCTGTCTGCCATCCTAATGGCAGGTTCAGCGAGAGACCCTGCTTCAGAGGAGTAAGGCAGAAAGTGATTCAGCAGATCTGACATCTTCCTCTGGCCTCTATGCACTCACGGGTGGGTGTGTGCTCACACACGAATTCACATACATACATATGCAGGTATGCATGTGTCTGTATAAAACACATCTTCAGTTAGAGACTTTCTATATTTAGTTTTTATATGCCACACAATTTCTGCTACAGCTACCTGGAGATTTCCTTCATGTGTCTTGCACATTGTCAGCATGTTGGGCTAGCAGGCACATGCAAGACGGCAACATAAAGGCATGATTTGGCACAATACAATTTTGTTTCTAAACTCAGTTGGTAACTCTATGAGCCACGGTTTCCCAGTGTTGGTCCCAGATCACGGTTTAATGGGGTCCCTGCAATACACAGGATACCTTATATTAACCTCTATCCTGCAATGCAGCTACTGTGACAGAGGAATGGGGTGTGCTTCCTCCTATGTAACGCCAGTTAAAATGTAAGATGGAGTAGCTGTGCATGGCTCATAGTTAGCACATAGTTAGCACATGTTAGCACATAGTTAGCACATAGTTAGCACATGTTCAGTGTGCATAGAGAATGGATGCCTTATCTGATCCTCACGGGAGTTCAAGAGTCACTAATAGACTGGAGCAAATTCTACTCCTGTCATTTGTAGGGATGACAACGGTGATGGCGGTGCCGTTCGAGCTAACAGTCGCTCTCAACGATGACCTGTTCCTTGGCCAGCAAGAGTGAGGAACATCATGTAGAGATCAATGATGATTAATTGAGACAAAGTAAGAAAAGAGGGGCCCTTATTTGGTAGCCCCAGGCAGCCCTTGGAAGTTCCCAGAAACAAGCCCCTCACTAACCGTAATGAGGCTCCCCAGGAAGGGTAAGGCTGTCTTGTTAGATCAAACAGGCACACAGTGCAGACCACAGGTAACCTGAGCACACACACACACACACACACACACACACACACACACACACACACACCCCGAGACATCAGAGAGGAGCACCTGTAGCTGGTCTTTGCTACTTTGTGAGTTCTTCTTTCTTCCACCCTTCTCCACCCTTTTTTCACCCTTTCAATCCCGTAACACTAGATAGGAGAGAGAAAGACAAAGGAGAAAGGAAAGAGATCCCTGAATAAAAACCAGGAGTTGGAAACAGAGTAATGTTATCGTCAGACTACTTCCTGCTCATTAGGGGCATTGAGTTCCTTGGAGCAAGTTTGATCTTCATAGTCAGGATATCGAATTTCTTCACGTCGTTGTTTCTTCTTCGCGCACGACTACTTAACAAACTGTTACCAACAACAACCAACAACCAACCAACCATCAACAGTCCACCCCGCCCCGTGGGGCTCTCGCATTTATGTATCCTCTGCAAAGTACCCAGAATTCCAAATGTCACACAACTGCAGAAACTCTCTGCAAATGGCAAAGCCATGCCTCTGCTAGAGCACGCGGCAAATCATAGTCAGCTGCTGAGAACAGTCTGAAGCAGGCCCACATCCCCACACCTCGGACTAAAATGGGAACATACTCTTATGATATTTCTGTGTTTTTTTAAGGAAACCAAAATACCAAAATTGTTACTACAAGCACCTCAACCACAAGAAGCACCCCCGCCGTGAATTTGCCTGCCCTACTTCTAGTGGAATAAGTGGATGCCCACTTTGGATGTCTGATTACGACCTACTCCTTATAAGGGTCCACTAAAGGAAGAACTGTCACTGTGTACATCATAGAAACAAGAAAACAAGAGCTGGGGAGGTAAATCCGTCTACATTCTCACAGCTCAGAAGAGACGGGGCCTGACTTGTGAGACTCACAGATAAGTCTGGACCTCTGAAGACACCCAAATGAGAAAGATATATGCATGCCCCATGCTCGGGGGACGACACAAAACAGAACAGTTCACAGCGATCTGGGTATGTTTCCTGTTGCTGTAGTAAAATATTTAAGTCTGGGTGCTTTGTAAAATAGGCAGATTAAATTGGTCCATGAATCTGGTAGCTGGTGGATTCAGATAGTGTTGTGCAGGAGCCTGGTAAAGGCGTCTGGGCTACATTACAACATAGTAGAGAAATAGAAAGAGAACTGGTCACATGAAAAGCTGTGCTGGATGGCTTCCCATAAGGACAAACCACATTCACACTGTCTTGAAATGAGTGACGTCCAAATTACTTCACATGAGGCCTCAGTTCTTAAAGGGTCTATCACCTTAATACCAACCTGGGGACCAGATTTCCAGCACGTGAACCTCTGGGAGATAAACTCCATCCCAACAATAATGGGGAACAAGAATGGAATATACTGTGGAGGTCTACAGGGACACAGGTCTGGCCTGAGCTTGACAGAGGGGAGTCATCAGAATAGCAATCCCAGGAGACGTTTCTTCTGAGACCCCAGTGCTGGTTAATCAAAGAGGATTCCCACAGATGTCCAAAGGTTCCTCCTGGGAATGCAAAGAGGCCCAAGGGCCCTGAAAAGCAGCCTGGGGAAAGAGATGGAAACCCAGACATTGCTGCAGATGTGGCAGTGATGGCAGGAACAGCTGGGCAGGGTTTCAGGGCTGAGTAAAACCAAATAGAAATGCCTGTCTTCGGGGTGGGGGAACTGAGGCTACAACTCAGAAGGGAAGGCAAGATCAGAGATGGGACTCTCAGAGTCCTGCCCAGGTAGGTGAGTGTGGGAACAGACCAGAAGGGCACACTACTCAGCCCAGAGGCATGGCGTGTGGGCATCTACTGCTTTTCCCTGTCCTACGTGCATCTCTCATCAAAGAGATCATTGATTTCCTTTGGGAAATAGTTGTTCCTTAGTCTGGTAGCTGTGGTAAAGCTGACTCTGACCTGTCCCCAAGGGTGCTGATGTGAGCCACCTGAGCAAGGACCAGCCTACAACCTTGGGGCCACTGTCATGAGTTCAAGAGTGTATATTGTTGTGTCTGAATGCACTTCCCAAAACTCAGGTTAACTTTCAAGTGCCATTGTAACAAGTGTCATGAAGAGGGACCTTTAAAAGGTGCTTACATTACAAGGATACAACTTGATTGATCATTACAACTTGATGAATGAATGAATGAATGAATGAATGAATGAAATGATAATCATTTTCATGGGAGTGGGTTAATTCCAGCAGGAGTGGGCTCTTAGTAGAAGAGTACGCTCTTTTTGATTTCTCTCTAGCCAACAGCACAGCCTCACTATATGCAATTTTCCATTATATTATAACACAGCGAGAAGGCCTTTGCCAGATGCTAACACCCAACCCTAAGAACTGTGAGAAACTTGTTACAGCAGCAGAAAACTGACAAGCACATAAACGCATGCCCACCTCCCACCACACACACCTAAATAAACCAATGATAATGACACTCAAAAGTTCTGTTGAGATGGTTAGCAAAGGAGCAATTACTCTGGTGTCTCACCCCTGTCGGGTGCCACCACCTCCTCTTCAAGGATTTGCGTGCTGGAGAATCAAGCAACATCAAGGAAAGGGGAGTCATGCTGCAGAGAAAGTCAGTCCACAGAATGCCTTGATCTCATCTTACCTGAAGCCTCTCTCCCCAAGATTCCCAAGTATGTAATCTAATAACTCCTCTTCCTTTATACCACTTTGCTGACGAGGTGCTTTGCTGCTTGCTCCTGAACTATTAAGATAGGGTCAGTGCCAAAATCTGAATGGCTAAAGAAATAGAGGAGAGGTGGTAATGAGAAGGGAAATGAGCCATCAGCTTTATCAGAGAATCCTATTAGGCAGGGTAGAAACCAAGATGGGGAGCAGGGGAGGAATAGACATCAATAAATATGGCCATGGAGTTCAGTTGTGGCTCAGGGCAATATCTTCAGTGGAACATCCCAGCAGTAGATCCCAAGAAATGGCTGAAGGACAAGCAGCCTGTCTGGGTGACAATTGCATGGAACGTTGGTAGGACGTGGGGAAGTGGGGCAAGGTGAGGAGGAGTCTGTGCAGGGGCCTCGGGGAGGGCAGTGTTGAGCATCTCCATCACTTTAGGCAACTCTAGCCGAGAGCATCCAGTCCTCAGAGGAATTCATCATCCAACTCCATCTGTCAGTGTCGAAGCTTGCTCCTAAGGGAGCATTAATTATCCCCACTCTCATGAGCACTTCTTACTCCACACCTCCAGACCCCAATGGGCAACAGGCACAGAATGGGTCAATGGCCAGATCAAGTCCTTAGGCAATCCTAGGTAGAGCCATTTAGAAGTCAGGCCAGAAGCATCAAAAGCAGGAAAAGGGAGGATGAGGTACTGAGAGAGCACCCCTGGGACTGCAGGATACTGTTTCTTTTCTCTGTACCTCCGTGTTATGTAAAGTGGGAGAAGTCTGTTTGGTCTGGCTAGGTTCTTAGTCCAGCCCTGGGACTGCTTTCTATACAAGGCTATGGAAAGCAGAACTGGAGAGCAAGTGACAACAGCTGAGAAGGCAGGCCGCTCATTTGAAGCAGCACCAAACCCAGGGAGACTCCGGCTGGATAAATGATAATCGCTAATATTCTATTTAAACAGCAAGCCAGCTTGTGTCTATTTGTGTGCAAAAGCCCTCAATTTAGCAAGAAGGCTTTCCTGGGAGGCACTGACTTTCCACCCATCCCTTTGTAAAGCATTAGTGTCTCTCCCACAGTGGGAAATGAAACAGCAATGAAACATTCAAGGTCTTCGGTCCTGCCCTAAAATTGCATGAGGAAAGACTTGGAAGACATACGAGCAAGAAAGAGAGAGTCAGAAATTGCCCCCTTTCTACAGTGTTGATATTTTTTAATGGCCAGAATCCTTCCTAGAATTGTCAGGGACTGACTCAAAAAGCAAAATGGAAAATGGAGGCCAGTGATCACTACCACATTATACCTCTGACAGAACTCACACAGCACATCTGGGGTTTCAAAAGGAAGAGACATTCCCTTTATCCTTGACACAATCCACGGGGGTACTACGTATCCAAAGGAGGAGGTTTATTTTGTAATTATTTTGAGGAAAACACCTACAGGGAGCCAAGCATTCTGTATCTATTTTACAAATGTTAATTCATTTCATCTTCATAACAACCATGAGGGAGGCACTATTAATAACCCCCTTTTACAAATGAGGAAGCCAGGGCACAGAGATGCTAGGTAAATTACCCAAGTACAGGCAGCAAAGCAGGCAAGGGAAGGCAGACTGGGTCCAAACCACCAGGCTCTGAACTCCTTCGGATACCTGGGAAGCAATCGTGGTGTGAACTTCCCCAGATCTCAGCACAAGATCAAATGTAATTTTGGACACATTGGTAAGGAAGCTCTGACAACAATAAGAAGGATGTGGAAGACGAGAGGAGGAAGGGAAGGAAGGAAGGAAAGGAGGAAGGGAGGGAAAGAGGGAGGGCGGGAAGAAGGAAGGAAGGGAAGGAGGAATGGAGAGGAGGAGGAAGGAAAGGAAGGAGGGAGAGGGAGGGAGGAAGGAAGGGAAGGAGGAAAGGAGAAAGGGAGGGAGAGAAGGAGAAAGGAAGGGAAGAGGGAAGAAGGGAAGGAGAGAGAGAGGGAAGGAGGAAGAGAAGGAGGAAGGAAGTGAGGGGGAGGGAGGAAGGAGGAAGGAGGAAGGAAGAAGGATAACTATGGTACTTGATTATTAGTCAATAGCTAGTATTTTTCAAGCGTTTCTAAAGTGCCAAGCTGTAACAAGAATAATAAATGTTACTGCTAATAAGAATCATAACCCTTGGGGCAGTGCAGGAAGTGATGCCATTCTTTCACCAGTAAAGTTGACACTTAGACCTTAGACCTTAAAATGCCCCGGAGGAGCCTTGACTTCAGGGAGGTCCCTGAAGGAGCAGAATGGTGGTGCCTTGAGGTAAAGGAACCTGAGAGCACACTCTGATGCACGGTCTGTAGCATCCTGGTGAGGGCGAGCCTGAGGAAGAGAGAAACACCCAGGGCGGGCTGTCTTTGCACCGATTCATGGGGGGGTGGGGAGTAGAGAGAAGCCTGCAAAATCGTTTCCAGGAACTGCCAGAGAGACACAACTGTGAGGGAGGCTGGCAGGGGAGGTGCCCTCCTGGGACAGGGTAGAGGGAAGCCAGGCCTGAGCAGCAGGGAGCCCTGAGAAGAGCCCTGAAGTTCCTGCTTTTGGTGGTGTATTTTTACCCCTCCCTCGTGGGACACCTGAGGCTTTGGGTGGGTACTCAGCTTTCTCAAAATAAGAAAAGTGAAGAAACAGAAAACATTTCCTTCCCGTTTCTTGACTCTTCCAGAGGTTACACAGGTGGGGTCCCCGCTCAACACCGTTTAGAATATAAATTAAAATCCTCGAACCAAAGCTCTGTGTGTCCTAAAAGCCTCCGTTCTTTATTCACTTCAGTTTTTCTTCTCACGTAGGAACTATTGTACCCTGCTTAATTCTATAAGCGGCGCGTGAATAATTTTCACTTGAAGAGATTAAGGGTTTTCTTTTTTTTTTTTTTTTAAATCAAAAATGTTTAAGTTTTTCTCTATGGATTCTTAACTCTCTTCCCTCAAGATTATAGGAACATGTTCCAAAGAGTTCCCTCCAATGTCTTTTCTTACTTTTGGCTTTTAAGTCTTGACTTTGTAATTTATCCCAGCTGTAATTAAGTTTTATATGAGACAGGAGTTAGGAATCAAACCCTGTGTCCTGCCACGTGGCTACCTAATTATGCCATCGCCATTTACTAAATAAACCCTGCCTCTCCTACTGCTCTAAAATGTCACCTTTTCACACATTAAGATTCCGTGTTTCTCGCGGCCTTTGAGCCCTCTTTGGGGATCTAGCCTCTTATGCCACAGCTGGAAGAATTTCGGCAATTACTTGAAATGTGTTTCATGGCTTAACAATAGGTATTTTATCTTTGTAAAAGTCATTTCTAAGAGGCACTTTGGTGCGCCGTTGGTGGGTGCATAAATTGGCACAAACCTTTTGAAAAACAATTTAGTAAAATCTACTCCAACTGTTCATACCCCTTGCCCTAAAAACACCGCTTCTAACAATCGTTCAACAGAACTCCTCCCCGAAGAGCCCAAGAACAGTCACCCGTGCATTGGAAACCAATCAACCCCCATCCATAAGGTATTGGTAAATGTTATATACATCCGAGGTGGGTGCAAAATACAAGATAAGATGTAAAATGTACACAGAGAGGATGGTCCATTGGTCCACTAGCAATACATTCTCAAACTTGGGTTTGTAGAACTGCACAAGAGGACACAGCTAAATGTTGCGCTACAGTCTGCCAGTCAGAGGCCTTCGTCCCAGATCGCACAATGAGACATCGTCAGATTCTCTTACGATACAAGCTCTTTTGGAGATAAAACTAATTACGCAAACGAGGTAATGCAGTAAATAGTCTGTGAGGCCAAGTATCCCATTGTCCACTTGGGAAATGGGCCTGTGGCAAAGGAACACGGCCTAGGGGCAAAGCCCAGAGACAGAAATTCCCTTCAGCTCTGCTAGGTTGGACCCCAGGGCCACCATGAATCAGAATGTGGTTCACTTGAGCCAGAAGCAAGCCCTCCTCCCACCCAGTCCCCTTCCATACTGCCCTCTCCACTAAAGATCCCTCCTGCTCATGGGCACTCACGGCAGAGGTGACAAGGGAAGTGGGCATCGAGTGATACTGCCAGCCCTGATGAGTCAGCAGCAGGCCCCAAGGCAGACCTACCACAGGCTGTGTCTTATTCCTCTTACACAACTGTGGACCACTGGGAGCCTGCACCACGTCTCTCTGTGGGCTTTTCTACCATTAAGAGAAATCTCGCATATTGTCCCCTGTAAATCTGAAGAAGACAGGGTTAGAGTGAGGGCCACAGACATTGAATAATGAGCTGAATAACTTGGCAATAGTAATGGGTCGAGATAATTAGACAAAAAAAGACTAGAGGTCACAAATATGGTCCAGGGGAGGCACTGTTGCAGTCCATCAGAACATCTACCCTCAACCGAGGCTGGCTGATACCATACAACAACCGTCATGCTCGCATGTGAGCTGACAGCCTCTACTTGCTTACCTTCTTCCAGTGCCCGGCACTTTCCTAAGAGCCTGGCATCAACTCTCATTCAACCTTTACAACAGTTACAGATATTTTATTTCCAACCTACAGATGGGGAAACTGAGGTATGGAGCAATTAAGCAACAATCTAAATGCCACACGTTAAGCAGGGCAGCTGGGCTAGACAGGGGTGTTCTGGCTTTAGTGCCTCTCAGAATGGTGCTCAAAAGTAACAGATCCCAAGCTCCCTCACGCCTCCAGCCACCTCCCAGGTGGACTCCACTCTTGATGGAGGGAGCAAGCTTACTTCCTAGGATGAAAGACTAGTCATTGGCTTTGATATAATATACCTCCTGGGGTACTGAATAGATCGGGAAGTGCACAAAGCCTGGGAACCAATTGCCCTTTCTGAAAAGGGAACTGTCTATAAGACTAACCAAAGTTCCTTTTATATACAACTAGCACAGAGACCATGGTCATAAAACTCCACCCTAGTGGCCGTCCCAGGCATTGCATGCATCCCTTATGTGCAAGACTTAGACACTTCCTCTTAGTCACGTTTTAGCATTCCTCTGTTACTGCCTTACTTCTGCCCAGCCATACACCCTGCAGCACAAACTGTCTTATTACTTACCACAGTACTGCATCTCTAACACCCAATGCTCAATGAATAGGTTGAATGAATGAATGAATGAATGAATGCAGTGACAGTGCATCACACCCATGACTGTAACTTCCTTCTCATGAACATCTTCCCTCACCCACCTAAGAAGATTGTAAAGAACTTCAAAAGCTCTAAGGGACACACAGAGACAATAGCTAAATTAAATACGATTCCAACCAAATGAGGAGCACTCAACAGATAATTATCAATTAATTCAGTGAGCCCCTGGAGATGATATCTGGTGCTTTCTTCTCACTGCAACATTGTGGTATTCCCATGCCAAGTGGGCAGCTGCTGAGGATAGCCACTAGGGAAGGGCACCCCCCTCAAATGAGCCAGACCATGTACATATTCAGAGGAGGCTGGACATTGTTGATGGTTTTTAAATGTTGGTCAGTATTAAAGTCAATCTGAAGAGTGAAGACCCCACCACCACCACCCAACAGGCATCTGGTTGGTTTTCTCTTGAGTAAAATCATGGTCGGTGAAACGACTTGGCTGAAGGAAAGCCACAGCCAAGGGGTTCTGCCAGCTGTTACTGGGTACCCTCCCTCAGGTTGCCCGGTCTCTCTTTGCTTCAATAAAATAGAGGATAGAAGTACCTCGTAGGCCCGGTGTGACAATTGGATGCTCACTCCGTACACTGCATGGAGACAGTGCATTAGAGGTCTCCTAACTGCGGCTGACCAGACAGCAAGTGTTTCAAGCCCACCGGGTTTCACTGCTCACTCCTCAACCTGGCAATGCAGGCAGCATCAGATCCAAACACTCCCCCTGGCTCCCCAGCCAGTTCCCTTCGGCATCCAGAACCGTGTATAGAGCATCTCCATGGCAATAACCTGTTCTCCAAAAGGTACAGTAAATATTTACTATTTCTTCACACATTGCAGATTATTTGGGTCTAACAATCTAACTGGCACACTCCACCGCTTTGGAAAAAAACAACAATGGTGAAGCCAAGCCCCTGGGAACAGAACAGATGTGCCTTCAGCAGCAGGGACACCAGCAAGCTTGTGGGCAGGCGAGAGCGTCATGTGACCACAGATAAAGGACTCGCAGGAAGCTCAGCTCACAAGGGTGCCCCAGTGCTACTGAACCCCCCTTTCCAGCCACTCTACCCTCTCAGCAGCAAGTGTGATACTTTTAGAAGATCTTCAATATTCCCTCAGCTGTCTTCCTTCTCTCTCTCTCTCTCTCTCTCTCTCTCTCTCTCTCTCTCTCTCTCTCTCTCTCTCACACACACACACACACACACACACACACACACACACACAAAGTCGGATCATCAGCAGAGCAAAGCAAGCCCCACCGTGCCTGCTTCAAGAGGAAGAGGCTCCACTGGGATGAGGGAGGCTTCTCTGCCCAGGGCTTTGAAAATGTCACTGAGAGAAGAACTCTGATTCATGGCCTCACTCACATCCCCACAGCAGACCCCGTCTCTGCAGGGAAGGCAGGATTTGGCTTTTTTCATTCACTTCCTCATTCAGGCACAAAGCCTGTGTTTACCAGGAAAAAAAAAAAATTTTTTAAAAAGCTCATTCAGGCAGAAACTCTCTGTGTAACCTTGCATTTGTCCCAAAGAGATAGAGAAGAATAAAATGCATTAAAGTTTCTCCCACTTCAACAGAGGGGAGGAAAACAGACCACCAGGGGAGAATCTAGAAGCTATCAGGAGACTGCAGCAGCTAAATGGTTTTTTTTTTTAATGTGAAGTTTCTGTAAGATAAAATAATTCAATAGCAGCAAAAAGGGAAGGAAGAGGCCGGACTAAGGAACTTAGTATCAGCACAGATGCTAAGTCTAGAATCTACATAGTGACCAATCAATAAGAACAAGACACACCACAGAGAAATAGACAGAGCATTATAATCCATAGGGAAGGAAATACAACTAGCCAAGAACCAGGGAGATATGTCCAACCTCACGGATATCTGGGGAATGCAAATGAAGAGACTGTTCACCTATCAGATTGTTACCAAGATGCCAAGGAAGGAGAGAACGCCCAGCACTGGCGGCTGTGGGTGGGATGAGTGCATGAAGGCCCAGCACCTGGTCCTGAGGGAATGGCTACTCTGTTACTCCTGCTCGCCTGAGGAAATGGCTACTCTGTTACTCCTGCTCGCCTGTCTTCTGTGCACCCTGCACTTCATAGTCTCTTAGCAAGCATCGCTAGAGCTGAGTCACATGGGGAAGAACTCATCTGCATGTCTGAGTTCCCCAGGATTTTTTATTACTCCAACACCCTTCCCTATGACTCTTCAGGGGTATTGGGGATGACTGAAGTAGGTTAATAGTTGTGGGAGCCGGCAGCAAGGCAAGAGAGAGGAACTCGAGTGCACCCCTGATTCTGGTTCTCCCTTCTTTCTCAGATGCAGGTGGAGAAAGGAGATGCAAGGTGCAGAGCAAAGAGAAGATTCTGCTGAAATGGACTTGCAGAGAAGCAACCCACCCCGCCCCAAAGGCAGAGCCGTATACTCATGTACAGGGACCGAGTCCGAAGTGTCCACAGACACTAGGAGGCCCCTTCTATTCTGTTCAACAGTGGGGATGGGTGGCACAACAGCGTCTATTTAGGTAAAAGCCAAACATTGAACTGAGACCTGCTACCTGCTGATGTCTCTCTCCACAGGCCTCAGTCTCTCTAATGGAGGAGCTCAGAGGCCAAAGTACTTGTTAGCTGGTCAACAGCGGTACTGGGATTGTCTGAGTCCAAACCTGCCTCTGTGTTTCTGTGCTCTGAACAGTGCTCCATAGCATTCAGCTGGCCTAGTCCTGCAAAGTCAGCTCTCGGAGGGAGCAGAACGGGGTTGGGGGGAGCAGGAGCAGAGCTGAGGGCCAGACAGCTCAGAACAGAGTCATTGTGGTAATCAGGGACAATGGGCTACTTCCGGGCTTAGGGGGACCGTGGGTGGGTGTACCAGCTACATTCTCCACCCACATCTACTTCCCCTAGAGAGACCAACAAAGGAAAAAGAAACAACTTTGCATCAGGGGTTCCTGCTGGTGCTGGCAGACACCAGAAGGAAGCAGGCAGCTGGGGAGGCCACATCCGCTCCCCAGAAAGGCTCCCTGGGCATCGTGGGTAGTGGCAGTGGAGGGTACACTGCAGGAAACTGGTCCCTAAGCCAAGATAAGGAAGCAAAAGATGCTTTAGGGTCCGTCTAAGCTCAGTGCAGTGTTGAATTTACCTGAATCCACAGAGCCTGGAATCTTACAGATCTGGACCTAGGGTAAGACCTCAGGCAAAGCATTCAAGCTCTCTAGTTTTAATTTCCTTGTCTATGAAAAAGAATGAAAATAGATTCTTTATAATGAGCCACACTAGGTCTAAGGAATGTGCATGAAAATACCACCTTTTAACCAATCAGTCCTTACCTATGTTTATGCCCACCCCACCACCCACCCACCACCACTACTCTAGAGCTGTGTACAGCCCATGATCAATGCTTGGTACATTTACCCCAGTCAGTAAAAAGTAGGTGCTCAAACTTATTTATAGAAAAAAAGAGAGAGAGAAGAGATAAAGATGGGATGAAAAGAGGAAGGAAGGAACGAAGAAAGGAAGGAAGGAGGGGAGGAGGAAGTTGGACACTCCTCTCTAAGGTTCCCACCTATAAGAAGCCGCTGACTTTGAGCCCTTAATCAAACTGCTTCCCCCAGGTGCTTTGCCCGAAAGTATGAGGCACTTTCCCCTGGTTAACAGAACCAAGCACTGTCTATCAACTGATTGCCTGGTTTTCTGACCAGTCTCTAGGCTTGACCTCAGAGCTCCTCTCCTCCTCTTTCTCCTGGGTTTCAATCTCAATGTCCTTGTCCTGCACCCCCCCCGCCCCCTGCAGACTCTGGAAGAGCATCCACACTAACTTCATCTTGCTCTCACACCTGGCAGCCTCTATGCCAAAGCCCAGCGTTCACTGGATCACAGTCAGGAGAGCGGTTGCCGCGGCAGATCACTCCCCCAAAAATGTAAAATCCAACAGGCAGGCCTAACCCAGGCAGAGATGCAATGAAATTGTGTAACTGCCAAGTAACCTTCAGGGACTTTTCCACACCCATGGCGTATCAGAATGTGTGCTTTTGATCTTCTAAAACAATTTAAAATTATTATTTCATTGTATGTGTGTATATTGAATATTGTTCTGCCTGCCTCTGTGTCTGTGCACCATGTGGTGCCTGCTACCCTTTGAGGCCAGAAGGGGATGTTGGCTCTCCTGAACTGGCTGGGAATCAAACCTAGGTCTTCTGCAAGAGCAGCATGTGCTCTTAACAACTGAGCCATCTCTCCAGCCCCTGTGCTTTCCCTTCTGTGTTTACTGTGGGTGACAGAAGCCAAGCTATGGAGTCAGCTGAGATAGCCATTCACAGATGAATGATTAAAAACACGTGATATATATGCACGATGCACATGCACATATCATACAAATGTATGACATTTTCATGCATGCACATCACTTTCTTTGCTTATATTCACACATGCACACACACACACACACACACACACACAGAGAGAGAGAGAGAGAGAGAGAGAGAGAGAGACTACCACGAGCACCACCACTTCTGTCATTCCTCCTCTACTTCCAGATGGTTCCCTTCCTTTCCCAAATAAAATAGCCCCTCACTAACTTCATGTCACTTTTAAAAATCAAGTCTACAAATGTAATATTTGTCATTCTGGGTCTAGCTCATCTGCATTTCTATTCATTTCCTTGCAAGTGATATAATTTCATTCATTTTTACCAGCTGAACCAAAATGGATCCTCCCTTCACTAAGCTGTGTGAGTCGGGTATTTTCCCACAGCAACAAGAAGAGCGGCTGAGCTGGTGCCAAAGCAGGGTCCCTGTGTCCCGGCCAGCCCTCTGCTCTCTACAGCACAGACATTTGGATTGGAGCTTGACCCTTAGTCCTCCCAGCCCTGGTCCTAACCCCTCTACGAATTCTTGGAGAGCCCACCAGAAACCCAGAGCCTAGGAATGAAGGCAAGTACCTTACACCAATGTTGGGGATTTACAACAGAACTTCTGACAGTTGCCACCAGGAAGTCACTCTGTCTGCTGTCTTCTGCCAGGGGGCTTGGGAAATAGCCCAAGCTAGCCTTATAAATATGAGGACTCAAGTTTGATTCACAGAACCCACATTTTAAAATGCCAGATATGTTGGGGAGCACTTGTAGTATTTGCTCCAAGGAGGCAGAGGCAGGTAGATCCCTAAGGCTAGCTGTCCCAGCCACCCTATCTTAATCAGGGAGTTCCAGGCCAATGAAAGCTCCTGTTCCAAAAAACAAGATCAGGTTTAAAAAGCGGTGCTGGAGAGATGGCTCAGGTTAGAAGCACTGGCTGCTCTTCTAAAGGATGAGAGTTAGATTCCCAGCCCCCGCATGGTGTCTCATAACCATCTGTAACACCAAGTATCTGAGATCCTCTCTGACCTCCCTAGGTACTAGGCACACATCTATGCAGGCGTGACACTCATACGCATAAAATAAAAATAAATAACTTCCAGATGGTGGTGGTACAGGCCTTAAATCGAAGCACTCTGTGGGTCCTCATTCTGCCCCACCACTGGGCACGGCTAACGGGGAGGCGAACCACAGGGAGTTTGACTGAGTTTCCTCAATGCTGCTTGACTGGATTTCCCTAATATTGCTGCAGTCAGGTGCTTGGCTTTGAGGAAGCGCTGTGACACCACTCAGGGGATGGGAAGACGCATTCTAAGATGGGGGAAGCCAAAGTTGGGGTTCCCTGACTGCTGGCACCCAGTCACCACCAGGGAACCACACAGAAAAGTCAGAAATGAGGGAATAGGGGTTCACGGTCCCAGGGGGCCATGATGAGGCCAGGACCGGCGACTCCCAAACTCCTGGACATCCAGACATCTCTGAGTCTGGAGTAGTTAGGAGAGGAGTCGGGGGCCACAGGATGAGGATGGCATCTAGCCCAGGGAAGGCAGGGGTGGACAGGAATGGGAGCTCCAGCTTAGTTCATTGGTGGCAGTTGTCTGGGGTTACAGATGGGCCTTCTTAAGCTGTGGCTCCATAGGAGAGGGCTTTGTCCTTGTCTCCATGGCAGTTCTCAATGAAAGAGGTGATGCTTGGTTCTAAACTGTTCATTGACTGTTCATTGTGGAAAATGGATGAGTAACAACCTTTCAGGTTGGACCTGACATTGAATACCTTTTGCAGGAAGGAACGGCTGGGAAGAGAAGTTTATTGGTTAAACCCTCAGGGCCTCTAGGTACCGTATCAGCATGGAGAACTCTGTTTTGGGCTACATAACTGGCTAAGTGGGGAGTGTGACTCATATTCCCAGCCTCCTGCTCTAGTAGGGAGCAGGGAGGCACCTACCATCTCTCAGGTGGGTACCTGGGTACCAAGGTCTCAGACCCTGCTCTACCTTACCAAGTTTCCTGGCATTGTTCATCATCCCACAGCACTCAGGAGACAGAGGCAGGCAGATCTCTGAGTTCCAGGTCAACCTGGCCTACACAGTGAGTTCCAGAACAGCCATGACTACACAGAGAAATCTGTCTCATAAAGACAAAACAAACAAACATACACACACACACACACACACACACACACACACACACACACACAAACGAACACATCCCAAGGACTGACACTAGAGGTTGACCTCCGGCCTCCACATGCATAGACACATACATACATACACACCTACATAAACATGAACAGGAACGAACACACACACACACACACACACACACACACACACACACACACACACACGAATTTGAACCTAAAGAAAGGACATTACATGGCACACGGTGGAAGCTAATGCACAGAAAGATCAAAATTAAAATTTAAAGGAATGAAGTGGAGAGGAAGCTAAAAAAAAAAAGGCCCTTGAGGGCACAGCAGAAGGCTGCCCCAGGGAACCAGACTAGAACAACAACCCTGCTTCTTGAGAAGAGCACCCTTGGAGCTCACAGGGAGAGGCAGCAGAAAGTTCTAGCAGCAGGACACTAATCTCATCCTCTTGTTACTGGAGTGTGATCCCTGAAGCACTACTGAGGCTCTGGGAGCTCATTAGAAATGCAAAATGCCTGCCTGGCTCCTGCTCAAACCTGCAGAATCAGGATCTGCCTCATAACCAGACCCGTGGGTTAATCAACTCTTGACAAATGCTGCCATAATCCATTAATCACTTCTGATACAAAGAACAATTTCAAAAAAAAAAAAAATTCAGGCTGCTGAGAACCAGGTCTACCGTGTGTCAGGAACTATGGGACATTTGTCATGAACCCCAGTTTTTGTATGTGCCCCTGGGGACTGAGCCCAGAACTTTGTGCATGGCCAGCCAGAGTACATCCACTGAGCTGTATCCCCAGCCTTCTTTACACTTGTGATTTTAAAACAGGCTCACACTATGTTGTCCTGGCTAGCCCCGAATTCAGTTTATAGCCCAGGCAGGCCTTGAACTCACTATCCTCCTAACTCGGCCTTCCGAATAGGTGGGATTACAAGCTTGTATCACAGGTCTGACTTTTATTTGATTCATATATTAGCTATTTTTGCATTGCTGTGTCCATAATACCAGACAGAAAGAGTGTAAAAGAGAAAAAGATTTTGTAACATAATTTTAGTTTTGAGATTATGATATATCATTTCCCCCTTCTCTTTCCTTCCTCAGACCCACCCACTTACCTCCCCCATCTAGTTCTCTTTCAAATTTGTGGGCCTTTTTCTTTAATTATTGTTACCTACATACGTGTGTGTGTGTGTGTGTGTGTGTGTGTGTGTGTGTGTGTTCCTAAATACACAAGTACAACCTTCTCAGTCTATATGTTACTTGTACATATGTTTTCAAGACTGACCATTTAATATTAGATAACCAATCAGTGTGCTCTTCCCTGAGGATGGCTTTCTCCCGCTCTCAGCATTCCTTGGCTGCCTTTAGTTTTCTGTGAAGGTTTGAGGCCTCCTGGGCTTCTTCACAACTTCTGTGATAGTGTTTACTGGCATAGTCTTTGTTCAGTTCTCGTTGATGCCACCATGGTTGAAGCTTCATGGGCATGCCTCCTGATGGGCATGGCTTCCGACATTCTAGGAAATTTACTTTGATTCACAGTTTCGAAAGGTTCACTTAGTACCATATGGCAGAGGTACTAAGTGACCACCTGACATTCTGGAAATGAGAGTCCAGGAGCTACAGGACCTGCATGTTTAGAGGGTTCATGCATCCACAGATCAAGGTTGAAAGAAGGAAGCATTTTTGCCAGTGAAGTCTTTGGCTCTTTGGGTACAAAAGAAAAACCAACATCTTTATGCATTGCTGGTCAGTGGCCTATTTCTGCTGGACAAGGGTTATCACTGTGGTCAGTTTCCTGTGGTGTCACTTAGCATGCAGTAGAAAAGAGAAAAGTTGGTTGATAGCCTAGCTCTCATCCGTCACCAGAAGAGAGATACATCTAGGCTGAGAATGAAAAGCAACGACATTTGCTTCTGTTCCCTACACAACTTCATGTGCACAGCACCATCGTTCACGATCTTCTGCAGCAACTCCAAGACCCAGGACTTATTGTCCTATATAGGGTAACAGGCTCAGAGAGGTCAACAAAGCACCCACTGTCAAATGGAAAACCAGCGGCAGAAGGGACTAGAAGGCCTGTGGTTCCTCTACTCATCGTGTCTTTGCTGGGCTGTCCAGTGCCAAGGGTTCTGGCTATGAGACTAAGGAGGGTGGAGAAGGTGAGAGGAGGGTTTCATGCATGGGGTAACTCTTTGTCTATGAAATAATGCAAGGAACTACTCAAAGAACATGGGGTGGGCCACCCATGAGCACAATCGTGAACAGAGGATTACATATCCCAACTTACCTCCGCTTCCTTCTCTGTGAAACAAGACTGGACACTGTACTCAGAAGAGCTATCTGGTTAAGAAAACCTTTAGTGCCATGCCCTTCACAGATGCGTTTTCAATGATTTTCTTCTAGACAGTAGTACTGTCTGAAGAAGCTGTAGCTGCCTTAGGAGGTAGGACCCAGCGGACAGAAGCAGGTCATAAGAATTGAAGGTGACATCCAGCCTCACTTCCTGCCTATGGTGATGTCCTCCCACCCTGGCCTGCAGATCAGCTGGCCTTCCAGACATAAGTCTCTGTAGCTTCTGCTCGGCCACCTCCCAAGAGTCAGAAGGGAACCCGGCACTTCTCTCCACCCCAAACAAGTTAAAATCGTAACCAGAACATCAGAGCGCACAATGGCCTCCCATCCTTCCCAGAGCACTGCAGGTGTCTGGCCACCTGTCATCCATCACGTCAGAAAAAAAGGGATTTCGCAGATGAGATAAACGAGCGAAGGAAATTAATAAGTCCCCGAAGTAACAAGAGAAGGGTCACGTGCTTCCCTTCCGAGTCATCCCTAGCTACAGCAAATTATCTCCTGACAGAAAGATAACCTTCCCCTCAGCTCACCCACACTCATCACTCATCAGGAAAGACCAAGTCTTGCATGGTCTTACTGCTATTGTCACTGGGATGCTCCGTCAGGGAGAGGAGGCAGGGGGGCTGGAGAATAACAGCTCAGGACCTTGGTTTTTGCAGTGACAGTGTGGATGTCCCACACTCCTCAGGCCCTTGTCTGGTTTACCATGTCTCTCTGTCCAGAGCCCCCTCTCTGTCCCTTCATTCCGTTATGCTCCTTGGTCTCCCACCTACTTATTCTCCTCAGTAGATCCTTCTCTGCCCTCCTGTCTCTTCCCTTCTGGTACTCATCAGTTATCCCGCTCTCAGTCTCCTCCCCATCTGTCCTTCAGTTTCTTCTCTCATTGCTTCTCAGCTTGAAATAGCAAGAAGCGAAAAGAAAGACAAATCAGATGTTCCTTAAAATGCCGATAAGAAGTCAGCCAGTTCATGTGAATCCTGTGAACTGGCTTTTGGGGGGATTAACCTGGAGACGCAGGAACACGGGGAACCCGTGAGTGGATGATGAAGGAAAATTACCCAACTCCTAGACCTGTCTCAGACCCCCACACTATGCACCCAAAGGCAGATGGCAACAGGAAGGGACCTAGCTTCACGAGAGCATGCCTCCTGGAGCCCGCCTGCATGGTGAAGCCCGGCCAGAAGGGACCGTTGGCAAAACAGAAGCATCTGAGGTCATCGTGCCCATAGGTGGATTTAGACTCCAGGGCCACATGAGCCTTGACTTTCCCAAAGGAACCAGGATGCCCTAACACTTGACTCTGATGACTCAAGCATTTGTCATTCCAACCCCCCTTAGCAGGATGAATAAAAATCTAAAGATTTAACTTTAAAAAAAAAAGTTTAACAAGTTAATTTTCTAAATTTAAAATGTTTCAGAAAGAAACACAACCTACATAAGGATAATTTTAAGCTATATTAAAGCTTGAAGATGACATCATGAAATTCTAATTATATAGACTCTGAGGCAACAGAGTCAAGCAACCTTCCTGGGTACAGTATACATGTTTTCAACACTGTGTGGACACCATGCTGGTATCCCATCTTGCGGGGATCCTCCTCAGACGATTCGAAAAGAAGTCACTTCTGTAAAAGCTCTTCAGTTTTGGTGTTAACTTTACATCTTTTCATCCTATGATGGTCTCCAAGAACATGAAGGCAAAGTTGAGTACAAGTCTATAAAGCCATGCAGAGAAGTTGGGGACAATACGGCACTAATATATGTGTGTGTGTGTGTGTGTGTGTGTGTGTGTGTGTGTGTGTGTGTGTGTGTCCCCTCTGTATTGTTACAAGGTTGTGGGGTAGGAGGCAGGAAGAGTAGATTTACCCTATTAGACGACCCTAGAACATCACACAGGGAATTTGCAATAAATATCGGGTTCAATGTCATTCATAGTATGGTTGAGGGTGAGGATGCCGAATCTGGGGACCATGAGGAGGAAGCGCCACATCCCAGCTGCTGACAATGCCTCTGTTTGTCATTTCATACAGGTGAACAGCAAGTGAGAACATTTAATCGTTCACTGATTCAATACTCTCTCCCATGAGCTGTGTTACCTGTTTCTGACATGACATCCTTCACATGTAAAGATGCACCGCTTATGTAAGAGCCATTAATAAACAATTTCTAGACTCGTCTCACATGTTTAAATACATTCACACATGTATAATCTTCCCAACAACGTGTTGGTAGAGGAGATCATTTTTCTCATTTAATAGCTAGGAGCATTCTGAAGCGTCAGGGAGGGGTAGCTAAGTTTCCCCTACAAGGTCAATGGGCGGTAGAGAAAGGATTTGAAGACAAGCACTTCTAATACCCATATCCACAAGACTTCTCCCTCATAATAACCTCTCCCCCCTCTGCCGTCAGCCCCTCTCTCCCTGCTCATGTCTGCCTCACTGCCTAGCTCTCAAATTTCCCTGGGTGTTTTAAGGGGAGAAGAGAACACGGTGAAACACTGCTCCAAGAAATAATCACCGAGAGGTGTTTCTACAAGGCTCAGGAACCGACAGCAGCGGAACCAGACTAAGGAGGCAAGCAAATACGCCTCAAACTCTGGGATCCATGCCTGGTTTCCACAAAGGGATTTAAGGCTAGGCTTCTTGATATTTTCAAAGAGAAAGACAGATTAGCCAACCTAGGCAGGCAGCAGAGGCTTGAACTTCATTAACTTTTAATGAGCTGCTGTTGAAATGCTTTCTTTTACAAAGAATAAAGTCAAAGAATACCCCAGGTTCCGGGAAGGCTAATTACCCTCAATATGCGGGCAACACAATGACGTAGTACCTGTGTAGTTGCTCGAAACAAGACAAGCATGGAGTCTGAGTCTAATTGAGTTAATGTTTTCTTCTGGTGCTTCCTATTTTATATTTTATGCCTGCTTTCTGAACGACGTGTATGTCTATAATCCATGTGTGCCTAGGAGGCACAACCCGTGCCTATGCACACTCACGGGGGCCAGAGGACAATCTCAAGGGTTAGCCTTTACCTTCTACCATGTCCAAGGCAGGATCTCTCGCTACTCCCAGCTATGAAAGCGAGCTAACTCATTCACAGGCTCCTGGGAATTTTCCTATCATTGCCTCCCATCCATCTCACTGTAGACAGGCTGGGACTGCAGACACACTGACAGAACAATTGCTTTATCCACAGAACCACCTCCCTGGCCCTTCACTGCCTCATTGTTGCCCATGAAACCATCCCTCAAGCCTCAAGCCTCCAAACTCTAGTCACATGCCTATAGAAGGAGCATACCACGCTGGTGAGCATTTAACATCATTTCCTTGGAACCATTGTGCCCAGCCCTGCCTGACACCCTGGTATGCTGCTCCGATGGCATTTGGAATCTGGCACCGAGTGTGACTCTTTCCAAAAAGCAAAATCACTTCCTGTTCGACACACAGCTACTATTCAAGTTTCCCACACTCCCTGCTGGAGCAGAGGGCTCCAGCCTTCTTCTCTGGCTTCCCGCCAAGCACGCAGAGGCGGGAAACGGAGCTGGTAGGCAGGGAGGTGGCGGCCGGAGACCAAAGGGATTATTTTTCCATTATGTCATGCATTAGCTAAGGCTGATCTCTAAGAAAGTTATTGACTTGGGTGGATATGTTTTGTTACCAGCCCACTTACCTAATTCTCGCTTTAATTCTCTAGTCCTATAGTTTCCCCATTGCCTCCTCTGGTGTTTCTAAAATAAATAATAACATAATCCACGCATAATGTTAATTTGGTATTCTTTTTCCAGATGCGTAATTACCATTTGTGACTGTTTCTTCTCCTCTGTCATTGACTGCAAAATCCATAACGACAACAGTGCTCAAAGCAATCATCTTTCCTTTATTCTTAACGTTGGTGGGAGTTGCTCCAATGAGAGAACACTAAGTATAGCTTTGACTATGGCTTGGCTGCGGACAGTCTCCGTACTGCTGGGAGCATATCTTTTTATTCTTTCTCTGTTTTCACCAATAATGAATACCGAGACTTTAACAAGTGAGGTTTGAACATTCATGAACATGATCACTTTTCCCCTTTGTCATATTGACTGATTTTGTGAATAGAGTTTTTAACAATAACCAAAATGCATCTCTAGGATGAACATCCCTCAACTCTCATACATTGTTTTTGTTGACTTGTTGTTGTTGTTGTTGTTGTTGTTTTAATATCCTGGGAGATTTAGTTTGACAAGATTTTATCTAGAATTTTCCCCCACTGAAGGTTTGTAAATGAGGTTAGATTGTGGCTTTGTTTTTTGTTTCGGTTTTGCTGTTATTTTCCCCATCTTTTGTTGGCTTTTCATGCCTGTGCAATGTTTGATCAGAGGAAGAAAGAACTAAGTTACTTTCTTTTGCTGTGACACAACTCCGTGTGTGTGTGTGTGTGTGTCTGTCTGTCTGTCTGTCTGTCTAAGAGTGGTGTCTGTCTGTAACTCTGTGTGTGTGTCTAGGGTAGTCTCTGTCTGTCTGTCTGCCTAATGGTAGTATGTGTGTCTGTCTGTGTGTATATGTCTGTCTGTGTGTTTAAGGATGGTGTGCATGTGTGTCTGTCTGTCTGTCTGTCTAAGAGTGGTGTGTGTGTCTGTCTGCAACTCTGTGTGTGTGTGTGTCTGTCTAGGGTAGTCTCTGTCTGTCTGTCTGTCTAATGGTAGTATGTGTGTCTATGTGTGTATATGTCTGTCTGTCTGTGTGTGTGTGTGTTTAAGGGTGGTGTGTGTGTGTGTGTGTGTGTGTGTGTGTGTGAGAGAGAGAGAGAGAGAGAGAGAGAGAGAGAGAGACAGAGAGAGACAGAGAGAGACAGAGAGAGAGAGACAGAGAGAGGAGGGGCATGTGAGGGTGAGTATGTGTGCAGGTGTGCTCAATACATGTAGGCCAGAGGCTGCCACTCATCTTCTTCAGTTAGTCTCCACCTTATTTTGAGATAAAGCCTGTCAGTGACTTTGGGACTTTCTATGTGGCTGGGATAGCTGGCCAGCGAACCCCAGAGATCCTCTCATCTCCACCTCCCCAATGTGGGGTTTACAAATGCAGGCTGTCCAGGCCCACATTTTCCTAGGGGTGTTGGAGGATTCCTGGTCCTTAGACTCTGCTGAGAAAGTGTTCCTTCTCCCCTTACTGATCTAGACCAAGGAGCAGAGAGCTACAGCCTACAGCCCAATCACTTCTTTTTTGAAATAAAGTTTTTGATCCTCTCATGCCCACTTTATGAACTGTAGCCAGCTGCTTCCATGCTGTAATGCCTGTTCCAGAATGCCCACAAACCTAGTGTTTACTCCCTGCCCTTGGGGAGACCATTTGCTCACCTCTCATCTAAACAAACTCTTTATGGTGATAATTTTGGAATCTCAATTATATAATTTTAGATTTAATGCAAAGAGTTGAATACCAACAACTACTGTCTTAGTTCTGTGAAGGTCCCAGCTATTGTCTGAGCCTTGTGAGGGGTTCAGCTAGCTGCCCTGTAACTTCTGTGAGGGACCCAGCCCTGTGTTCTTTACATACAAGATCTCACTGAATCCCTACAACTACTGAATTATTGTCCCCATTTTTAAAGCAGAGAAAATTGAGGCTGAGAATAAATATCTCACTTAAGGTCAGCAGAAAATAGTGGAAATTTACCAAAAGTACCTGTCCAGACCCCACTTTATAGCATGCCTTACTCCCTTAGAGCTCAATCCCTCTATTTCAATGACCATCCTCATCCCTACCTGTTAGATTGTGTGAGTGTGTGTGTGTGTGTGTGTGTGTGTGTGTGTGTGTGCGCGCGCGCGCGCGCATGTGTGTCTATGCGCACCCATCATTTCCATTGTATGTATCCACTGTGTGTGTTTTCTGACTTTTTTTTGTTTTGAATTCTCGGCACTCTGACTGTTTACACATGATAAGGCTTTATTTCATCAAAATACAAGGTATTTTTTATTCTAGTGCTATCCTTCAGTTATGCATTATTTCTGCTTGTCTTGGTTTTCTCTTGGGAGTTTTGTTTATCTCTTTACCTCTTGAATGGAATTATTAATTAATGTAAATCATTTTGGTTAGTTGACATTTTTAAAAACATTTAAGACTATGAATCTTAGGCCTCGTCGCAACACCATCTCATAAATGGTAAACAATAGTTTATCATCATCAACTATACTAAGTAATCTAAAACGAGCTGGGGGTTTAATGGAACCCCAAATATAATTGTAGATTAAAACAATAGATTTACAAAGCCTTAGAAGAAACCACATAGAAAGACCCCATGCATTCTTTACCCAGTTTCTCCCAGTGTCAAGAGCTTACAGCACTGTAGCACAGAATCACGACTGCCAGGAGCCTCTCAATGATACAGTCAAGACGCTAAATAGTGTCCATGGACCCTTACATGCCCGTTAACAGCACACCAACCTCCTTAGAGCTCCATCAACTCCTCGTATTTGACAGTCATTAGTCTGTTGTCCACTTATACAAACTTCAAGACTGTCACATACACATAGCACGTGGGGTTGGACTGTCACGTACACATAGCACGTGGGGTTGGACTGTCACGTACACATAGCACGTGGGGTTGGACTGTCACGTACACATAGCACGTGGGGTTGGACTGTCACGTACACATAGCACGTGGGGTTGGACTGTCACGTACACATAGCACGTGGGGTTAGACTGTCACGTACACATAGCACATGGAGTTGGTGGTCTCCATTCAGCATAACTCTCTGGAGATTCATTCTGGTGTCTGGTTGCGTCTCTAGTTGGCGCCTTCTCATTACCAAGAAATGGTGCATGGTACAGACAAAGCACAGCCTAAAGGGAATTGTTTCCAGTCTGAAGATATTATGAATAAATTACTACATGTTTGTATAGTAGGTTTTGCGTGACCATAACTTTTAAGCATTTTGGCGTAAGACAGAAATTGCTAGGTAATAAGGTAATTGCATATTTTAAAAAAACCTTCCAGAGTTGTTATATCATTATTTAAGATTTGTTTTGTGTGCATGTGTGTATGTGTATGTATGTATGTATGTATGTATGTATGTGCATGCACATGTATACACATGAGCATGCCACATGTATGTGAATATCTAAGAAGGCCAAAAGATGGAGTCAGATCCCCTGGAACTATTTGTGGTTGTGAACCATACAAAGTAGATGCTAAACTCAGGTTTTCTGGAAGAATAGGAAATGCTCTCAACCACTGAGCCATCTTTCTCTAGCCTAGTGGCTGCCCCATATTTTATCTATCTAGTTTTTTTTAAAAAGAGATATAAAAGTGCACATATTTATGGAGTCCTACAGGATATTTAAGCACATGTATTTATTTTGTAATGATCAGATGGGGTAAGCAAATCTACCTCCTAAAATGTGTATTTTTTTTTTGTGGTGATGACTTCTTCCCTTTTGCTTTCCAAAAAGTATTCAGTAGAAGCTCAGCCTAGTGGCACAGTCCTATAATCCCAGCTACCAAGGGCAGGAGGGTCAGAAGATCAAGACTTGACTGGGTTGAAGAGTGGGTTTAAGTCACACACACACACACACTATAGCACACTATTATCAATAGTCATTGTGGCTTTAAAATGTATCTCCCCAATAGCTGCCGGTGTGAAACGTCTTCCCGTGTGTATTCTGTCATCCATGGACCCTCTTTGTTGAAGTATCTATCAATTTGTCAGTTTTCTGCTGTTATGTTGTGGGTTCCAGTATAATCCACACAGTAGTCCTTTGTTGGACATGTGGTGTGGAAATCTGTTTCCTAGTCTACAGCTCGCTTTGTAAAATCTCCTTAACATCTTTAAGATTTATCCTTAATCTTTTGCAGAGCAAAAGTGTCAAGCTTTGATGTAGGACAGTGCATGAAGGAGTCCAGCATGGCTAGAGATGGCTCAACAATTGTGAGCATTTCCTATTCTCCCAGAAAGCCTGATTTCAAAATCCAGCCTTGACAGTTTCTCCTTTTACAGACTGAGCCTTTGGTGTCAAGCCTAAGATGTCCGTCTGAGCCAACAGGCTGAAAGGTTTCTCCTTTGTGTTTTCCTGAAGGTTGCGGTTTTATATTTTACATGTAAGTCCACGATGCCTTCCCTTTGAGTTAGTTTTTCTGCAGTGTAACCTCAGCTCGGGTTCCTTTGTTATTTTTGACAGGTGTCCAATCGCTCTAGTACCACTTATTAGCTCACCGGCTCCCTGAACTGCTTCTGTGCGTTTGTCAAAATCAGTTGAGCATCCTTGCAAGTCTGTCCCTGGATTCTCTACTCTGCCCGACTGGCGCATGTACCGCCTGAGAGCCCCTCTCATCTTCTAGTATCACACAGTGTCTGCAACAGCCACCTGCAATAAGACTAAGCCATCTCACTCCATTCTTTCCCAAACTAGATCAATTACTCTAGTTCACCTGCCTTTTTTTTTTTTCAAATAAATCAGGTAATAACCTTTTATGTCTATAATCCACCGGCATTTTGATGGGAAAGAGTTTGGGAGGAGCTGACACCTCCTTTCCAATGCTGTCTTTCGGCTCATGAACATTATGTCTCCCCATTCACTTCAAACTTCAGCTTCCTTCATTAGAAATGCATAGTTTTGAGCACATAAACCCTGCACAGATTTTTGTTAGATGTGTCCCTAAGAAGCTTGGGTTTTTTTTCTTCTTTCCAAGCAACTGTTTTAATTGTATAAAATAACCAGTTGCTTTCTGCAGTGCCCAAGGGATGCCTTGAAAATGCTAGGCAAGTGCTCTACCTGTGGGCTACACCCCAGCCTTTCTTTCCAACTAATTGTAAATGGTGTGTTTTCACTCCAGCCTTGCTATATTTGTTGTTAGTTTCTAGAGATAAGACTCCTTTTTGTCCGCTCATGGTCTCTAGCCACACTGGACTCCTTCCTATGCTGCAGACGAGTTCGGTTTGGCTTCTGCTTCATTGACTCCTTGGAATTTCCTATGGAAATAATCATGTTGCCTTACAAGGGAACATTTTAGTTTTTCTCTTTCTTATTTGTATCCTTTCCCTTTTCTTTCCTTATTGCATTGCTAGGAACTAGATAGAACATTAGTATTGCCACGAAAATACCCCAGGTTGTTCAGTGTCTTCTCTTGAAGTCCTCTTTTTAACTCATTTTGTTGCGATCTGCCTGGGTCTTCAGAATAAAGACTCAGTTACAGTTCCCTTCCCCCACAGGCTTCTGCAGTCTTCATTAACTTAAGCTGGAATGTTAAGCCCTAACAAGTTACAAAGTTATATGGTATACTATGCAGCCTTCCATTCACAAATTATCCTTAATACCTGACACAATTTATTATGATGTTTATAGCAATCTTTGTGTCCCTTGATACATTTGACTAGACATGATTAGCCCAGCCCCTATACCTCTCCATCCTCAGGTTCTGATTTATGGGTCTTCTCAAAGTACATCCTCAAATGGTTTTCCTACTCATCCTAGACATTCGGAACCTTCTATTTTTATCTAAAAACTGTCTCTCTGTTGTTTTCCCATATGAATTATAATTTGAACGAGAACTAAATATGTAAATGATACATTCCCTTCAAAATTCTGTAATGTGCTTGCACTGTCTTAAGTGTTACAGTATTGATTATAAATAATCAAGTCCTTGTGTTTGCCAAAAAAGAAATTAAAAAAAAAAGGTTGGTTGTGGAAATGTCCTTGGTCTGTGCATTTTCTATGCATTTTAGCACAGGACAATTCTCTTCATGCCAAGAATGGAACCTTGTCTTGATGCAGATTCACTCACCTCTGGAGTCTGATTCTCTGGTCCCAGGGTGCCCCACCCCCGCCATCCTCCTCCCTTCTCCAGCTTACTGCCTTTGCTCTCTTTTCCGTGTTCTCCCTACAGAAGCCACACTCAAATCTCAACTCAGCACCAACAGTTTCCCCCACAAACCAGAGCATGAGTAAGCTGTCTCCCTCACCTATCGATGAGGGCGAGGTCTCTGATCACTTCCAAAGGCCCTTCCTGAGCAGAAGCATGAAGGACTCATGCTAGGGATGTGAAAGAGAGAAGGGGATCCTTCCCATCCTTTGCAGTCAGCCTTCATTTTGTTTTCACTAGGATTCTGCTGACTTCTCTCTGACCGATCTACATCCGTGCTCCTGACAGTGCTCCTCCTATTCTAGGTTTTCATAGGCATCTGAGGGCAGCCAAATCTCCTCTCAGTCTTAGACCAATGCTGTCTTTCTTGGAATTGCAAAATGTGCAACATTCTCGGCAGCTGCACATCAAATCCTGATGGAGCACTATGGTCCTTCTGTGAGGACCACATGGGAGAGGATCCACCCAGAACACTGCCCTACAAAAACTCCCCAGAACAGCAATGCTCAAATGTAAAGCCTTGCCCAGGAGTCTTATTAAAAACTAATCAGATGCTAGTCTAGTGGCTCAGATGAGGTCTGGGGTCTGAATGTTAACAATCTGGAGTCTGAATTTTAACAAACATTGGGTGATGTGTTTAGTTGGCCAAGAAGAGCCCTCAGGGAACTCTGGTGCCTCAAGTGTCACCTCTAAAACCACCAGACATAAACTCTTCAGGTGTCTGCCCAGTAGTCCTTGGAAAGAGGTAACTATGTCTCTGTACCAACTACAGCTACTGAAACAGAGTTGTCTGGTATAGCAGTTGTCTGGTATAGCAGTCCTGAATAAAAAGTTCTTCTTACTTTCTCATCTCTAGCTCAAGAGACTGCCACAATGCCCTTTGGTTTAGAAACAACACTGACTCTACAGATGGGTTTCCATACATCCAAAAAAATGTCCTTTTAACAGCATTCCTCTTAATGGCACTATTTGCAACTTGGAAATAGATTAAGTCTGGACTGGTTCAATGAATTATGAATTATCCATACAATGAAATACTCTACCTACATCTACCTTTTAAGTATAGGATGCTCTTTTCATACCAATACAGAAAGATCTTCACGATGTGAGAAGTAAGGAGAAGGGCATCGGCAACGTACCAGAGTGGTACCAGGTGAGCCCCTATTAATCAGCAAGCCTGCCCCTTAGATCAGTACAAGTGCAAACCTTCACATTAAACTAGCCAGTGCCTATGGGCCAAATATTAGCAGGGGACATGTTGTGAATAAGGGTATGGTTTGCCACCTTTGCGTGAAAAACAACAAACAAAAGTTCTGGAAAAACAGCCAAGGAGAGGTGGAGGTGGGTGGGTGGAAGAGAGCATGGTGAAGAGGAGAGGTAAAAACCCAACACTCTTGTTTTCTCCATATCTCGCGAACGAATCACCAATAAAAACACTGCACTTCGAAACACTTGCATCTTCTTATTTAAAAGATTTTGAAGTGACAGATGCCCAAGACCAGCATGATTAATCTTAATGCCGTATTCCTTTAGGGGTGCCGGTGGCGTTTTCATTCTCAAAGCATGTCCACTTAAGTAAGGTGTTCACTGTGGCAACGAAGGCAGAGTGAACCTGCTTTGTCTGCATCGGTAAACAATCGTGCTCAAAAGGCCGGCTGCATTAGACTTGATAGAAAGTACACATTATCTCCCCAAGTGGCTCTCCAGCATGGATGCTGATTGCGGACACCTGGGGAGCCTTTAATAAATGCTGCTGCTCCAGACCCCACCGTTGAATATTGCATTTCAATCAGTCCAATGTAGGCCGCAGGTCGCTCTGAGGCACAGCTGTCCCTGAGAATCTCCCTACTCGGCAGGCATCAGGCAAGGTTCTGAGTCTGCACCTAGTCTCTGGTGGCCATGTCCAGCCAGTGGTACAGCCTGTGGCTCCAATTGCATCTGTGGCCCGAGGCAGTGTTCAGTGCTATCACGTAAGGACTCGAATGTTAGCAGAGGTCAGGTTGAGAGCGGAAAAGCTAGTTTTGCTCCTAATGAAGGCCTTCATCTCGTACATGAAATCAGCTATCCCTGAGTGTGGATCATACGATTCCCTTGCTAGCTTACCTCCCAGCAACCCTAACACCCCAACTACAAATCATGCTGATAAGCACTCACTGTAGTCCCCAGGGTCTCTAGTACACCTCTCACTACCACCCCAGGAACAGGCCAAGGGGGACACAGCACCACTCCTTACTTGAAATGGCAGCAGTCCGGATATGCGAAAATGTTATGCGCTGAAAATGTTCTGCGGAGTCACTTGTAGAATCAGGACAGTCCTAGGCACTCAGGAGACTGTGCACTAGCGACTGTCCAAGTGCACTAGCGACTGTGTCGTCTACTTGACACGGGCTCTAGAGCAATTTTGGAAAAGGGAGCCTCAGGTGAGAGACTGCCCCACCAGATTGTACAGGCAAGCTTCTGGTGAATTTTCTGGAGTATTAATTAGGTGGGGCACTGTAGGTGGGGCCATCCTGGGGCTAGTGGTCTTGGACGCAGTCAGAAAGCAGACTGAACAAACCGTGAGGAACAAGCCGGTAAGCAGTGCACACACACACACACACACACAAGCGTGCGCGCGCACACACACACACACACACACACACACACACACACACACACACACCATGGCCTCTGCATCAGTTCCTGCCTTGAATTCCAACCCTGACTTCCCTGGATGAACTGCAAGCTATAAGTTGAAATAACCCTTTCCTACTCAAAATGACCTTGATGACGATATTTTACCACAGCAGTAGAAACCCTAAGGCACTCAAACATGAAAACTGTTTTCCCATTAAGATGACTCTTGTCCAGGCATAGTAGCACGCACCTATAATCCCAGCACTCCAGAGGCTGGGGCAGGAGAATCAAGAGTTCAAAGGCCATACTGGGTCAGATAGTGAGTCTATCATATAAAATAACGTAAAATATTAATAATCCCTGGCCGAGAGGAGCATTTCAATTGCCATAGATTTCTCTGAGGACACAGCCTGGCTCTTTTTTTTTTTTTTTTTTTTTTTTTTTTCTTTTTTTCGAGCTGGGGACCAACTCAGGGCCTTGCACTTGCTAGGCAAGCGCCTACCACTGAGCTAAATCCCCAACCCCAGCCTGGCTCTTTCTAACAAGTAAAACCAGAGCAGAAACTTTTTGTTCCTGAGTGTGTTGTAGGAAGTTTCAGGGAATAAACTAAGTGACAACAAAAACTTCCAGAGTCCCTAAATCTGGAGCATGGGCTTTTTTTTTCTTTTTTTTTTTTTTTTTTTTTTTTAGTCCCCAGTGCTTAGAAGTGAAAGTGCCTGAGGCTATAGGAGGGAGAGCCCAGTGGTCAAAGTAGAGCCATCTCACGTACAGGGTTGTTTCTTTTCCTCTGTGTTACCTAACCTCGAATCTTTGCATAAGACCCAACTGGAGAAAGAACACATATCCAGAGGACAGAAGATAGAGCTAAGTCTCTACTGCTCACAGAGAACATCCCATAAGAAAGATGAATGAATGAATCAATGAATGAATGAACGAACGAACAGACAAAAGAATGAACGAACAGGAAGGCACCCGTTAACACTGTTCTCAAAAGGCTCTACAAGCAAAGCTGACACCTCAGCTCAAAAGTCTTCCTGGATAAAAATGTGCACTTTACACTTTAAAGCAGAGTGGCCTCATTTCCCCTTCTGAATCTCCCAATCATGCAGCTTCTCTGAAACAATTAAAACTCTCTGGGCAGCGGTTTAACAGAACAACCAAATACACGTCAACAAGTGGGAATTCATCAATAAACCTCGACCAGTGAAAACAGTAAGTCTTCAAGGAAGTTTTCTGGGCCTTTCCGGGGTGACTGGAGACTGCCAGCCCACCAGGTCAACCGTCAGCTTTGTTTAATAAGTTCTAAGCAGGGGGATTGGGTTAGGATGGGGGTGGGGGACATGTTCTCTTCTTTACACAGCCAAAACTGGATCCAAGGAACTCACTGAAAGGGAGAGAAGAGTCCTAGATCGTAGACCTATGTCCTGTCCTTGAGTGCAGCACTAGGGAACAACACTAAAAGTGCAAATGGAATGTGAGGTGGGCAGGTAACCAGACCTACAATGGTACTGTACAATGCCCACTCTGGAATCCCTGCAAACCTACCAGAAAACGGGATGGCCTCCTTGCAATTCCCACAACGGCTCTTCCACGAAGAGTCCAATTATCCGGTGCCCTTCATGGCCGTGTCTTCCACCCTCACCATCTCGGCCACTTACTCATGATGCAGATCTTGCAATAACTCAATCCCATCTAAAATAGTCTCAAGCCATCTAAAATAGTCTCACAAGAACCAGGAGCATGCACAGCAGTTGGACTCCAGCTCCGGGCTTGTTAGCGGGAAGCGGCCCCTCCCCTCTCTCTGGTCCTCGGTTCCCCTAAGTATGTTTAGTCATCTATCTCTTTCAGCAGATAAGCTTTCCCAGCTCCCTGATGTCACACTTCCTGAAACTGTGTGGCCTTCCACTCTGGTGTTCATAGACACTAGCTGGTCTCTCTAGATACAAAAATCCAGATCCCCAGAGAAAGAATCAGGTAGAGTCAAAGCTGGCCCAACCAGCAATGGGCAGAATGTCCAATCACAAAGTTCCAATATGGCCCATCCCTAACAGCTGAGAGGTAAAGAGCACATAGGAGTCACAACTGCCTTGAAAGGGTCTCTCCAGACTCTCCACGGGAATGTCACCCTTCTCCCTGGACATCATCCTGCCCTGTAGACCATCACAGCTGGAGATGTGGAAGCCTGCGGCTTCACAGCCCCTGTCTTACCAGCCAGCTGCTCCCCTCCCTCTCCTTAGTAAGCCTCAGGTTGGCTGCTGCCCAGGGCCCTCCTCGCATCCTCACACCCACCTGACTACGCTCAGCCCAGCACTCAAAGCTCTGCACTGAGATCCACTTTGCCAAAATGCTTTCCCACACAGGGGTCCCCGTCTTCCAGCTCATTCCACGCACTACCCCTGAACTGAGCTCAGTCTATTTTAAACTCCTGGATCTGTCTGCCATCTGTCTTGTCTGGAGGGCTCATGGTCTCCTGATAGAATAGAACTGAATTTGGAAAGATAGAAACTGAAGTCTGGTCCCAGTCCTGCCATGAAACCGAGAACCTTGGGACAAACATGGCTGACTTCCTGAAGTTCACATGGAAGATCCCTGACTTGATAAGGTTCTCGGCTCTTGAGATTATCAAAGATAATCAAAGCTGGAAGGGCATCTTTGTTGATCCCTGTGCATAATTGTACACCGTTCAAGAATGAGCAGCTTCCTTTGCTCCTCTGTCCAGATTCCCAGTGTTCTGGGGCCCAGCTAATGCCAGATCAGGTCCATCTTGGGGAAGCAATGCTTGTAAAGTTGTTACCATGGCAACTAGCTCCTCTGTCTGCTTTCTGACTGATCCTAAGCAAGTCATCAACCTCTGTCTGCTTTAGACTCTGCACGTGACAGTGAGACATTGAGAGTATCTACTCAGCACGACACATTCCGTGTCAACTAATGCTGGCAGCCATGGTGGTGGGGTGGTGGGGTGTGGTGGGGGTATGATTAGGGATGAAAGTGGTAGTGGTAGTGGTGTATTGATGGTATGGCAGTGGTGGTGGTGGTGGTGATGGTGGTGGTGGTGGTGATGGTGGTGGTGGTGGTGGTATGGTGGTATGTTGATATGCTGATGATAGTGTGTTGGTATGGTGGTGCTGGTATAATGGTATGGTGGGGTTGGTGACGACACTGATAATATGAAATGCACTCTGTCATGTTGCACACTGAGAACTTGATATGTATTCAATTCACAATAATTTATGAGGCTCCTAATTAAAAAAAACTCAACACTTCATTTGGAGATTTCAATATTAATAAGTTGGGAGAACGAAACATATATTCCAAATGCTGAATTTAATGTTTTTCCTAGAATCTAACAAGTCCATGAAATGACATTCAAATGGGCTGTTCCCTAAACACAGAGAGAAACCAACCTCCCTTGAGCTGATCCAAGCAAGTATGGCTGCCATGAAGAATTAGAGGGACGGGATCACCAATGCCCTCCTCCCCATCTGACACCTTCTCTCAAGGAATTGTCTTCCCCAGATCAAAGCTGCCCACGCTCAAAACCCAGCTGTCAGGAACCCAGCTGCCTTTCCATGGCAGCAGAGTGGTCAGCGGGGAGAGATCACATGCATCTCTGTAAATCCCATTTCAACTCCGGCAGATGGTGAATACCACGAACACATTACTGATGATTTTAGGGCGTCCTGCAGGGGAGTTGCATTTCAGCTCACTCCCATCGCCTCATCCCTTCTCACTACCTCTCCAGGAGGGAGGGAGGGAGGGAAGGAGGGAGGGAGAGGGAGAGGGAGAGGGAGGGAGATAGAGAGAGAGAGAGAGAGAGAGAGAGAGAGAGAGAGAGAGAGAGTATAAACTGACATATTTCTCTCGATGACTCTCAATTAGAGGATAGGTCCCCTCTGAAAGAAAACTAGAACAATTCCCTATTTAACTGAAGAGACACGTTGAGTCCATGTGGCACACCATCCAAGATTTGAGGACACAGCTTAGATGCTCCGATCGTCACATTATTGGATGTTGGTATGATCATACATTGGTGTCGTTATGGTGGCACACACTGGGGCTCTGCTGTATTCCAGAGACCACGCTGCTTTTTCTACCCCTCATTTCACTTCATCCTTCACAAGCCTCCACCGAGTATTGCATTCCTACTCGACGGATGGGAAAACTGAGGCTCAGGCAGGCTAAGAACCTGTCCAGGACTACATAGCTGAGCAACACCAAGTCCACTGGGAACTGGGTTATTCCCATCAAAGGCTCCATCGAGGTCAGCTCTGGGAGCCACGTCAGGCTCTGCTTTCCTTTTGCAAGACTAATTTATTTTTATTTTCTGCACGGGAATATTTGTCTGCATGTCTGTATGCACACCACATTCACACCTGGTCTCCAAGTCCAGAAGAGGGTGTTAGAGCTTCTGGAACCAGAGTTACAGACGGTTGGGAGCTGTAATGTGAGTCCTGGGAACTGAACCCCAGTCCTCTGCAAAACTCTATGAGTGTTCCTCACCACTGAGCCATCTCTCCTGCCTGAAGCTCTGCTTTCTAACTGCTCTGTAATTCCCCAATAATCCACTAGTGTCTCCACAAGTGACCCTGAGCCCCCCCTAGCCTCCAGCCCCTCCCCTCAGCCCCGCCACAATGCTAGACTTTTTCCTCACACCTTTTCCCAGGCCACTCCTTAGTGGCTAGATTGCTTATAAATGTCAACTCAACACCACCTAGGGTCACCTGAAAAGGAGTCCCAAGGAAGGATTGTCTGAATCAGATCAGGCTGTGGACATGACTGAGGGGAATTGTCTTGTTGGTTAATTTATGTGGAAGGGCCAGCACACTGTGAATGGCACCATTCCCTGGGTGGTCCTGAACTGTATAAGAAAGGCAGGTAAGCATGCATCTGAGTGAATCAGGAGACAGTGTTCCTCCATGGCTTCTGCTCCAAGTTCTTGCCTGAGTTCTTGCTCAAACTTCTTTCAATGACAGACTACATCCTGTAAGAAAAAACAAAGCCTTTCTTCCCCCTAAACTTCTTTGAACAGAGTATTGTATCCAAGCAAGAGAGTGAAACCAAATCACTGCTCTACCCCTTCTCTTGTGTTTTTCATCCCTTAGAAGACAGAGTGCCCATGCCCCTTTCTCCTACTTTCTGAAACCCCACCTACACCCAACAGATTATCACTTTTACACTCTAGATAGAAAAGTCACCTCTTCCAAGAGGTCCTTCCAGTTCTCTATCAGAGGTGCAAGTTTGAGTGCACACGATTACTGCCCTTCTTTCTTTGCCTGGCTCCCAACCCTGGCTCTAATGTTATATGTAGAGATGAATGTTCCACTCCTTAGCGAAATCACTCTCTTAAGTGATGCCTAAGTTTCATTCACCAGAGATTCCCCTACACAGTACCATCTTATACGATCTCTCATGTAACAGACATTTCCTGAAAAGCCTTAGAATGTTCTTTCATTTCTACAAAGTTTCAACATTTCCAAGTCTACATTGCCAGCCCAGGGCTCACTTTTCCTCTCCACTGAGACTTTGTGAGTTGTTGGGGGAAGCTACATCATACTCCACAGTTACCCCAATAGAAAACCAATTCCATGTGTGTTCATGTGCAAGTCTAAAGAGCCTATGCAGTCTGCACATTGACCAGGTGCCACGAAGAGCCTTCACTGTCCTGGTTCTAACGAAGGCACCAACATTGACCCACCTGATACCCAAGTTAGGCGTGCTCGCCCCCTCTCCTTTCCTCCCTTTCTCTCTTTTCTTTCCTTCCTCCCTCCAACAAACCCATTACCAATTTCCCCACAGATCTTCCAAATCCTTCGTCCTCTGTCCCCTTCATCACAGCTGCTCAGCATCCTCAGCTTCTACCTGAATCACCACAACTGCTTTTCAGTTCAAGATCCTCCTCCAACCTCACCACCTTGAAACTCATTCTGGCTTCAGAGTTTCTCCAAAAGGTAAATGCAATCGTGTAATGCTTCAGGGGTGGGGAGAAGACCCTGACCTCTCAGAATAAAGTCGAATGCTACTGTGACAGCTGAGGCCTTACAGATCCTGTCCTTGCCTTCCTTTTCTCTGATCTCATCTCTCGCCATGTTTCTACCCTGTAGGGTTCTGTTACAACCATGACAAATGGTCTTCAGTCTTTGTCTTAGTTAGAGTTCTATTGCTGTGAGGAGACACCATGACCAAGTCAACTCTTATAAAGAAAAACATTTAACTGGGGCTGGCTTACAGTTTCAGAGAGTTAGTTCATGGTTTTCATGGCAGGAAGCATGGTAGCATGCAAGCAGACATGGTGCTGGAGGAACGGAGAGTTCTACATCTTGATCCGAAGGCAGCAGGTAGGAAACTGTCTGTCATTGGACAGACTTTAGCATACATGAGGCTGCAAAGCCTGCCTCCAAAATGAGACAGGACCACACCTACCCCAACAAGGTCACACCCCCTAAGAGTGCCACTCCCTGTGAACCAAGCTTTTAAATCCACGAGGCTATGGGGGCCATACCTATTCAAACCACTACAAGCCCTTCAATCTGCTCATGCCTCCATAGAAGTCTTACTTTACAGACTACATCAGGGTCCTCCTCTTTGATCCCAGCCTACTAAACGGGTTTTACACACATCCAGATGAAGCTATGCTATTGATCTATTTGCTATGCAGATGAGCAGCAGGCTTTAGGTGAGCCTAAGAAGACTGTCCCAGCTAATTTTCTTGTACCTGTTACAAAATAACTTCCAGAAATAACTTGTGGGAGGAAAGATTTATTTTGGCTGGTGGTGTCAGTGGTCTCAGGCCATCAGGGCGGGAAGGGCGTGGTGTTGGGAGCATGTGGCAGAGGCTCCCTCAATCATGGCCAACTGGCACAGAACACAGATTGGAATCAAAGACAGATAACACCATCGAGGCCCATCATTTTGCTCTATTTCCAACAGCTGGCCCCCATATCCCCACAGACTCCCAAAACAGTGCCATGAACTAGAGACCAAGTGTTCAAGCATAGGAGCCTATGGAGGACACTTAACACTCAAATCATAACACAGACTTGGGTAACGGTATTATTATTGTTACCTGGGAGATTTTTAAGTATACCTGCGAGAATTTTTGCTATATAGCAGAGTGTTAATATGTGTGTAAATCATGGAGTAGCAAAATCAAGACTAACATATTCATCACCGTACAAACCTTTTTTTGTGATAAGAACACTCTAAAGTAAGGTCTCACAAGTAATTCTCAAGTATTTGATACATTATTATGATCCGTAACCATGGGGATACATAGGAAGGCCTTGACTTTTACAACTAGCATCTAGAGATATTTCAGCCAATTAAGAAATAACTTTAAAAGATGAATTGGGGGCCACTGAGATAGCTCAGCAGGTGACATTTGCAGTCAAGTCTGACAACCTGTGTTTGATTCCTGAAACACATGTGGTAGAAGGAGAAAACTGAGAGCCACAGGCTGTCCCCTGGCTCCATTTTGCATGTCATGGCATATGCAATCAATTCCCATACCCCCAAAATAATAATAATAACAATAATAATAAATGAATATAAAAAATGTTTTAAAAGGTAGTTATTTCAGCTTGCGTTTGAGTCTCTAAACTTGTGTGTGTGTGTGTGTGTGTGTGTGTGTGTGTGTGTGTGTGTGTGTAGAGGAGAGAATAATGGGTTAACAAGAGGAACACAGAAATACATATGCAGTGATCACTTGGTCAAATATTGACCCTGCCTTCCTCCTGAGTACACATCCACCTACTTAGCTTTTTTTGAAACCTGACATTGCCATTGACTTACTTTGGCCAATAACACATGCTTAGTAGTGAGAGCTACTTGTAAAGAAGCTTAAAGAGGTAGTTTACAGTTCCGAGACCTCTTTTCCTCTCTTGGCGGCCGAGGAAGCAGGCTTTAAGCTGATGCTTCTTTTGACCAAATCACTCTCATGACCACAGTGAGATCTTCCTGATTGTATCCTCACCCTCACCAAACCACGTCAATCACAGTTGGGTCTAGAGGTGATACCTGGATGTACTATCAACACCAGCTCAATATGAGACGCAGGATGCCCCTTGAGAACAGATGCTGGTATCTGCAGACTGAACTGGCAGCAAGGCTGTGTTAGAAAGGAATCTGGATTTTAGACAGGATAACAGAGTCCCTTGGCTTCCATCATAGTTAGGGTGATGGTTGAATGAGAAATGTCCCCTTTAGGCTCCAGTATTTAAAGACTTGGTTCTCAGTTAAAGGCTCTATTTGGAGAGGTTGAAATGGTGCAGCCATGCTGAAGAAACTATGTCATTGGGGGGTAGGGGGTGAGGAGAAAGCCTTGTACCATCTCCAGCTTTCTCTCTCTGCATCGTGCCTGTGGTTTAAGAACAAGCTCTTAGCTCTCTGTCCCGGCTGTCTGCTGCTGTGCCTCCTGACACGATGAACTTTTATCCCTCTGGACCCAGAAAGCCCAATAAGCCTTTCCTTCTCCAAGTTGCCTTGGTCATGGTGTTTTATCACAGGAACGGGAAAATAGAACCAATACAGTTAAGTAAGTCTTGATTGTCAATTTGATTGGATTAGGAGATCCATATCACTCCATGTTTCTGTGAAGGAATTTTGGGTGGAATTTAACAAGGAAGAGCCATTTAGGGTAGGCGGGCTTATCTTAGGCTGGTGGCTGGAAAGGGTAAAGGGAAGGATAAGGAACCTGGTTAATGCTCACATTCTCTCTGCCTGCTCCCCGAATATCACTATAAAAACTGCTTTGCCAGATCCAACCTGCTGTGGTGGGTGAGCCCTCTAGAAGCCAAAGCAAACCCTCCTCCCTGTCTTTATCATGCACCATGATAGTGCCAGAAGCAATAACAACATTGAATATCCTCGTGAGGAGCTGTCCCTTTCCTGCCCTTGGTCCCTAGACTTCAGGTAATGTTAACTGCACCCCCAACTCCGAGAGGAGAAGATGCTACCAAGACCATTGCCTTCTTATTGGCTCTGACAGGTCATCCAGAGCCAGTGAGATGCAAAGAGAAAGGAGAAAGTGCTCTCCCCTGCATCAACTTGAATCTAAAGGATGTGTGGGTAAGTGTCAACGGGCCATAAGGAGCTGGGAAGCTTCAGCCTGAGCATGGAGCCAATTCAGAAGAAGCAGAGATTGAGTGAGAGAAATGCTGTCCTGACACTAAAACAAGCCCCGGTCAGATCCCCCGGGAAGCAGCTCCCCTTGAGTTGTTTTGTTTTATGAAGCAACGACCTTCCTCCTAAATTGAGCAGCTTCGAGTTTTCTATCACCCGTAACCATGATTCCTGCCTTGCAAATAAATAAATTTTAAGGATCCTTCCAACGCTATGATTTTTAAGCTTCAGCTGTCAGTCAGCATTAGCCAGCTACCTCTAGCATTAAAAGGGACATTTTGCTAGAAGGGGAAACGGCCATCTTAAAGAACAAGAGAACCCTGTGAGCATAAGTCAAATTCACAAAGTCTGGATTGTCATGGCTTTTAGCCCATGGATGTAGCTCATGTAGACACTAGCCACTGCTCCACCCATGTGACAACACCGTCAGATAAATCTCATCTCAAACCTTCAATAAAGCACAGCATTGGCTCAAGTGATGAGAGGTCTTGGGCCTGGGGAAAGAGTAGAACATTGCTTTCTTTATTTTTTCCTTATTTTTTTTAAATAAGAATGTGTTGTCAATAATATCTGCTAGGTAGGATGACCCACAGCTATAACCCTAGCGCTCAGAAAGCTGAAGCGGGAGAATTTCAAGCTGGCGGCCAGACAAGAACAGAAAGAGTGAGGGAGACCCTGTCTTAAAAGTACAATAAAGTTACAAATTTTAAAAGCAAGGGTCTCATCTCACAGAGAACATACAGCTGAAATTTCTGCAGAGGTGGCACTGTGGTGACCTCCACAGTGTGTGTCCCCCAGATGACCTCACAGTGTGCCGCAGCCCTTACACCTCTCCCTCACGCTGAAGTTCACGTACACAGGCCTGCCAAATGAAAGTTACATGTTCTTTTTAAAAACTCAAAAAGGTGAGAGGTTATGGGGTAGCCTAATGATATCTCTTCTTTGCCTATGCCATCATGTCTTCGCTTCTGAAAATTAAAATTTACATTAGATTCAGATTCCTGATTTCTTTTGAAAAGATAGAAGGGCTGGACGATTTACAATCATGCTTTAACAGACAAAAGCCACTACTCGGAGGCCATTTCTTTTCTTTTCATTTTTTCATTAATTAATTAATCTATTTATTTGCTTTATATCCTGATCGGAGCTTCCCCTCCCTCCTCTCCTCCGAGTCCCTCCCACCCCCTCCCCTATGCCCCTTCCCTTTCTCCTCAGAGAAGGGAGGCCTCCCATGGATATCAACCCACCTTGGCATATCAAGCTATAGTAGAACTGAGTCCATCTTCTCCTATTGAGGCTGGACAAGGCCATCCAGTTAGGGGATCCAGGAGCAGACAACGGAATCAGGGAGAGCCCCTGCTCCTGCTGTCACAGCTGCCATATGAGAAGCAAGCTACACATCTATTACATAGGGATAGGGAGCCTAGGTCCATCCCATGTGTGCTCTCAGATTGGGGGTTCAGTCTCTGTGAGTCCCTTTGGGCCCAAGTTAATTGATTCTGTAGGTTTTCTTGTGGTATCCTTGACCTCTCTGGCCCTTCTTCCACAAGATTCCCTGAGCTCTGCCTAGTGCTTGGCTGCAGCTCTCTGCATATGTTTCCATCAGCTGCTGGGGAAGCCTCTCTGAGGACTGCCATGCTACCCTCCCGTCTGAAAGTATAGCAGAATATTATTAATAGTGTCAGAGGTGGGCTCTCTCTCATGGCAGAGGACTCAAGCTGACCATTCCCTCACTTTCTGCTCTCTTTATCTCTGCACCTCTTTTTTCCCCCTGTCTCCCTCTCTGCACCTCTTATAGGCAGGAAAAATTATGGGTCAAAGCTTTCCTGGATAGGTTGGTGCCGCCCTCCCCCATTGGAAGTCTTGCCTGGTTACAGGAGGTGACCATTTCATGTTCCATTTCCCCTACTGCTAGGGGTCTCAGCTGACAGGACACCATTGTGAACCTCAGTGTGGCTCATTGACAGCACTTTACTGTTACCCACTCTGTTCATTTAGGTCTCCCGTGCGGCTCTTGGGGGGTTTTAATTTTCAGCCTTTTATACTGACATGTTCGTCCACAGATAAATATTCACATGTTGTCTTAATCACCCAAAGTCTTTTTGAACACTGGGTTTTCATTATCATTACCTTAGTGTCCCACATACCATAAAAGCAAACACTCAGGTCAATAACTGACCACAGACTGGCTTGCTGCCAAGCCTTTGCTCACACTGTTCCCTTGCCAGCCTGTCCTTCCCCGAAATCTTGCTGCTTTACAACTCCAGTGAGCCTGCAAGATTCAACTCAGATGCCTTCTTCTGTACCCATCTGGATGCCCACCCAAGGCTTACGCTTCAGAGTTAATACATTTCCTGGCATTCTCATAACACGAGAGCACATCGTGTCTGAGCCTTGAGTCCTGTTCATTTGTGTCCTAATTGTGTAAGGACAAGGCTAACTCTTTATGACACCAACGGTTCTTCTAGAATAAGGACCAAAGCAGCTCGAGAGCTGGGTAAGGGGTGAAAGTGGTTGCTGAACAGAGGTCAGATCCGAGAAGCCCACATAGGTACTAGGTGGACGTGGGAACTACCTTTAATTCCCGTCTCAGAAACCAGAGCAAGCTGGCTAGCCTTATCAGAGTCCTGATTGAGAGACCCTGTCTCAGCAAGTTAGACAGAATAGTAATTGAGGATAGCCCAACCTTGGTCCTACACAGATACACGCATAGACATACAGACGCACAGACACACACACACACACACACACACACACACACACACACACACACACACACACACGACAAAGTCCTCAGTCCCATAATACATCTTTTAAGGAGAAAGCCCACCTTCCCTTTCTTCTTTAAGCCTCACCATGTACTGACCTAACTCATATCTCCACTTTGAAAGATGAGGAAGCTGAGGCCTGGAAAGACTTGAGGCCCCAGGGTACTTTTCCTGCACACAATGCCCACTGGGCACACTGATTCCCCTAACCAACTTCCACTCTCCCAGCCCTCCCCTCCTTGTTCTTCTGTGAGCCCCAAGCATCCAGTAACGAGCTGCTTCACCCACTCCTCTCCCCAAGAGCCTGCACAGAACACTACTCTGCTTCCCCCACACGCCATGTGACAAGGAACCGGGTAACCCTCCTTCATCACAGGAGCCTTGGAAGCAGCTCCTACCTCCCTCTGAAATTACATTAAATTGTCCCATTAGTGTCAAAAAGGGAAGATGCATGATACTTTCACAAATTTCCCTTTTAAAAGAAAATTATCTGGGAACTGTACTTGGGCTGACTGCTTCCTGCAAACTGGAGGTTACTCGGGGGCAGAATTTATTTGTAACGAGCCACAAAATCAGTCTAAATGCCAGCATTGATTCTGGTTGTGCTAGCTCGGATCAATACAGATGTGATAATACAGAATCAAGAAAGCTAACTTGAATAAAAACTTTGCCCAAGAAGATATGCAAGTGGTCGATAGGAACCTGTAAAGATGCTTATCATCAAGCATTAGGGAGACACAAACTAAAGCATTACCTCAAACCCTTCAGAAGGCTGGCAACAACAAAAACTGAAAAGAAGAAAATAACAAGTGTTGGTGAAGTTACAGGGAAACTGCAATGCTGTGTTCTGGTGAGGTAAAAAATAAAACAGCACAGCTGCTATGGAAAGTGGTATGTTGCTTCCTCAAAAAACTAAAAGTTACTATAACCCAGCAATTCAACAACCAGGGGGAAAAAAGGCAGACTTTGTAGCCACTGTCACTGAAGCTTAAGAGTCATAGCAGCCAAGAGATAGAAGTGACTTGAGTGTCCATTGCAAGTGAACAGATAAGTCATGTGCCATCTATGTGTGCAATGGTATATTATTTAGCTTTCAAAAGAGAAAATTCTGGCACATCATCCAATGTGGGTGAATCTTGAAGGCATTGTGTTAAGTGAAATAAGCCAATTACAGAAAGACAAATACTATATAATTTCACTTGCAAAAAGTATCTGGAGTGGTCAAAGACAGACAGACAGACAGACAGAGAGACACAGGTTGGTAGAGCTGGAGGAAGTGTCAAGTGGAAGGTTGTTTAATGAGGAGAGAGTTGAACTCTTTCAAGAGAAACAAAGTCTACTGATCTTTTGCACACGCATGTGAATGTGCTTAAAAACAACAGGACTATGCACTTAAAGGGCCAAGGAGGTAAACTATGCTATATGTATCCTACCACCCTTTTACAAAACATGAATCTGAGAATATATTTTCTTTTCTAAAAATACCATGAGTGTGTGCACACGCACATACACGTGAGTGCACACACACCACACTGAGCCATCTCATCAGTTCACAGGTATTCATTCTTTCCTCTGATAAAAATGTCACAACTCAGAGTAGAACCTAAGGGGAACCTCAGTACTCTGAGTAATTCAGGACTAGACTGAGGGGTGGCTGAAGGCAAAGGTGTTCAGAGAAAGTGCTGCTCCAAACGGATTCCTCCCATGATGCTGTTCTCACATGAACCTCCGTAGTCAAGGCACCTCCCCATGATACCTCCTCAAGCGTACTTTGGTGCGTTGTGTTCCAGTTCACTGGACACAGTCTAGGAAGCGTGCTAGGAGAAAGAAATCTATAGTTACCTCCAGAAAAGATTCCCTCAACAATTTGTGTCCCTTACCTCACACTGTGATCTCAGCTCCAAGACCTGTTTGATAGATAAACCAAGTAAGGATGAAGTTCCCAAATTAGACACTTTTCTGTGCCGGGATGGGTTCCATCTGCTAGAACAAATGAGTAGCCTGACCCTGCTCAGAGTAAAGCATCGCAGAACTTCAGTGATGAGACCGCAGCTCTGCACTCATCTCTAAGCACAGACTTGGCAGCTCTTGGTCTTATATAAAGCACTGTATTCTTAACTTGAGGCTTTTTTTTTTTTTTTTGCAGTCTTCATTGACACCCTCTGCAATGAGAGTATTCAGTCCTATTTGCCCAATTCTTATTTAAGAAAGCATTTCAAAATTGTTTGGTGAATAGGTTTGGGTGGACAGCAATTTCACTTCTCCCTCTGTTAAACAGGCAACACTATGATGAGGGGATGGGGGGTCTCCCCTCCTGACCTCACGCTACCCAAGGATGCAAACTTGTTACATGAAGTTGATGAGAGCCTGTGTGGGGGAAAGGTTAGCTTGGTTTCAGGGAGCCTCACCCAGCCCATCAAGGACAGATGATTACTTCCTGCATCTTCCCATGGGCATCCTCTTAGCACCTCCATCACAGCCTTCCCACTTTTGATTGTTACTTCCCTCTTTCCATCCCTCCAGGTATCAGAAGGTGACCCTTTTCCCAGCTAAGCTGACCCCTCTTTGGATCTCATTCGCTAACACAAGGGGATCCCCACTTGGCTCCCAGAGGCCTCTGCTCTTCTCCCTGAAGAAGCCAATTTCATGACACCCCATATTTTCTCTCATTCATCTAACTTGAGGTGTCAGCTCAACATACTTAAAACACACTGTTCTGGTGAAGGAAAACCATGAGGACAGGTCAGAAAGTAAACTTTGAAACTCCTTTCTTAGCCTGCCTTCAATGTAGAGAGAAATGTACGACCTAGATCGGCTCCCTTTCCTGAGCTAGGTCAGTTTTGGATTACTTAGCCTTCATCCATCTTGCCAAAAAAAGAAAAAAAGAAAAAGAAAAAGAAAGAAGAAAAGAAAAATGAAAGAGCTGAGCTTCTCTCCAAGCCTATGATGCAACCTTTGCTCAGCCAACTGTAATGAAAGGCAGCTCCCGAGTCTTAGACGTGGTCCATCTGAAGAATACACAGAAGCTGAGGATGGCCTTTTGCCAGTGACTGCCACCTGGCATGTGGCTCACCAGATTTGCTTTTGACATCAGACCTTTGGAAGCAAATACCATTCATAACCTGGACCTACAGTACCCTGAGCTCCTGACTGTCTCTTCTCTGACTATCCCTGTGAAGTCTGGGCAGACCTCAGAAAAGGCTTCAGAGTGACTATTCCCACCACACCCTGGACCCAGAGGCGAAGCCAGAGCCAAGATGCCCTGAACTGACTAACGTAGAACGAACACCAAGATACACTGCTGTGTTTCTGTCTCTTTATGGGGCTTTTCTTTTCTTTTCTTTTCTTTTTTTTTTTGCTTGTTTGTTTTGTTTTGTTTTAAAATGGGAGTTTACTATGTAACCCAGATTGACCTCAAACTTGTTATCAATCCCTTGACCTCACTCAGCCTTTAGAGTTCTCAGAATATAGACTCTCTGCCCAAAACACGCTGCTGAGAAAAAAAAATGTTAAGCTAGCATTTTAATGTGTGTGATTGGAGTAGAGAAAATAAATTATTTTTAAAATTAAAAATAAATTATATTCATATATTTTCTTATCTATTCTAATCTTCTTCCAGGGGGGAAAGTCTCTAAGAAACTCGTGGTATTTATTGTCTTTAAGTAGACAAACGGAATCCCTAAACCCGAAACAGCAGAGAGAAATCCTGAATCAATGAGACAGTAGAACTGTGGGTAACTCTTCAAAACGAAGGCAATTAAAGCTTTCTGTAAACAAGGACAGGATATAGCGATGCTGGGGGAAACACTGCAGATATACATTGTGTGGCATGAAAAGCTGTTTATTGTGTTAATTGTGGGGAACAAAGAACAGATGTGAGGAATAATGTATTTACAGCCAGGATTGGGTGTGGTGGTACAGGCCTGTCAGCACTCTGAGGGACTGAGGTAGAAGTCATGACTGTGAGGCCAGCCTAGGCTACACAGAGACACCCTGACTCCAAATAATTAAAAATTGAAAAGTATATGTATGCACTTACTAAAATGTACAAGAACACTAAGAAACCCTGTCTCCAAATAATTAAAATTGAAATGTGTATTTGTACTTATTAAAATGTGCAAGGGTGATTTTGTTTTCTTCTCTGTTTCATTTTATAAGTGCCCTTTAATAAGCAAGCATTTGAGAACTTTAAAATTTTATTAATTAAAATTATGCCTTTGTTCTGTGCACTTTACCCCTTCCCGGCAAGACAGCGGCTTGTCAACTGCCACAGTACTTCTCAGGGAATACCTTATTTGGAGGGACAGCAGAAAGGCCGCCAAGAAAGCATCCCTGTGGCCAGAAAGTGAAGCAGGAGAGACAGGATTTCAAAAGACAGAGCTGTAAAATCTCAGCATAAAATAAGCAACCAGACTCTCATTTCAGCCATGTAAACAGAAATGTGTATTCATTAAAACTGCATTAGTCTACTGAGTCCCCGGGGATTGGGCAAACGGGGAGGGAGGGGGGCAGGGGCCGCCAGCTGCACCTGCTGCTGCTGACACAATTCGAGAAGACCAAATATGGTTTCTACTAGATGGCATAGCCATAAAGGAGCCGACTCAGGGGGTTCCTTGGCTTTCATCAGCCTTCTCAAAGATAAGCAGCAACTGAGAAAAAAACACACACCCAAGACCCCAAACACATGGATCGATGTGGGGTTGGCCCTACACTCCCCTGCTAATTGGTTCTCAGAGATAACTGGATGGTTACCTCCAATGTGTTCTACTGCAGAGACTGACTGGATCTCTAAGCCAAAGAAAGTGATAGGCAAGCTCTCTCACCTTCCCCTAAAACTCAGAACCATCCCAGTAAGCAAAACCAACATAGAGAAGCTGTGGCCAACACATTTTGTGGGCTTAGTATTCAAAGAGCTGCTGCACATACCTTATTTAGAGCCCCCATGGCCTGCAAAGTGGATCCTGTTGCTGTCTCCATTTTAAAGTAAACAAGGCACCAAAGCTCTAATGCACACAATGCTCACAATGCTCTAATGCACATCAAAGCTCTAATGCGGCTGGGTGGGAGGTCCCAGCTCAGAAGCAAATCCCATGACAGAGCCCATAGTCTTGGCCATACCGTCAATGTGTCTCTCCCAAATCCTGCCAAGTATCCCATTCAAATGAGAGTTCCAAGACAATGGCATAATTTTGTGCCAAGGATCTTCTGAGCCACTAACAAAAGCAGTAGTCAAAACTGTCAAATTCACACATGTTAGTGATGAGCTATGTCAGCACCATTCTTCACATTAAGTAACTGGGGTCCCAGAAGATGGCTCCGCTGGTAAAGTGCTAGCCTGGCAAGCATGAGGCCCTGAGTTCAAATCCCCAGAACCCACATAAAAATCCAGACATGCAGAGGCGGAGAGATGGCTCAGTGGTTAAGATCACTGACTGCTCTTCCAGGGGTCCTGAATTCAATTCCCAGCAAGCACATTCTTGCGAACAGGCAGAACACTACATAATAAATAAATAAACAAATCTTAAAAAAAAAAAATCCAGACATGCTGTTATGCACCCAAAGACAGCCAGTTGAAGGGGACACGAAGATCCGAAGCTCATGGACCATGGTGAAATTTCAGGCTAATGAAAGATGGTGTTTCCACAAAAAAAAATGTGGAAGGTACCTGAGGACTGACATCCACAGTTGACCTCTGTCCTCCATACACATTGTGCACACTTACACAGCCCCTCCCCACCCCCCAACACACACTTAAGTAACGGAAGCTTAAAAACTTCACACACTTGAGAGGATTCTCACCCTGTGACAGAAATGGAGAGAGGCTTTCCTGTTTCCCCAAACAGGTGTCTGGCCACATCTGAAACTAAGAAAACCTAAGACAATAGCCACAGCACCAGAATCAGTGAGGAAAAGAAATCTTTTTCCCTTTCGCAAGGCACGGAACCAAGTGTTATCTGAGCAGGAATTCTGAGATGAGGAGCAAAGGGAAAGAAGGTGGAGAGATGCTCTAAGCCTTCCCCAACCAAGCCAGGAAAGTCCTCCAAAGAGCTTCCTTCCCAGAAATGGAGCAGCCTCATGCCTATGCCCGCGTCTTTCTGGACATATCACTATTTAGCACTTTCAAGGTTAGCACGTCCGATGTGAACTGCTTCTGTCACATCTCGCAGCTCCCCGGCTTGTCTCCTCTGTGATGGCCTTGAGAAAGAGAGAAAGATGAAATTCTCAGCTCGGGATCTGCCTCACCATCCAGTTTTGGACATCACCGAAAGGCACAGCTTCCAACCATCTCTATAGTGACTGCATCCATCACCCATAGTATGTGTCTTAGTGAACCCACCCCTTGCTTCCGTTCATCAGACTAAACCAGGTCAATGCACCCTTCCATTCAGTGTTTGCACAACATAATCCTGCCCCTCATTCCAGTTCATTCGTCATTAGAAGTAAGCTGGAGCTAAACAAGGAGGTTCAAGACATCTGCCAGGCAATGATGGGAGACCACCTTCCGTACAGTGTAGACTAAGAAACTAAGGGGGCAGGCGGGCCAACAGTGAGAGGAATCAATGTGGACGAAGGGAAGCAGAGCTGAGAGGTGAGGAGATGGGCAGTCTCCCAGTTCCGTCTTCTTCCCTCTTCTGCCAGCCTGGCCTTCTGATTGGGAACAAGAAATGTCTGCCTGCTAACACTGTTTCCCCCTTCCAGCTTCAGCTGACTCAAATCAGGTTCTGTTACTTGCAATCAAAAAAGCTTCACTAACACATACCCACTCTCATCCTGAGGACATGGAGGCCTCTGACTAATACATCCAAGCAACTAGAAATAACTTTAAAAAAAAAAAAACTATAGGCCCCAAAGTAATGGCAAATCAGGCAAGAAGCAGGACACTGGGCCGGCTCCAAACCGAGGGAGGGCAGCTTTCAAAGAAGGTTGATTCAGCAAGTGCCTTCAACCATCTGTCCCTCGAGCCTGTGCTGGGAAGAGAGCGATGGACCCCTCAATGACAGTCCCTCCTGTCATGCGGAAAGGAAGAGACTCAGCAATCAGACCTTAGTGAGGGACATAAAAAAAAGTGATTTGTGTGGAATTGTGATTCTGTGCAAAGTTGTTCCCGGAGAAGAGTTCTCAGACGGGCGGGGTATGCATGGGGTACAAAAGATCCCAGGCTGTAGCAAAAGGACAGCATCTTTGAAAAGGGGCAGGTCTGGGGTAGACTGAAGAAGCCACTTTAGATGCATGGTGGCTCCAGGGACCAGAAGGGCACCAGGCTGAAGAGACAGGTGGGAACTGTAGATGGGGTGGGGGATGGGACGTGTTCAAGCAGCACTCCATTCATCTGTCTTTACAAATGACACTGCCTGTCCTGTCCTCACATTGCCTGTCTTTCCTGTCCTCACACCATCTCCAACACTACTCATGGTTTCCCTTAAACTGAAGTTCTTTTTAATTTAAGGTGTTCTTCAAAAAGGAAGTGGCCTTTTAAAATGTTAAACACAGAGATACCATGTGACCCAGAAATTCTACTTGTAGGAAGGTGCCCCAGAGCACTGAAAATGAATGTTCGTACAAAAGTGACACATGTAAGAGAGGCTTGACAGTCAGGAGCCAAGATAACCAGCTGCATGGATGCATTCAAGACACATTCTGTGAGGGAAAGGGACTCAAGGCCTGGTTCTGTCAGCCTGACTAGAGGAGCAGTGTGCTCACTCGTATGGGAAGTGCTCTCCTTATAATGAACAGAACTGACCTCACAATGAATTGCCTTCTTCACAGAAGAGTCAGAAGGGAGGGCCACTCTCAACAAAGCCATTGCCGGAATGAACTCACAACAATTGTGGCTTTTTGTTCTAGGTCCACACACGACCAGCTTTATCAACAAACGGTCTAGGAAGGGGAAGGTCTAAGGGGCCTACCTACTCTTTACCAGCGAACCGCTAGCTCCTGATAGATTCTGCAAGAGGAGGAGTCACTATGTTTGGTTTATGGTCCCACTGCAGAGCCCATCAGGTTCCAAAGGGTAGTTCCAAACCCACAGTAACATAGGTGGCCCTGGGGTTATCTCAACAGGTCACAAAACAAATAGGCATGGACACAAGAGAGGTTTTCGGAGGAGGTTGGGAGGGAAGTAGAAGGTGAGTGGGGGTCAAAATGCAAGGTGTGAACTGGTAAGAAATAACAAGAATCGTGTGTTTTCAATTGCATGTGCATTCATGACTAGTTACAACAGCCAAGGGGTTGGAAGAGCACAGTGCCAGTTGATGAGTGAATAAACAATATGGCAATTCCGTACACGGAATGTTATTCAATCTCAAAAACATTACCTCACCAGTATACCTTGCCACACATATAAGCCTTTGCAAATGCTGTGAAGGAAAAAGAGCTGGTCACAAGGGGCCACATGCTATTATACTCCATTTTCACTAACTGTGCCGAACAGGACAATGAATATAGATAGAGACAGGGAGTGACTGTAGTTAACAGTGACTGAGGGGAAGAGTAGTGACTGCTAAAGGCTTCTGTTATTTGTGGGGGAAAGGCGGCAATGAGAATGTTCTGGAATTAGAAAGTGGTTATAGTTGCACAATATTGTAAAATATATTAAAGACCTTCAAATTACCTGTTTTAAAAGGTTAAATGGTGGTTTCTGTCCTACCCAAAGCTAAAGAAGTAGAGGAAGAGGAAGAAGAGGAGGAAGAGAAAGACGAGGAAGAAGAGAATGAAAGGAGGAAGAAGAGGAGAATCAGCATCTCTGGGCATAACTAGAAGTTTACCATGAAGGGAAACAGCAGAGAGAAAATGAGGCAGTTCACTGTTCTGTCTGATAACGTGGGTCTCGGGCATGCCAGAGTACTAAAGCTACACCAATACCAAGCTGAGTTCTCCTGGGACCCATCAGATGTTCCCCACACTGTGCAAAAGCTAAGCAGTGCCTTTGGCCCCTCCCACCACTAAGTCCACCTAGGCCCACCTGGCACACTGGAGAACTTTGCTCTAAGAAGCCAATGTCATGTATTACCTCATACCTGTCAACCTGCCTATAGTGTAATGGTTTCCAGTCGTAAGGCATACCATAAAGGTTAAGAGAGATGGCTTAGTAGGTAAGAGCACTTGCTACTAAGCCTGATGATCTGAATTCGATCCCCAGAACTCACAAGGTGGAAGGAGAGAACCAATTCCTACAAACTGTTCTCCAACCTCCATATGTGCAGTGCAGCATGCACAAACAGGAACAAAGAAGAAGCAGCAATGTGGAGCCATATTGTGAAAGCCAATTCCCCTGTCAGGGATCTGGACCCAGAGCAAGTAAGTGACAAGCTTGCAGAATGGCTTTGCCCATCCCACACTACTTCTTAAGTGGTGTTGTGTGCCTGCTGCTGGGCACAAAGCAAAGCAAACCCCACCTTCAGGGCTATGGTCCTGACAGGGATGACAGAAGAACTCGAAGACTCTACTGACAAAGTGGAAAGTTACTATTGAGGTGGCCAGTGGACACATACACACAACAAGCACATACACACACCACACACACATACACACACATACACATATACACACATATACACCACACATATACACATGCCACACATACACATACACACATATATACCACACACATATACACAAATATGCACACACACGCAAACACATACATATACAATACACACACACATATAAACACGTATGCACAAACATGCACAACACACATATACATCACATACCATCCACACACACACACACACACACACACACACACACACACAACCCTGATTACTCTATAAGATTAATGTACCCAGCAAGGCACCTTCTCAATTGGCTTCCTCAAATCACTCTCCCACCAGCATACAGAACAAGGTCCCTCCCTCTGTGGTTGTCATGAAGAATACCAGGCCCCAGCTCTCAGCAGTTAGTCTCCAGAGCCATGCTCAACCCTCAGCCTGCTCTCTGCTGTGCCTTCTCCTTCCGGAGGACCCCAGGGATTCTCCTACCTCTCCTTTCTCTTCTACCTTACCCCACACCCACCTATTCTATATGGAAGCTCTCCACCCACCACCTCCAATCTCTAGAATATATGCACTTCCTGCTGCTCAGAAAGATAAGCTGGAAGATGCTTTTACCGAAGAGTAATAAAGCCGCTTACTGTCAGACAGCAAAACTTCTGCTATAGCACATTCTCCGAGTCATTGTTCCAGTAATCCATAACCAAGGAAGCCTCCTGTCACTGGCTATGTGGGTGATAGAGGACGGTTCACCCTGGGACCCCAGTGGCTTTTAGATTTTTTCCTGCGGGGCCTAAGGGAATGCCTTCCATTTGGGAATCACCCTTCCTTCCACAGATACCACACTCCTTCCAAACCTGGGAAGTCCTTTCTCTGAGACAGAGAAGTATCTTCCTTTCTGGCTCCCAGATAGCTGGATCCCCTGATACTGCCAACAGCAGAATCTCAGGACAACAAAGGGTCTAGTCTGCTTCCAATCAAGCAGCCCAGGCCAGATAAGGCAATGGTTGTCAGCAGAGAATAACTGTGCCCTCTGGAGACACTGTGAAATTGCTAGAAACATATTATTATCACAAGGAGTATGGGTGATGTTCAAATCTACTAGGCAGAGGCCAAGGAATTCCTAACCACCCTACAACACACAGGGCAGTCTAGGGAAGACTCAGCCACCCTAACATGTCACTGCTGCCAAGGCTGTGAAGTCTTCCACTGATCCCACCCCTCTGTAACATTCCCAGAAAGCCCATTGGCCCTGCACAGGGTATTTCTAGCTGTATGACTGTGCCTGCCCTCCAGGCCGGAACTTCTGTCTCCCAGCAGCAGAGACCCTGTGCTGATAGCAGGTGCTGGAGACTCCCAGGAAATGAGTACGAAATCCTCCTCCACATTTTAATATATGATGAAGGCAGTGTTTCAATTCTGTGGGAAGCGATGGATTATTCAATAAATGGTATTGGGACAACTGGCTGGCCATCTGCTAGAAAGCAAAGCTAGAGCGTCACCTCCCTCCGAAAATCAAAATAAATTCCAGATGGATTAGAGACTCAAATGCAGAAGGAGAAAAGTTAAAGCAGCAGAAGACTGGAGGGTTGCTACATTGCCTCTCTGAGGAGGAAGCCTCCAGCAAGACACGGGGAGAAAAACACATTAAAGACTCAGTCTGGTGGTTTGAGAGTTGTTAAGTGTCTGTAGAGTCAGTTCCTAATAAACCAATATTGTCCTAATCTAAACCAACATCATACCCTGTTCTATGTAAAAATAAAAAAAAAGTCATTAAAACCAATGTATACTCAGTTGATGTTTTTGTTTATGGTTTTCTGAGTCAGGGACTTGATATAGAGCTCAGACTGACCTCCAACTCAGGATCCTCCTGGCTCAGCCTCCCAAGATTTGGGTATGTACTACCACAGCCTTAAATTTAAATAAAAACCATTGAAGTCTAAAAGAAGTAGGGAAAATGACTGTATAGCTCACAGCAGGGGGAAAAAAGCTAAAAGGCAATGCAAAGTAAGAAGACAGTAAGGATATGATGTTTTCTTCTTTTTTTAAAAAAGATTTATTTATTTATGTATGTGAGTACACTGTAGCCGTCTTCAGACACACTAGAAGAGGGCATCAGATCCCATTAGAGATGGTTGTGAGCCACCATGTGGTTGCTGGGAATTGAACTCAGGACCTCTGGAAGAACAGTCAGTGCTCTTAACCATTTCTCCAGCCCCCGAATATGATGTTTTCACTGATGACGTCGGTCAACTTAAAAGCTAAAATGTATGTTGGTAAGGCTCTGTGGAGAGCGACTTGGCAATGTGGACTCGTACTTCACGGCGAACACTTGCCCAGTGATTCTAATGCTTGTTCGTCTGTCCAAACCCATGTACACAGGTAAAATGAACACGAGCATGTTCGCCTTAGTGTTGTTTGTAGTAGCAAGAGGTTCTTTACATTCCCAATATCTATCATGAGAGGACTACTTAAATATAGTACCAAGGATTCACAAAAAGAAATACTGCAAAACCTTTAAAAACAAATTGGCATTTCTGCGTATCAGTCTTCATAAGATGTCAGAAGGTAGAACCAGTTTTACAGAAAGACAGACTATCCAAGTGTTTGAAGGAAAATGGACAACGGCTCACTCCACCAACATTTACTAAGTACCTACAGTGTGTCTGGCACACTTCTCCAGGTGTTAAGGAATCTACCAAGAGTCTAGATCAATCAGGAAATCTGTGCATTACACACTTTTGGAAAATTATTAAAATAAGACAAATTGGTCATGGAAGAGGTTCTAGGGTTGTCAGATTTTCAAAGCAAACACGATACCTTAGTTGAATCTAAATTTCACAGAAATAACAAGTTACAGCTTAGCAGAAGCCTGTTTCACATGATACTTGAGTCAGATTTGAGAGCTTTCCTTGTTTATGCAAAATTCCTCCTCTTAGCTTATCAGCTACAGTGGGTACAGAGCTCGTCTGGACTGGGAGGATTCAGGCTTACCATAGAAATGAGGTTTCTGCCAGCCACTGTGTCCAGCAGTGAACCGTGTCCATTGCTCCGCATAGAACTTGAATCAGGAGTGCACATGGCTTGTTCTCTGTTTTGAACTCACATGGGTGAGGAAGGAGAGAGAAGGCGTTCATTCCACAGACCTGCGGGCCAACTCAGAGGAAGCTGCACACTGCATTCTTGGCCACCTCAGCTTTGGCGTCAGCTGGCAGCCCCGCGGCTGCATACCAGGGGCGACTGCTTCTCTAAATGGAAGCAGTGGATCCCACACTCCATCAGCGAGCAAGGTTCACCACTGTTGCTGGCTTTTTGCTTTGTTTTGTTTTGTTTTGTTTTGTTTTGTTTTTAAAATCAGGGATAAAGTGGAAAGAAAGGTAAAAGGCTGGGAAGAGAAGAAACACTGGGCATACCGAGAGCCAGTCTTTTCCAAAAGGGGGGAAAGATGGGGAGATTAGAGAAGCCTGGATCTCAGAATCCCTTCTATCCTTCCAATTGTCTGCCCTGTCTCTCACTCAAGAGAGATTTTACCACACAAACAGGAAAGGAACATTTTACAAAAAGATCCTCAAACCTTTAACTTCCAAATATTTTGGAGCGCTAACACTAACTGACATTTATGAGGTGCTTATTACTTGTGAGGCACTCTTTTAAACATCTTAACCGGTGTTGGCTCCAGTGTTAATGACCTCGTGACATAGATGCTCCTCTCCTCTTTGTGTACACATGGAAACCAAGGCACCGGGTAGCTCAGCAAGTAGCCGGCAAGTTAGAGGACCTGGGGTCTCTTGAGCCTGCACTCCTCATCACATGCTAAGTCTGCTCTGGGCACCAGGCGGAGAATGAGACAGACACACCATCCACCCTTATGGGGATTGTAGTTTAAAAGGAACTCTTGAGGAAAATGGCCGGATGGTAGCAGGGGTGCTTATGTAGGGGACAAGCAGAAATAAAGAGTAAAATAGAACATCAGTCATTTACCTAACAAATGCTGAATAAGGGGCTAGTAGCATCCGGGCATCAGAGTCCTCAGCCAACCGCAAAGGGAGAACCAACCTCAGGGCAGTGCAGTGCTATTAACACCCAGCAAGGAGTTTAGGAGGACGAAGCTGAAGTCCCTACAGGGACTCAGCATGGAGAAAGGGAGAACTGCAAAGGCCCCAGGTGGGAAATTTCCCCATCCCCCAGGTCCCTTCCAGTGCTGGATTGGCCCAACATTCCCCCTTCCAGATCCCAAACTCAGAGCTGAAAATGTGTCTCTAATATGACCTTTTCTCCCAGCTCTCTGCCGGATCCAGGGTAGAAAATATAGTCTCCTCTTGTCCCCAGGCACATGAAGTTGCCCAACTGAAGTATTACCTTTTAGGATTCTCGATATTAAAGCACTCCTGATTGTTCGTGGTCTGAACTTACCCCAAGAATCTTTGATGTCGAGAGAGAAGTGGGTGGTGATACTGACACCAGGATGTGCACAGCACGCCTGTCCAAATACACACAGGAAAAAAGCACACAGGACAACACAGGTGTGTACAACTCGTACACACTGGGGAGGGCAACAAAATCGATGATTTTAGAAAAATATGTGTACGGGTGTTTAGCCTTTATGTATGTCTATGCACAGCATGTGTGCCTGGTGCCCTTGGTAGCCAGATGGTTGTAAGCCACCATGTGGTGCTGGGTATCAAACCCTAGTCCTCTGCAAGAACGGCAAATGTTCTTAACTACCAAGCCACAACTCAGAGTCAAGAGATGTTTGGAGATAATATTCATAAAACTATATCTTGTATACACAGTCAGCAAGAGATGGCAGCATGATCTTTTAAATAATAATAATAATGGAGGAGGAGGAGGAGGAGGAGGAGGAGGAGGAGGAGGAGGAGGAGGAGGAAGAAGAAGAAGAAGAAGAAGAAGAAGAAGAAGAAGAAGAAGAAGAAGAAGAAGAAGAAGAAGAAGAAGAAGAAGAAGAAGAAGAAGAGAGCAGAAGGAGAAGGAGAAGGAGAAGGAGAAGGAGAAGGAGAAGGAGAAGGAGAAGGAGAAGGAGAAGGAGGAGAAGAATCTGGAACCAAACAGTTCAGGTTTTGAATGCTAGCTAGTAGTGAACTGTGTAACCTCTTTGCCTCACCTTGCTCATCTGTAAAATGGGAATTGTTTAAAACAGTATCTGGAATTCACAGGGCACTGAAGGGGTCAAACAGGTTATGGTAGAAAAAGAACCTAAGACTAAACTTGACGTAGAGAAAGTGCTAGCCTAAGGTTGGGCTCGATCTCTGTCTGATGCTTTGAACCATTTTGTCATTGCAATGATGGTGGTGGTGGTGGTGGGAGGGGTGACAGGCATGGCAGTAATGGCGGCAATGGGGGTGGTAAGGGGTTGTGTGGTGATTAACCTTTATTGTCAACTGGAAATGAGTAAGAAGTGGCTAGGAGACCTGGAAAGCACACGTCTGGTTGCACCTGTGGGAGGGTCTCACAAGGCTCTGACCTAATCAATGGATCAGACCTTGATGGCATCACTGGGAGCTGGCGAGAGGTGGAAGGAAGTGGGTCTGAGGCCATATCCTGCCTTCCCCCTTTCCCGGGCATCCCTTCCTCTGCTTCCCCACCGCCATGCTGGCAGCCGCCCTGCTCTGACCTCTGCACTGGGAGGGACCAAGCCCTCCAACCCTGCACACCAAGATAAACCTCCTCTCCCTCAGGCTGTTCAGTCGGGCATTTCGTCATGGCAACAAGAAAGGTCACTAACGCCCTGGTGCAAACCGAAGTGACTGGAGTGCTCTCAAAGGATTTAGAAGAATGTGATAAAATGTCCGGGGCAAATGTGCCCGGGCTGTGTAAGACGCTGTGGTTAGCGGCAGCTGGGCGGGTCCAGATTAAAAGATTAACTTTTCAAGGAAAGAGTGGACAATTTCCCACTGCCCCCAATCAAAATTTGAGAACATGCAGATTATTGCAGAACCCAGGGAAGCCAGGCCACACACCCTGTCTCTCCAAGTAGACCTGTCTCTCCTGTGGACAGCCACTGAACAAATAACTGAATTCAAACAAATCCTCTCCCACGGCTTCCTCCTCTTCTAATTCCCTCTTCTCTCCATCTACTCTCCCTCCTCTTCCGCTCTCAGAGCTGCTGCCTGCAGACAAAAACACCCCACAACTTCCAGTCTGCATAGCGACTGCAGCCGGCAGGCTCCAAATGCTGATACTCTCCCAATCAAGCGGCAGGCACCCCGTTGAGTTAATGAATTTTTCCAGGCAAGAGAACTCATGCCTTCTACTTAGCCTCAGGGGAAAGCCCACTGGGAAAGATGGTGGGTGCGACCCATCATGAAAGACTGGTAGCAGAGAGAGGGGCCCTTGCTAGGCTCTGGGAAACATGGGCAATTGGGGAAGATGGTACTGCAAACCCTCAGAGCCTTGGCATGGGAGACGTAATTAATATTTTCCTACTACCCTTCGGAATTATGTGTTGATTAGGAAAGAAATTAATCCTGTAGATTGAAGGAAGCAGCTGCAAGATGGGGAAGAAATGGGTGACTCTTTCAGTGCATGGGGAAAGGAGGGGAGTCCACAAGGACTAAAAATGGGGCAGGTGAGGAATGCAGGGAGTAGATCCAGTGCAGTTTGGTGTACTTGTGCACATGCTGTGTGTGTGTGTGTGTGTGTGTGTGTGTGTGTGTGTGTGTGTGTGTGTGTGTGTCTCTGTGTACAGCCATGTGTGACCATCTGTGTGTGTGCACATGTGTGGGCACGCACACTTGTGGGGAAGAGATGATCCTCCTGGAGTCGTTCATTGGTACCTTACAGCTGGCTTTTGAGACAGGGTCTCTCGCTGGCCTGGAACTCACTAATAAGGCTAGGCTGGCTTCCCAGGGAACAGCAAGGATCCACCTGTCTAATTTCGCAGCCCTAAGGTCACAAGCATTCACTACCATGCTCAGGTTTCTGTTGTTGGTTGATTGGTTTGTTTTTTCTTTTATGTGGGTTCTGGGGACCAAACTCAGGTTCTCATCCTAACAAGGCAAGCTTACTCACTGGGCTTCTCCCCAGGCCTAGACGTGCCTTTTGAACACAATAATTCCACCAATAGGACTTCAAGCTAGGGACCATGTGCAGATGGTGTCCATGGTTACCTACAAGGAGAGTCACAGCATTATCATTTGTTGTAGCCCAAGACAGGAGATAACTCGATGCTTATCAACAAGACATCCACATGAAGGAGCATGGGGCTACCGTTAAAACCGAGGAAATGTCTCTGTAAAACATGCACTGAAAATACCTCTAAGACATCTCATCAAGTAAGGGAAGGGATGGATGAGGTACTGCTGAGAACCTAGGACCAGAATGAGAGACGTCTGTAGCAATACACTCACACACACACACATTCACACTCACACACACACACACACACACACACACACACACACACACACACCCTAAGAATGGATACTTCTACCCACAGGGACTTTTCACCCACAGCACTAGGACTGAACAATCCTTGTTGTAAAGGTGCCCTATATACTTGTCCATGTTTGGCAGTTCCTCCACCCTCTAGACTCTGATAGCAATCCCTACCCCCTCAAGTGATCACCAAGCATCTCTGGTATTGAAGTATGATAGAGGCACAAAGTCTCAGAGTCAGATTATGAGTCCTGAACAGTAATAACCATGCCTTCGTTATTTCCTTTCTCTCCACACTTAATAATATGGAAATGTCTTATTACAAATGATGGCTTTTTGGATACTGACAAGGCATGTCCATCTTTATGGTTTAGGTAGAGTGTCCCCAAAATGCTAACAAGGGAAAGACCTGGTTTATTAGCTGACGGCCTCTTCGGAAGTGAATGATCATGAATCCACTGGTGGATTCATAATTGGATATTGGGGGATGATGGAAAGTGCAGAGGGTGGAGCATGGCTGAGCAGTGTGTCATTGGGCAGCAACTCTCTGAAAGGTCTAGCCCCATCTTCATCTTCTTCCTCTGTATCTCTCCTTCAGCTTCCTGAGTGCCGTGAGGTGAGCAGCCAGCCTCTGTATCATGTGGCCCAGCATGATATTCACCTCATTGAAGCCCAGAAGCAATAGAGCCCAGCCATCACAAGCTGAACCATGAGCTGAAATAAACCTTTCTCCCCTGAGTTCTCTCAGGTGCTTTGTCAGGGGCGCTGAAAAAGAGTGGCTTTTGGGTTGGGGATTTAGCTCAGTGGTAGAGCCCTTGCCTAGGAAGTGCAAGGCCCTGGGTTCGGTCCCCAGCTCCGAAAAAAAGATCCAAAAAAAAAAACAAAAAGAAAAAGAGTGACTTTCATATTCATAATTTTGTCTACTTGAGTAAGTTGCCATTCGGGATCTGTAGCAGGAAAATTGTTCCATTCTCAGTATAGTTAGGAGAGATGCCTTCCTAATAGCCAAAGAACAGAGGACATATTAGTCTTACTAAAACATAAGAAGTGGGATGTACTATTTCCCCTAATCTGTCCTTTGGTAATTAATACCCTTGTCCTTCCATGCCGACCAGTGTTACAAAGACCAAGAGCCAATGCCCAGGCCTCCTGCTGCTTGAAGGCCATGCTGTTGCTGGCACCTCCACTCCCTGTGCTCATGGAAGCAGATGGAGAAACAGTTGTTTCGAAAGGTTGGCCACACTCAGTGGCAGATTTCCATTGCAGCAGACACTCTGAGTGACCCCACGAAGAAGTCAGCAACACAATCAAAGACCAGCAATGAACCCTCAAAAGAGCTCCTCCTCACCCAATGCCGTTCACAGAAACGCCACGTTTCCACCTTCTGAACACTCACTAGGCCCTGAGCAGCATTCGATGAATGAAAGAGATTCTTAAAGAAACCAATGAAGTCAATCAAACCATCGTCGTCTGACATGACAGGTGTGCAGATTAAGGTGCACAGCAGTTAAATGATTCTGTCAAGACCACACAGCTTAGGGCTGCACAGTGCCTAATCGACAGCAGGTCCTCGCTAAGTGCGCGTAATATTCTTTTATTGTGCATTATCCCATCTTGACGATGCCAAGCTCCTTTATGTTCCCGGGTCTCTGTCTGAAATGCTTTCTATTAATCTCCTATTTTGCTTAAATCTCAGCTTGTCAGGACTGACTTACCTCATCTTCAATCTAAGACAGATTGCCTTAATATGTCTTCCTTTTTTAAACTTTATGTGTATGGGTGTTTTGTTTGAATGTCTACCCCTGAACCACATGTATACCTAGTACCAGTGAAGGCTCCAAGGGGGCCAGATCCCTTAGGACTGGCAGCACAGCTGGTTGTGTCACCATGTGGGTATTGGGAATCAAACCCAGTCCCTCTGGCAAAGCAACTGGCTCTCTTAACTGCTGAGTCGTTTCTCTGGCCCTTTAATATACATTCTTACATACTACATTCTATTCAGGTATAGCCTTTGACACAACTGTAATTATATAATCATCTTCATAATCATTTGCTTGTTTTTCTTCCCTACTGGGAGAACTCTATGTGGTAGAGACTGCTTCTGATTGCTGGTCATTAGGTAAATACACAACAGACTTTCAAATATTGAATGCGTAGATGGTTGGCCACAAGCATGCATATGAATGAAAAGGAGGGAGAAAGGGAGGGCCTCTCTGCAAACAATCACATTTTAAAGATTGTCCTCTTCTCATTCTGAATACAGTAAGGTTCCTAAAGATTAGAGGCAAATCAGACAAGGTTCGTTATCAGAACCTAATTAGCTTCAAAAGGCTCGGTTAGTCCAAAAACAGAAGGACTCTGGCTTCCAGGTGACAGCTGCATAAGCCATCAGTGTCTGTTTAGCACCTGGTTAGGGCTCCAGCCACTGTCAATTATACTTTCTGGGCCTATAAAACTGGTCTGATTATCTCTTCACAACATCTAAAAAAGGAAAGGAAAAAAAAAAGGTTTTTTTTTCCCCAACACACATCAACGAGTTGTAGTCTTTAGATTCCAAATGCCCTTGTGAGCCCTCAGGAAACACTGTTCTTGTGTAGCACATCACAGCATGAACTCCCCACTTCCTTCAGGGGGAAGAATGAAGCCATCTGGCAGGAGTTGCTCTCAGCTCTTTCCCGCCACCCCTCCCTGCTCAGGGCTCAGCAGAGTCCATCACATGTGCCTCCTCCACTCCCCGGTCCATCCCACTCCATCGCAGGCAACCAGCTTTACCCTTAAGGGCCCTTCAGCCTCTAGACACTAGGTTCTACACTCCCAGCATGCTGTACTATTTTGTCATCACCACTTGGTGCAGGGGCTGTCACATAGTAGGGATTCAAAAATGTTCATGGGATGGATGGATAAATGAATGATGAATGAGTATAGGAGTGGGCAGATGGATGGGTGGAAGGAAGGAAGGAAGGGAGGGAGGGAGGAAGGAAGGACGGAAGGAAGGACAGAAGGATGGATGGATGGATGGGTAAATTGTATGAGGGTGCTATACTATGTGTTGGGTAAAGTCTGGGAGAGAGGTTAACTTGTGTCATCACTGAACCTACATTGAGAGAATGAGAAAAATATAAGATGGAAGGATTAATGAGTGGGTAGGTGGGGAGTAGAAGGGAAAGAAAGAAGGATGGATGAGTAGATGGATAGTGGGGTGAATGGAAGGAAGGAAGGAGGGATGGTTAATGGATAGCTAGATCTGTGGGTAGATAAATGGAGGTATAAAGAGTTTCCCAGATGCCTTCACAGGCATTTTTCAATGTTTCATTTTATTTCACTTCAAGAGACATACTGTATTTCCATGCATTCTCTTAATTCAAAACTAATGCTGAATACAGCAAAGCAAATTACTCTTTCCTCCCCCAGAACATTGCACATGCTGGTCTGCCTGCCTGGAATGGCCGTCTTCTCTTCACAGCTAATGCCTTCCTGTTTTTAAGGTAGGAGCAGAAATGTCACCTTCATGGGAGGCCCCCATTTAAAGTCAAGTGGACATACTCTTGTTATTCTTTCTCTGAGACCCTTCTTGTTTTCCTTATTTATTTGTTTTACCTCATACTCATCTTAATCTTGTATATTTCTCTCACTCTCTCAATGTAGGGCCAGTGATGGCACATAGAACAGCACCCTCATACAATATGTGTTCATTTCTGAAAATGGGTCAGAAGACAGGAGAATAATAAAATCAGTAAGCCTCGAGAGTCACACCTCAAAATGTTTTGAAGACAAGGAAAACATGCATGTACAATAGCAATTGATAAACAAACAAGTTAGTTTTTTTCCATTAATTTTTGGCCCCAAAATTTATGGAAGAAAATTGGAAGAATTGTTTGGGAGAAGAGAAGGAGAACCTTGCCAAATGTCATGCCTTGCAAAATAATGTAAATGGATCAGATTATCCCATTAAAAGACAGTGATTCATAATTTGGGGGAAAAATCAAAATTCAAATATGTAGAGCTTACAGAGCCTTACTGAGAATAAAATGACAGAAAATAAAAATGAAGAAACGAGAAAGGCTGCTGTGCATAGAGTTATCAGTGTAACACTACAGTTAATACATAAACATATCACACAGGACAAAACAGGCCTTTCGTATTCACAGAAGGCACACCAGTAACACTGCAGCAAAGCCAGTTAGGACTTGCAATGCACATGCCTGGCCTTTTGTGAAGCACTCCACATTGATTATATCATTTGCTTTAAATATCAAAAAAAGGAGCATTTAGGAACACATGTAGGAGAAGCTAAAACTGGTTCATAGTTTGCTAAGCAGCAGGGAGCAGAGCCCATGGCTGTCTGGTTCCACAATGAAGACTGACGAATCATGAAACTTAAACCCCTATGGCATAAGAAGACACTAAAAATTCAGGGCTGGCGACATGGTTTAGCAGACAAAGGCACTTGCATCCAAGTCTGATGAGCCGAGTTCAATCCCTAGGACTCACAGAGTGGAAGGAAGAACTGATTCCTAAAAGTTGTCCTCTGACTTCCACATGTGCACCATGGCACTGGAACACGCACATTCACGTGTACACCCACACACCCACACACCCACACACCCACACACACCCACACCTACACACACACACACACGCACACACACGGACAAATAAATAATGCAAATTTAAAATGCATTCATAATACATAGAGCAAGGTTTGTTTATTAAATTACAAAGATATTTTTAAAAATTGCGACCATTGGAGGAGGCCAGTGACTTGTCTAAATCTTTGACCAATCAGTGGAGATAATAAAAAGTATCGAAGGGCATTTGGCCCAAGACACTAGGGTGCAGAGTAAACCATCCACAAGGGAGAACAACAGGAGGGTGCATTATTTGGGGTGGTGGTTTAAACAGCAACACTCTGGCAAAGCCGATCAAGGACAAATTCAAAAATAAAAATAGAAACTTCTCACTAAGAATGAGAAAAGAGACAGACCCGCAGATGGCGAAGTGGCTTTCCAATCTCCGCAGAATCGTGTACAATCCTGTGCTAATAAACTAAGAGCTAAGTAAGTAGTCTTGGGGGGACATCCCAATAATGGTCATGGGCTACATTGGAAATGTGTCAAATAACTAATCCTTGAAGAGACCTCATGTGAGGCCCGGGTCCAAGTATTTGGCTTATTTGGGGGTTGTGGGAAATTTACTCTGTGGTGGTTTGAATATGCTTAGCCCAGGGAGTAGCACTATTTGGAGGTGTGGCCTTGCTGGAGTAGGTGTGTCACTGTGGGTGTGGGCTTCAAGACCCTCATCTTAGCTGCCCAGAAGAAGCCAGTTTCTCCTAGCAGCCTTCAGATGAAGATGTAAAAGTCTCAGCTCCTCCTGTACCATGCCTGTCTTGACATTGCCATGCTCGCGTCTTGATGATAATGGACTGAACCACTGAACCTGTAAGCCAGCCCCAATTAAATGCTGTCCTTATAAGAGTTGCCTTGGTCATGGTATCTCCTCACATCAGTAAAACCAAAACTAAGACATACTCCAACTTTAAAAATACTTTCTATGTCGTTTGCTATTTAGACTTCCTAAGCACTAAGAACCAGGAAAAGATAGCTGTGTCCCCAGATGTGTTGATGAAAATAGCAAGACTTGTCAGAGAAAGCACAATACACAACAAAAAGGGAAACTAGAGGCAAACTTCACGAATAATTATAACTTAAAGATTCTAAATATGATATAAGTAAATTTAACCCCAAAATATACAACATGCTGGTGGCTGGGGTGGCTGTCATTCAGTGGTAGAATATATGTTTAGTGTGTGTGGCCCAATGACTATGTAAACAATGCTACCATGAACTAAGGGAGACATTGAGGAGAAAGGCATTTACTTTTCTGGTTCTTATAACGAACATATTGTTTATTTGGTTTTACCTGGGTGGAGCAAAGGGGTGTGTGTGTGTGTGTGTGTGTGTGTGTGTGTGTGTGTGTGTGTGTGTGTGTGTGTGTGTTTGTGTGCAGGCATACATGCAGGTAGAAGTCAGAGATTAACATCTGGTGTCTTACTCAATCTCTTGTCACCATACATTTGAGACAGGGTCTCTCACTGGACCCAGCCCTCATTGATTGGGTAGAAAAGCCACCCAATGAGTATGGGGACCTGCATATCTCCAATCTCCACCACCAACCCTGTACTGCAGGCTGCACAGCCCTGCCTTCTCTTCCCAGCGAGGACTGGGATATAAATTCAGGTCTGTATGATTGTATAGCAGGAGTTTTGCTGATGCCCATGTCCCCTGGCCCCCATTTGTTTTCTGTTTTGTTTTTTTTAACGATCACATTTTTTCTCCGTCATGTGAGTTGGCTGAGCGGAGCTGAATGACTCTTCTGCTCTTCTTGTGAACAGGTTCACGTCTGCGGGTGCTTTCACCCAAGACTGGAGCATCCAACCTGGCTTTTCCTCACAAAATGAATATATTTTTTTTCAAAAGTAATGGATTTTTTTTCTGGGAGGGAATTAAGGCAATTGTTTTACCCAATGATAGAAAGACTTTAGAACCAGGTATGGAGGAACACACTTGCAATTCTAGCAAGTTTGAGTCCCATTTGAGCAGCTCAGTGAGTTCCAGACTGGGCTGCATAGCAAGAACCTGAAAGGGGGTGGTGTTATACTCTAGCTAAGCATATAAATGAGTCCCAACCTCTCTAGTGAACAGCTTCCCTTGGCGTTAGAACTTAGCAAGAGGCATACCCTCTGACCCAATTCCGATATAAGCAACGTTAGTGTGTTCACTCCAATAACGGTCCATTCTAGTCACGTCCTCAATAACCAGGCTCTATAGTGATATCCTCTCAACCGGGCTGTGTGCCTGATGCAGTCAGTTGCTATGGAGTACAGACAAGCAGCAAATCTAATGAGAGTCAAAACAGGCAAAGCTCATGCCTCAGGGCTTGTCTGTCTGTGTGCTTTGACACCCCACGGGCAATCCACCAGCTGACTGCAAATGCATAAGCAGGCCTGCCCGGAAGACAGCCTCGCCCGCAATGCAGACCTGCAGAGCCGAAAGAAGAGCTGCCATGGGCAGAATTGAGTCGTAGGTGTTTCCTATGCAGCAAAAGCTAATATCTGAAGGACTCCTTAAGCAATATTCAAAACAAGTGCCCACAAGATACAGACAAAGAGCTGACTCGCATCTAACAAGAGGAGTTGCTTGAGTGAGTTTTGGTATATGAATCTGGTAAAAGCCTACGCACCTATTGAATGGCTAAAAGAGGGTTGGGGAGATGGTTTAGTGGGAAAAAATGTTTGCTACACAAGATTCCCAGCACTCACATAAAAGTTAAGCATGCTGGTTTATACCTATAATCCCAGAGCTGGGAGCAGAGACAGACAGATTCCAGGGACTAAGCTGGCCAGATCCATGTTCAGTGAGAAACTTTCACTGAAAAATGAAGAAAGAAAACAATAGAGAAAGATACCCAAAGTGTTTCTGCCCTCCATACATGTGTACACAGATCAAGTAAACCTGTACACATGTGTTCACACACATGCATACACTACTCACACAGATAGGTAGAATCTTGAAAGGGTTTTGCTATGAGAAACAATGTTTATGATGTGGTATTTGCTATAAAAAGAAGGCTATAAAGCATTATTATGAGGCTACAGTGTAACTTGTTTTCCTTTCCTTTCCTTTCATGTCTACGCTTTTCCTCCTTTCTGCATTAATCAGGGCTCAGAGCTCACAGTTAGGGAATTGCTTAGGAAGTGGAGCCTGGAACATTCCAATCAATGATCCAGAGACCACTGATCAGAAATCAAAAGGATGATTCAGGCACAGGTGTTAGAAAATTCTCCTAGAATCATCACTGTGAAAACAAGATGCATTTGGTCCGTGTCAGCATTATGGGGAAGAGCCAAGGGCTGTAGGTCACCACCTCCAAGAAAGCCCCCCCGTGCCACAGCTGACTCAGGAGTCACAAGTACAGCAAGCTTTCCTGGCTTCTCCATCCTCCCCTCCATTCTCTTTCTGCCCCTCCGGCCTCTCTCCTTCTGTGAGTCTTTCCCTTTATTTTCTCATGCTTTGGATATTGTCTAAATCCCTTTACAAAGAAGAGGAAGGATTCAGGTTGGAGAGAGAGTTTGGTACCCAAAGATAAACAGCATTCAATGCCCAGCGTATCACACGTCATCAGACCATCCCGGTGTTGCAAAAATAAGCAAGAAACCTCTCCAAGCTTACCTCTAGGCTGAGTGAGCAGAGAATGCAGACTCAAAACCCTGCTGAAAGGATTCTGACTGATCCATCCTTGAGCTATCAAGCTGACTCCAGTCAGCCACAACATAGAGATTAGGCCTGAGATAGACAACACATTTGGCTAAGATCAGAGCACATGTTTGAGTCTACTGCTGGAGGTAACATGATGTCCAACTACAGGATTGGCTCCATCTCTCCCAAGCACCCTTTCTTCCTTAACAAAATGTGCCCCACACTCCCCTCTAGACTGTGTTAAGCACCTATAAGAACTAACCTTTATCTCTTCTGCTCAAGACCCTCAGGCATCCAGTAAATACATGTGGAACCAAGCAGTAACAGTGACTGCCTCCTCACTTCACATGAAGACCAGACAAGTGGGAAAGCAAGTCATTTAACTTTTCACAAGGTCACTGTGCATTCTAGCTTCTGATTAATATGAAGCAGAAACAATGTCATCTTGGAAATAACATGTTCAATCCCTGGAGATAGGAGCTCTGGGGCTTTTGCACAGGGAGGTTTAAGAATCACTGAAGCAAGAGTTAAAGCTCATGACCTTAAAACGATTTAATCCACATCAGCTGACATCGCATCCTGAAGCAACAGAGCTTTCAACCAACCGTGTCATCAGTCCTTAAAGTCCAGGCACACAAGGGCAAGGGGTGTTATTTCACGACACACTTATTGAGATGCATGGTGTGTGTGTAGGGGGGGCGAGCTTTCCCAACACATCTGTCTAGCACCAATTAAAATGAGTGCTAGGGCCTTCAACAAAGGTCTCCTCTCAAGGGCTCCCAGTAACGGGTACATCTTTATCACTGAGACCAAGGGACTCATGCCATTTATTAACAGGCATTTGTTTCAGCAAATGTCATGGGGAGATGTGGGATGCAGCCATCTCCCAATTTGTACACACTTCTGAGCTGTTGGTGAATACAGCTCTGGGAGGCCGTGGGCAGGGGGCTATGGGTTTTCACACATTACACTGGGAAGACTTCTGAGTACATGAGAAGGTGGTTTGTGGGCTGCCAGCCAAGCTAAACACTAACAAATTTCCTTCTGGCCCAAGCCTGCAAACTCTGTGGAAGGCCCCTCCCTGGGTCACTGTAATAGACAGACACATGGCATCTTCTACCAATAGCCTCATGAAATGCTTAGCAACACAGCTCTTAGAAAACTAGGCATGGGCTATAGTGCTGAAATCTCTAAAGCTGACTCTGTGTGTGTCTGTCCGTCCGTCCGTCTGTCTCTTTTTGTGTGTGTGCATCTCTGTCTGTCTCTGTCTGTCTGTCTCTGTCTCTGTCTCTGTCTCTCTCTGTCTCTCTCTCTCTCTCTCTCTCTCTCTCTCTCTCTCTCTCTCTCTCTCTCTCTCTCTCTCTCCATGTCTCCATACCTTTTACATTTTATTTTACGTGTATGGATATTTAGCCTACACTACATCTTTGTATCACTTGTGTGCCTCATGCCCATGAAAACTGGAAGAAAGCATCAGATCCCCCAGAAACTGGAATTACAGACAACTGTGAGTCACCACATGGGTGCTGGGAATTGAACTCAGGACCTCTGGAAGAGCAGCCAGTGCTCTCAACCACTGAGCCATCTCTCAGCCCCTGACGAGTCTCTTCATTACGTGTTCTTGCTTTGTCTGTCTTTGTTTAACTAGCAAAAATTTAATTATGTACATGAGTGTTTGCTTTTGTGTATATATGGATACCACGCATGTGTCTGGTGTCCCCAGAAGCCAGAAGAAGGTGTTGGGGTTTTTTTGGAGCTGGAGTTAACAGACATAAGCCACATGTGGTTGCTGGGGATTGAGCCCAGATCCTCTGGAAAGGCAGTGAGTGCTCTTAAACACTGAACTCTCTCTCCAGTCCACAGAGATTGTTTTAATTATCACAGCTGGATGTGGTGAGACACGTGTGAACTTGTAATACTTAGAAGACCATGACAGGAAGACCTCAAATTCAAGGTCACCCTGGGCTATGTAGTTTGACTATGTCTCAAAAATCACCATCATAAACACAATGACCCCTGACAAAGACTGACACCACTTTCAGATTTGCTCAACATACTTAAGTGGGTAGAGTTCTTTGGAAAATGCCCAGGAAGGCCCTTGTCTCTCTTTTTTTAATACATTTTATTATTTCTAATTAATTAAATTTATTAACACATGCTCAACAGGAAAATAACTGGAGAACACAGAATTCTATAAAGCATGCTCTGTTACTATTTCCCAACATCTTATTTCATAACTGAGGCAAGAAAAGGGTTATAAACTTAACTAAGATTACATACAGTGGTGAGAGGTAGAGCTGGGACTCACACTGAGCCAGGACTCACACCGAGGCAGAATTCACACTGAGGCAGGACTCACACCGAGGCAGGATTCTATGTTCTTTATCATTATACTGTGTTAAATGTGGTGGGTAGAAGGAAGGAAGGAAGGAAGGAAGGAAGGAAGGAAGGAAGGAAGGAGGGAGGAAGGAAGGAGGGAGGGGGAGGGAGGGAGGGAGGAGGGAGGAGGATGGGTGCATGGGCAGCCATCTTGAGTGGGCACAGAGAGGGAAACCAGAGTTAGATGCATGCTCTGCTGGTAGTAGGGCTCACATGCTTACAGAGATCACATTCGCCCCACAGCCTTTGAGAGTCTCTACAGCCCCTGGTACAGAAAAGCTGTCACAAGGTTCTGAGCACAAGGCCAGAGTCCTTCATCAGACATGAAATGAGCTTTCCAATAAGACCCTCCCAGACACCTAATAATCTCAATTTCTTTTTCCCCAAAGAAATTCCTTCTTGATATGGCAAAAAGCAACTCCATATTGACAAAAAAAAAAAAAAAATCAAACCCAAAGCCAGCTCAGGACAGTACAGACAGGTAGTGGTAGAGTAAAATCAGACTATAGCTGAAAGAAGGCAGCCATGTGGTGATTATGGCAAAAACCAATGGTGTCTGAGTCAGAGGCAGTTGGCTTTGAGGGTTTCCTCTTCCTTGGCACCAGCTCATGTTTTACATGGGAAATGGTCACAGGGCCATTATCTGACTATCAACAGATTCAGCTTCCTGGATAAAGAGAACACAGAGAGAAAGCAAGGAAGGAGACCATGCGTGTTCTACCCCATGCAGCCCATCCCCACAGCATCCACTGCTCTGACTCACAGGAACCCACCATCTCCCCACTCACAGAGACACTGGAAGAGGGTTCATAGACCTTCCTTCAGTCAAGGCCAGACGGTACACACTGCTTCATCAAGCACCCCATGACTCCTCACCTAAAAAGCCACCCAGACACAGGACCTGTCCCAGAAGGCTAGCTCAACCCAGAAGAAGTATTAATTCATTGATAAGGACACACGGACTTCTCTAGCTATGCTTTCCATGGTCAGGTTGGGACATAAAGGCAGGAAGAAAAAGAGCCTAAAGGGAAAAAGAGAAGAGAGTGGAGTAAGCCAGACGACTGCAGTCAAGTGTAGGACCCAGAGGCACTCGTGAGAAAGCTGGACCTTGGGTGGACACATGGAGCCCTAGATGGACACCCGGGTTCCTGTATGATTGTTGAGACTTGAATCGCTTCTCAACAGAAAGAAATTCTTTCCCCTGGGTTGGATGGGAACTGTGGGCCAGGAGGGTTGCAGAGGGGACAAGAAGACCATCTCCCAACTGCATAAGAAATGCAAAATGGGATAAGTTAGTAATGTGATAATAATCAGTGAATTCCATTCCCAAAGAAATGAGAGTCTGTCGTGCAGTGCCCGGGAGGCTGAGGTAGGACAATGGCGAATCTGAGACTCGGCCACTACAAAAGAAAGGAGAGAGGGCTGGAGCAAGGAACAGAGGGAAGAGAAAAGAGGAGAAAGAAGAAAATTAGTGAGAAAGGGAGAAGGAAACGTGACATCATTTGATTACTGCACACAGTAGGACTAGTGGAAGAATCACTTGTTTTGTTTTTATTTTTATTGTTGGCTCTGTGGAGTCATACTTCACATGTACTGTATCACATGATCTTCACCATGAGTCCTGAAAGGGGACGTTCTCTTTGATTTGCTGCTTAAGTCTAGAGAAATTGAATGACTTATCCAAGGTCATCTATCTAGTGGACCTGAAATTCAAACCCAAGCCTGTCCACCTCCAAAGGTCCTTGGACCTCATCCTTACTCCATTACGGTCAGGTATTAATATTTGCTGAAGAAATGAATGTCGCCATGGACAGAGGGCTGCTAGGATCCCTCACAAGAACAAGAGACAGACAGCTCCTCCAGATAAAGTGACTGCACAGGAATCCTGAGAGGGAAAACAAAGGACATTTGCTTTCTATAAAATGAAGTATTAATGTTCACAAAGGGGAATTAAAAAAAGAGCAACAGGGAGGAACTCCAGGCTGATCTGCTTTAGAAACAAAAATGTAAATCTATGAAAATCCTACTTGAATATTCACATGTCCATGTTGTGGGGAATCCACGGGATTTCCCATGAGATTTGCTTATACAGAAGTGACCTAGTAGGGGACATGAATGCTGAGTCTTGAGAAAGGCCTGATATCTGAGTCAAATCCCTTCTGGAACCTTGTGTCAGTAACTTACACACTGTGGGTCTCTGTCTTCTCATCTGCAGCAGTTCTGCCAAAAAAGTGGCTAACAGCCATGTGTAGCCACTAAGTATATGGAATTTGTCTAGCTGGACTTGAGATGAGCTGTAAATATGAAGTAGACAGAAACTTGTGAATGCTTGGTGTTGGAAAATGCTTAATTATTTTAAAATGAGGACTAAAAAGATGGCTCGGCGGTTTAAAAACACTTGCTGCTCTGGCAGAGAACCTAGATTTCATTCTTAGCACCCACACGGCAACTCACAACTGTCTGTAACTTCCAATCCAAGAGACCCAGTGTCCTCTTCTGCCCGCTACAAACACCAGGTACATACATAGTACACACACACACACACACACACACACACACACGTATACATATACATATACATATGCATATACATGTACATGTACATGTACATGTACATATACGCATATGTAGGCAAACACCAGGGATGGGAACAGAAGGGATCAGGTGGGGATGGGACAGAAGGAGAGAGTGCTGGGAGAGACAACTGCAATTGGAGAGCATTTCTGGGACTAGTTTGAAACCTAAGGCAGTGGAAACTCCCAGGAATCTATGAGGATGACCCTAGCTAGTTGGGGACATGGAGCCTGAATCAGCCATCTTCCTGTGCTGTCGCTTTATCTGGAGGAGCCTGGGCACTTGTCTGTCTCTTGTTCTTGTGAGGTGTCCTAGCAGCCTTCTGTCCATGAAACCAGGCAAGACTTCCAATGGAGGGACTGAGACACCAACCCAGCCACAAAACCTTTGACCTAAAATGTGTCCTGCCTACAAGATGTGCAGGGGTAAACATGGAGCAGACATTGGGGAACAGCCAACCAGTGACAGGTCCAGCTTAAGATCTATGCCATAGAGGAAACCCACTCCTGACACGGTTAATATCCTGCTGTACTTGCAGGCAGAAGCTTAATGTAACTATCGTCAAAGGGACCTCACCCAGCAACTGATGGAAACAGATGCTGAAGTCCACAACCAACACTCGGCAGAGCTCGGGGAATCCTTTCCCCCTCCTGGTCTGTGTCATCTAGCCTCAATAGGAGAAGATGTACCTAGTCTTCCTGCAACTTGATATTCCAGGACTGGCTGATATCACGGGAGGACTCCCTTTCTCTGAAGAGAAAGGGAAGAGGAGTAGATAAGGTGGGGGTGGGGAGTAAGGACTGAGAGGAGAGGAGAGAGGGAAAGCGGAGATGGGAATGTAAAGTAAATGAATTAATTAATTAATTTTTAAAAGTTTCTCTAAAAGTACTAAGTCATCTAATCAATAAATTGGCAGGTGAATTGACTAGACTGTTTTCAAAGGTAAAATTACAAATGATCAATAAATATTTAAGACCCTAAAATAATAATAATTTTAGGATAGCTACATGTTTTTGGATAGAAAATTATTTGCCATCTACTGAGTTAAATATAGCATCACAATTAATTTCATTTTTTTTTTGACTTGCTAAACATGATTAGTTAGAACTTATAAATTACAGATGACTTAGTAAGTCAAATGCTTAAAGTATGAGGACCTGAATTTGACTCCCAGAACCCATATTTAAAATAACAAAAAACAAACAAACAAACACAAACAAACAAAAAATCCTGGTTGTGTTCCTTGTACTGGAAACCTACCCAACTACACAGGGCGAGAGGAAAATTAACTACCTCCGATTTACTAGATCACCCTAATTCTTAACTGTACTTTAAATGCTTATCCTTATACCCGCCAATAAGTATAGCTTCTTCCCTTATCCAAGAACCTTCTATTTATAGGAGGTTGAGGGCATCAAAGAAAACTACAGCTGTCCAAAATACAGAGACCATCAAATAGTGGGGTGGCAAGGCTCAACATCTGCATCTCTACAACATAACTCCTGCAGCTACTGCTCAGGAAACATTGGGGAAGAGGGAGTAGAACACTGAAAGAGGCAGAGGACTGAAAAGCCCACAGTAAGACTGTATCTCACTGATAGAGAACCTACACACATATTATCACAACAATATGGCTGCCTAAACCAATACGGTTGCCTAGATAGATCACTTAGCCCCTGACTACTTCTCACCTGTTTCACTCTTCCACACCCACTCTGACCCTTAACCACACTGATTGTGTCTCATTAGTGCATCTCCTTAGTACCTTCATATCACTTATCCCAGAGCCCAGAAGGGTATTTTCCAAAATTCTTCATAGCTGGCTTGTTCTCATCTTGTGTTCTCAAATCACATACCATGCTGTTGGCAAAGCCTTGCCTATATGAAGTCATCCACACTACCTTGTTGCTGATTGTTTTTTCATTTAATTTCTCCATGACATTTATCACAAATTGAACTCATCAGTAGTTTTTAAACTGATGTGCTGTCTGTCTTCTTGAAGAAGATCAGCTCCGGAGTATAGGGAGCTTTCCAAGCAATCGCTCCCTGTAAGCCTAGCTTGAGGACTGCATGGCCAGTACCCTGTGAATTCCACTGTAATGAGTGTGTAGATCAGCTGCAACTGTGGAGTGGTCCCTACCCAAGTCCTACGTCTGGATAAATAGCCAAAAGAACTGAAACCTAGTCAATCAGCCAGGACTAGTGAACTCAGGGACCTTGGAGGAGAACCTACAGTTTACTAAACCAGTGTGATCTCTAACCACACTGGGAATATTTGTCCTTAAACCTGCAGAGAAGTGAGGTTCTCACTACCATCAAGGAAACCTCCCTTTGCAACAAACAGAGACCAGTACAGAATCCACAACCAATCAATATGCAGTTATGAAGCCCCAAACAACTAACACACCTAAGGTTCAGGGAACATTGTAGAAGAGGGGGCAGAAAAGATTGGCTGGGAGTTGATAGAAGCCACAGCCATAAGTCTCAGAATGTACCTACCCAAACCTGAACTGAACAAGGACAACAGTAACAGACATGCTAAAGTGGACAGAGGAAAGAACATAAGGTTTCAGGCCCACAAAGAACTACAGACAACTGAGGAATGCTGTGAGTGGGAGAGATACGTTCTCCAGGATAGAACGCACCAATTGGTTATCCAATACCATATGGTCAGCCCTGAAAACATGCATGATTTATGTGCACTGAGAAGGTTGTATTTAAGTGTATATATGGGCATGCACAGACATATATGTGCATAACAACAATTAATGAAAAAGAGGTCATAAATTGGAGATCAAGGGGAACTTTAAGAAAGAAAAGGGGGGGCTGGGATTTAGCTCAGCGGTAGGGGAAGCGCAAGGCCCAAGGGTTCGGTCCCCAGCTCCGAAAAAAAAGAACCAAAAAAAAAAAAAAAAAAAAAAAAAAAGAAAAAAAGGGGGTTATGTAATTATGTTATAATCTCAAATTTTTTAAAGAAAATTAAAAAGTCAATAAAGCAACAATAACAAAAATAGAGTTGAAACTGGAATCATAAAAAGGTGTTTGTGCATCCCTGTTCACAGGAGGATCATCGCAGTGGCCAGGAACTGGATGTAACACAGATGTCTGTCAAGAAGATGTGGGTTGATCACACAACAGAATACAATCTGGTCTTTAAAAGGAACATGGTTTTGACACAGCCTTTACCCAACATGGATGAATCTCAGGGATGTGGTGCTAAGAAGCCAGTTGTAAAGTGACAAACTTCTACTGTCCCCCTTCTATGGCAAGTCTAATATGGTCAAACTCTCGGAAAAGTCAGCAATGGTTAGTGGGAGCTCTAATGAGGGGAATGGGAAATAATTACCAATAAACAGTTCATGGACTTTGAAAGATCTGCCAAGCAACCATTAACTATACTTTAAATCACTATGCTGTCCACTTACACTGGCTTACACAATGAATCTCACACTGTGTTTTTAAATAATTTTTAACTTTATATTTTTTGAGTCTCACATATGAGTATCAATCATTTTTTATCATCTCTACTCTTCTCTCCATGTCCCACACGTCCCCTCTCAAATTCAAGCCTTCTATAATTGTTACTGTTTAATGTATAGAGCCCACCAAGTCCAGACAGTGTTGCCTGTGTGGATACGGCTGTGGGACTGACCACTTAGGCATAAACAAGCCATCAGGGAGCAGTTCCAAAGAAAACTTCTGTCTCTCCTCCAACAGCCATCGACTGCCTGTAGCGTCTTAACTAGAGATGGCACCTTGTGAGCCCTTCTTCAGTCCATGCTAATTTCAATATTTTTTAAAAAAATAAAATAAAATTTTTACCTACCGCCAAAGAACACAGTGAAAAAGCAACAGCTAAACCAGTTAAAAGAAAAACATGGACATTTAGAATTGTTGAAAAGAGCCAAGGAGTCGATGGAGGGCTGTGCTGATAGCATTCCTTCTTAGAGCTTCGCTTTGGAAATATGGACACAGATTTGTGGGTCTGAACCCCATGAATGTCACACAGCAGTCAGGAAAGAAGACAAACATTGCCAGCCACAGTCCTGCTCAAACTTTCTATAGATCTGTCCTGAGAATACAACTTGGCATTTAGACAAAAGATGCTATCCATGCGTTGATCAGCTTTCTGCTACTATAAGGGAACACTTGAGATAATTAACTGATAAGAACTAAACGCTTATCTCAGATTAGAGTTTTGGAGCTTTCAGTCTGATTGGGCTGTAGTTGTGGGTCGGTGGTAAAACAACTTATCACAGGGAAGCAATGGCAAAGCAAGAGCACAAAAAGAGAGGGCGTGGTCAGACCCCAAATCCCCCACAAGTATGTTCTCAAAGACAGAAAGACATCCTAATAGCCCCACCTCTCAAGGCTTCCACGTCTTTCCAGTAGTCCTGGACTGGGGAGCAAACCTTTCACTCCTGAGCCATTCAAGGACATCTGAGACCCAAATTACAGCAATCGGAGCACTGCTTATCACGAGAAACAGAAAGCTCCTCTTGATGGCCACCCACAGGGGAGTGCTTAAGTAAAGGCTGCTAAGACAAGAGGTAGAGATGCCATCGCACAGAGCAGAAGACAATGATAGCTAAACTGAAGACCCAGACACTTCTAACGTCACAATAACCCCATCCATGTAATGAAGAGAGACAGCAAGGGTGCACACCGTGGCTTTGTGTCTTGGTGGGGACATCTGATGGTGTTCTGTGATCGTACGTTTTGTTGCTACAATGAAAAAGGAAATCGTAAAGAAGAAAATACACCAGGAAAAATGTTTATAAGGAAACCCTAAGGGATTCCAGAGAAAATTCTAGTACCCTGCTTCTTTGAGTAAAAATTATAGCACAGGCAGAACCCCCAGTAAGGAACAGAAAATACAGAACTTCAGTTATGTAACTCAGAATGACCTGCTGAGGCTGCCAGCCACCCACAGAGACCCAAACAGATCTTCTGGAACTCAAACCAGGGCAGAGAAAGCGCGCTCGCGCGCGCGCACACACACACACACACACACACACACACACACACACACACACGTAATGGGATTCACTGGAAGATGAAAGATTAAGGATGCAGAATCCCAGAGACAAAAAGCGTTCAAGACAGCAGGCAGGAGAGAATGTTCCGCCTCTCTAATACCAGCACAGGCCTAGCAGTGGGGGTGGGGGGTGTTGGGGGGAAAGCTCTCAAGGCTCATTCCCCACCCCTCCTGTTAGGGAGCCCCTATAATTAAGCTAATACCAAAAGGAAGGAGCTCTTATATTTAGCTGTCAACTCTGGGAGCCTAAGAGGTGAGTCAGGCAGTTCCTTTAGCAGAGAGACGTAAAGACCCAGGGGCCTGTTGCCTGACCTGCTGCCATAGTGAAGCCTGAACTGGGGTGGGAGACACATACTTGGTGTGTGTACCATGTGACTCCATCGAGACTAGGGACAAATGACAGTAATAGTAACCAGTGGCTTGTCCTGGATGTCAGACACTGTTCTTAATGCCTTACCTCTGTCTCTACCCACTCTATCAGGGATGTGCTCTAAGACTTCCCCTTACCCAGCGGTCAGTTGAAACCATCGCTGCACCTAATCCCAGTTTAAGGGGTGAGATACCGAGACTATCAATCCAATATCCAAGACAGAGAGCAAGGCTTCCTCTAGACAAGTCACATATGCAGTATGGATACCCTAGAGAAAGAGATTCAGTCGTGTCCTACACAGGATGGAGCAGGATGGCATGATTTTTTTCCATTAATCCACTAAGAACAGCACGCTATTTAAAACCTGTGAATGCTTGTTTATACCACTTTCAGACGATACCTCAGAGCTCACTACAGGTAGCTAAGACCACAATAAAAACATCTATACACATATAACAGAAAGGTGTGTGTGTGTGTGTGTGTGTGTGTGTGTGTGTGTGTGTGTGCATGTGCTTGTGCATGTGTGTGATAGCCATACACACACATACATACACATCCCAATCTAATCATTATGACCATTCAATAAGGAAGGAATTCATCGTCGTTGTCACCGCCATCATCACCATCATCATCATCATCACCACCACCTCTGGTTTACATATTAAAAGAAATCTGAGAGGTTAGGGGCTAGAGAGATGTGGCTCCGTTGTTAAAAAGCACTGGCTGCTCTTGCAGAGGACCCATGCTCAATTCCCAGCACCAATAAGACCCTAATAAATGTCTGTAACTCCAGTCCCAGGGGATCCACTGCCCTCTTCTGGCCTCCTTGGGCACTACATGTGCACGGTACACATGCAGGCAAAACCACCACACGATTAATTTTTAAATTATTTTCCATCTGAGAAGCAGGTTGTCTAGAGTCATCAATGGCAGAGCCAAGATTTGACGTCAAGAGGTGGGGCCTCCAGAGTCTATTATCTGGATCACTACATGCTCTCTTGAAAATCTAACAGCTTACCCACAAGGCTGTTCTCCAAATCAGCACAACATCTCTTTAAAAGAGACACATCTCAAGAAGCTGCAGGAGAGCTCAGGGCCACCCCTCATCACATGCCATGAAAACCAGACAGACTACTCTCCAGACCCATACTGTGTGTCTGCGGCCTGTGGTGCTCAGTCTGCTGTTTCATAAAACTCCCAATATATGGAAATGGGCCATCACAGGAACCATACTTCATCCAACCACTACAACCAATCCACTACCCTGCCTCATAAGTTAATAAACTCTAAAGCCAAAAGGATGGGCCTCACTGCCCCACATTGGCTGACCACTTGTCCCATCACAACGCCAACAATCTTTCCATACACCCGTCTCCTATCTATAATGTAAGGCTGATAATAGCATTTACAGTCAGCAACCGTTTCTCAGAGATCCCCTCTCCCAATTCACTCCCTTGCTATTGTTCATTGTAAACCCCAATCAGAACTCACCTTGCTTCCACGGTCACTTGCAGGCCTGTGCAGAGGAAAGAACTGTTAGGATCACCCACCCTGCCTGTCCCCTGCTAAAGAGCCACATTTTGACTTCTCGTTGGGCTTCTCCCATGCTTTAAAGAAAGGTTCCTCTTCTTGTACTATGCCACAGCCGTGTCTTTCACACTTTCATTTGCTTTACTGATGATTTTTCTGCAAAATGCCCCCAGGGGTAGTTTTAAAGTATTGTCTAGTGTTCGGAGAGCAAGAAGGCAGGGGTGGCATGTTGAAATGTGTTAGATAAGACATGATGTCTAAGAGCTTGGTGTCAATGATGTACGTTAAATGAAGTGTCTCTAAAGAAATACAAGTTAAACAAGGTTATGAGCCGGCTTAGCCAATGAAGAAAATGTGACCAGAGAGTTCCTGGAACCCAGCTGTCTGTTCCCCGGGCACAATGGCTCTGTATTCAGAACCACTTGCAGTTTGCAATGACTTTATAGCTCATAACTCCTGCTGGTAGTGAGAACTGATCATAGCTCAAGTTGCTAGGAGTGTCACAGTAACCGATACAGTGAAGGCACGGAGATGGTGCTTTGATGCACACTGGGCACGGTGTGGGCATTTCTCATCAGCATTTATACTGATTCTTAGCTGGAAAGCTGAGGAGCTGTCACAGAGAACTCAGGCCCCATATAGAGCTGCTTTCTCGAGGGGAACAGGGCAATTGAAATGTCTGCAGAAACAGCGTTGGCACTGAGGCATGAATGACATCTCTGACAAGCCCAGCTTTAATACTGGATTAGGCTGAGGGAGACTTCAGGGAACATCCGCAGGGTTGACTCCCCCAGGATCTATCCATCTTCCCTTGCCTTTCTTAGTTTTCCTTCGAAAGCATCATATGGGTTCTTCATGACGTCAGTAGGGCTGTGCTGGTCACATGACTCAAGATAGCCAATCACAAGCTCTCTTCCTAGAGCTCATATCTTAAACTGTTACCATCCTGCCAATGGTGCCTTGAAGGAATGAACTGGACCTTCTTTGGCTCCACTGCTTTGGACAGCCTTTGTGTTCGTCTCTCGCCTCACAGCTCCCGTTTCTGCCACAGCTCTCTACTACTACAGTCCCTCCTGTTCAAGCGAATCAGGATCGTAACCAGGAAGAATTTTTAGAGGAATGTGGTTTTTTTTCACCACCCATCCTGCCACTTTAAGACTCGGTGGGGCGGGGGGGGGGGGGGAGAGAACTGCAACAGTAACCACTTTCCCCAGCAGAACGCTGTGCTCATGGGTGGTCTCAGAGGGGATGTAGAAGAGGAAACACAGCTGTGAAATACCCGGTTCTTAAATTAGTTTGTGTATAATGTCATACCAAGCGCCTTGGCTATTTTTCCCATGGTGTAGGATAAGGAGGATAAGATTCGATTTGGCTCTTGATTTTGACGGATTTCGTTATCATGTCAAGAAGGGCATGGGAAAGTTCAGGCAGTGGGAACGCAAAGGCTCCTGGGCTCAACTTGGTGGGCAGAGCGCTGAGGCCAGAAACAGAGCGTTCAAAGTGAAGAGGCAAAGAAGACAATGCCTGATACCCAGTCCTGACCTGAACATACATCCCGCGTGCCTGTCCATCCTCACACCCACGTGTCCATGCACACACTTGTGCGCCCCCATACAATGTGAACACAAAATACACATACCCATAGCATCCACAAATAGACATAAATAAACAAGTGAAACAAAAGGTACCTAAATACAGGGTTTTATTGTGACAATCTCTCATTATTAAATGCGAGTTTTGAGATCTATCTTAACTTCCTTCAGTTTCATCTTAGAAAGATGGATCCTTGAACAATCACTACTGAACTCCACTTAAAGACGCTGCTGGGCCACTGCTCCCCTAGCCTGTCTTACTGGAACATTTCTGACAGAGTACTTGGAGAAAACCAACAAACGAGTCAAGTTTCAAAAGAGCACCCAGACAGGTCTGGTGGAGCACGCTTACAATCCAGCCTTTAGGGTCTGAGGCAGGAGGATAGAGGGTGTCAGGGCAACATGGGTGGCAGAAGAAACTGTGATCCCTTCAAGTAGCAGAATGCGTCTAACCAAAGCAAGCCTGAGGCCTAGGAGCACATGCCCAGCTCAGGGCACCATAGAACTAAGGACCTTTCAGGTTACTCTGGGTCAGTGGAGGCTTTCTTTAGGCCAAAGCTCACTGAGTTAGCAGAGGAAGAGGCTAAAGGACAGTAGATGATTTCGGTTCAACTGAAACTTTGTATCTACATCAGTGATAAGAAATTACTGCCCACATTATAGTTGACCAACCCAACACATTGTTGCTTTTAAATTTCCCATCAACATTTTAATTTGTGTCTCTCCTGGTAAAGAACGGAAGGGAGGGAAGGAAGACAAGTACTGGGTCTGTATTACCATACTGGCAACCAGTAGCCTGAGCTCAGTAGTGGTCATTCTATCAAGTCAGGTACAGACCCTGGGCTTTGCCACAGTCTCCATCACTCCCTGACGCCTCTGTATTAACAAGACTGATTATCATCGACAAACCGCATCATATTAGCACTGGTGTTGCCCCCATAGTACAGTTAAAAGAAAATAGACCACATCTCAACGAAAGAGGTAAAGGCTGTATTCTACATGGACACAAATCAGTAAATTCTCTTTTTTTTTTTTCATTTAAGTGGAAAACATTCTTAAGGTTTGTTTTCAGGTCTTTCTTATACCTGTTTAAGATAGCTATCTGGCTCCTGGAGAAACAAGGATTTGAACACCTAATCTAGACAATGGGCAGTTTCTATTAGAGGCAGGATCTAGCTGAAGTACTACATGGAGTTTCAGAACCTGTTGTTTACAATCACGAATAGTGACTTTTTTCCTTGCTGTGACCAAATACTTGACAAGAAGCAACTCAGGGTGGGCGTTCATTCACAGTTTAAGGGGCTCAGCCCCTCCTGGCAGAGAAGGCAGAGCAGTAGCAGTGGGTGGTGGTTGTGGCAGTGCAAGCTTACTCACATCTGGACAGGTTAGACAGCAAAGCCAGGACAGGAAGTGGGCCATGGCTGTCAACCACAAATCCCACCCCCTGAGACCCACTTCCCCTAATGAGGTTCCACCTCCAAAAAGTACCACAACCTCCCAAAATAGTACCACCAGTCCCAGACTAATTATTCAAGCTTGTGAGTTTGAGGAACATTTACACTCAACTCAGAAGAACAGACAGGATGGAACACTGAGTGACTTGAAGAACTCTTGGTACATCATGGGATGGGATTCTATGTAGTCATTTCTTGAAATGTTTATATGTTCCAACATGGAAGTCAGACACTGCTGATATCAGAAAGCTGTGGAATGGAATGTTGAGCCTCCTGTGATTTCGGTAGCTACAGGAGGGGATGGCTGTAGGTGTTTGTTTGTTTGTTACAAGCATAGAAGAGCAGTTTTCTCTTCCAACTTGGAAAGTCTAGGGTTCTGTGAAGTTTCCACATTCATGACAGCCAAATATAAGATCAGGAAACAGCCAAGTGGTTTACAGAAGCAGAAAGCAAGAAGCTAGAGGAATTAGGGGTAAACAAACTGGGGAGTATTTAAAAACAATAATAGTGGTGAGACTGTGTGGGAGTGTGCGTTGGGCAGAATTAAAAAGCAGGCAAAGTGAGCCAGGCAGGACAGTGTGAGATAGCAAACTGAGATAGAGGACTACGTGGTCAGCCTGGGAGATATAATGAGACAAGAAGAGAAAGAGGAGGAAGGGGAGGAAGAACAGAATGAAAAAGCAAAGAGGAAGGGAAGGGAAGAGAATGGGGAGAGGAGAGATAAGAAGAAAGAAAGAGATGGGATGGAACAGGAATGAAAGCCCTCGGAGCAGAAAGACTGCAGCCACCTCAAGTTGGCATGCTCTGCATCTCTGTCCACTCCTGGCAGAATTCCCCACTTGCCTACAAGAAGGAATCTCATCTAGAGTGCCTTCCATGACAAGAGGCCCCAGCCATAACTGGCTGTCCCCAGGCCAGGGAAGGCTCATTGATTTATTCCAGAACCTTGGAATTAAATCCAAGAGCAGCTATGTACGCCACTTGGGAAGTGGGTGAAGGATGTAGCCAGAAAGAGCAGTGTTTACAGAACGAGCCCAGAAAGAAAACTAACAGAGGCTCTCCTTGATGGTTGGTTCTATCCATGAACCCAGAGGACCCCCCTGTTCTTCAGTAACGTGTCCTGACCACCAATAACAATAGGAGCAATAACATCTCAGAGATGTTTCCTATCTGCTCAGTAATAAGTGTTACACATGCATGAAATCATCTACTTTTCCTGAAAACCCCAGGAGGCAGTTAATACCATTATACTACCTCCTTTTTTTTTTTTTTTTTTTTTTTTTTTTTTTTTTTTTTGCAGGAAAGGAAGCTGAAGCACAAGGAGGTAGCCATTTCCCAGAAGTTGTTGGCCAAAGTGAGTTTCTGTCACTTATGTGAATGTCTCCCTTTGAGATGCAGAAAGGCCTGGTGGACTCAGGGGAAGGCAGCTGCCCTGAAGATGCTATCATGGGGACATTGCCAATTCCTGCTAATCTAGTCAGCGGACCATTTCTTGGAACAGGGGTAGCTATTGTTCCAGGGCCTGAGACAATAAGAACCATGATGGTCTTTTTTCAGTATCTCTTGAATAACTGCAAGTGTTGAACACCCACTGAGCGGCAGCCACCATCTCAGAAGAGGAAAATAGAGAACATGATAGAGCTACAAGCTAGAAGAGGAAGATGCTCTGACCACCCAGGTGCAGGTATCGCATGAGAAAGTGAGGAAACTAAGAAGCTCTAGAAGGGTAGAAGGGGAAGGCTTGGGGAAGCGACACCTTCCACTGAAAGAAATGATAAGAAGGAACCAGTGAGTAGCACCACGGAGGGGAGAACACACGTCTCACTGCGTGTCCTCTGGCATTTGTGAGGACACTGAGCAGCAAACCGATCCTGGTGAACTCGAGCACTAGATACCAGGCAGAGAGGCTGCAATACAGATCCTCTATCCACTTGAATACCTTTGTGTGGCAGGCACATGGACAGAAAGACAGACACAAGTTAGCCCTCTACCCCAAAGGCCTCGGAGGCTAGGTAAGGGAGCAGAATGTCAGGTTACAAAAATGGCTTTTGCAAACTCTGCCCCAGCCCTGGGGAGACAGGTGGATCCCTATGAGTATCAGGTCAGCCAAGGCTACATGGTAAAACTGTCTCAAAAAAAAAAAACAAAAAAACCAACAACAGGGAGGAAGGAAAGAAAGAAGGTGGGAAGGAGGAGAAGGAAGTCGGAAGGAGGGAGGGAAGAAGGGAAGGAGGAGCAAACTCAGATCCTTGTACTAAAATCACCCAACTAGAATTTCTTAATGTAGCTGTAATTATTTCATAACATGGCTATAGACATTCCGTCGTGACTAATTATTCATGATGATGCTGTTTTTCCTTCCATAGGGTAATAAAGTTTTTCTTCAGAAATGTTTTAGAACAGTAAAGCCTGAAACCATTTTTCATAAAGGTTTCTCTTTTGAGAGAACACAGTATGGCAGCGTGGATGGAAGGTCCCCCGTAGCCCAGCATTTGAAGTCTTGGTCCCCAGTTAATGGCGCTGTTTGTGGAGGCTCAGGGGGCAGGGGATGGCATTAATGAAGGAAGTATGTCACTTGGAGGCCAGCTTTGGGAGTTTAAAACTAGAACCATTTCTAGTTTGACCTCTCTGCTTCTTGCTTGTGGTCCAAGATGTGAGCCCCCATCTTTTTGCTCCTGGTGTCTTTACTTTACCATCACAGATCTAATAATCTTCTAGGACTGTAAAGCCCAAACAAATGCTTTCTTCAGAAAGTTGCCTTGGTCGTGATGTTACCATAGCAACAGAAAACTAACCACCACAGACAAATAGTCCATGACAAGATCATCACTGAACAGCAGAATATTAGGGAAGACTGAAATCTGTGGAAGAAATGGGCGAATTCCAGACTAGCCAAGCTACTTATTAGTTTATTATGACTAATAATTAGCATAATAGCTAGCATTATTATGTATTAGTCAGATTTTGCTATGTAAAGCTGCAATAACAAGCAGCCCCAAGCATCTTCAACGCTTAGTTCTTGCTAACACTACATGTCATAGCAATTTCCTGTGGTGCTGTTCCATATGCCTTTTCCATCCCAGGAAATGGCCTTTTCTCAGTCGTATGGCAAAGAACAAAGAAAGAACAATACCCATCCCAAGCAATGGCTCTTAAAGTTTCCAAGTCGATGTAGAATATGCCCCACTAGACCACTGTCTAAAGCATGTCCCATGGCCAAGCTCCACATCAGCAGAACAGAAAACCACATTCCCCTTGCAAGTGGACACTATAAGTCACAGAGCAATGGGTATGAGGGGAAGCAAGCAGCTGAAACGATAGACAATTCGCCACAATGACACTGGACAAACCACTTCACCTTTGTTTCTCCGTCTCTGAAATGGGCATAGCTACTTCAGAGTCGAGTCCAATAAATAGGAGTTCTCTGCCCTATCTCACCCACTGAGATCCATTGTTATCTAAAACCAGACTTAGAAAGACCTCAGGAGACCAACTGTGCTCAGAAGTTTGGGGGTGAGGGTTACGAAGAGGAGACTGGAGGAGAGATAGAGCCCAGCACGCTGCACAGTGTTCCCAGGCCATGCGCATCAGAGAGAGAGCTCAGAGTTGGAGCAATAAGGCATAAGGAGAGACGCTGGCTTACAAAAAGAAAAGTCCATGCTAAAGGAGAGATCACGGGTGTTTTCAGAATGACTTGCTTCTTCAGATTCGTGCAGCACTCGTGGTCAAGCTTAGTGAGGGGGAGAATCATTCAAAACCCAGGCAGGGGGAAAGTGGGGGAATTTCCAAATGAGTCGGGGTGGGAGGTAATGGGGAAATGTTTACTCCCTTCTCAGTCCTTACGTGAGAACTTGGGCTGCTATGGTACCAGATCCATGACAAGAACAGTCAGTTCTACAGGGTTAACATACAGAGGTACTATTAGACTGAAGCGAAGGACAATCACAACCCACTCTGTCGGCCATGCTGGCCCTTGACCACTGTGGCCAAGCCTTGGTTTCCCCTGTTTGCGCGGTGCACACTGCCTTCCACTAGCCACAACTGCATTAGCCTTATCCTACCATTTAGTTGCCTCTTACCCTGAGTTATGAAGATTGCCTCACACACAGCCACAAAGCAAACCCAGGTAGACGTTAAGGTGAGCATCCTCAGGACCTGGGTCACCTGTCACCACTTAATGAAATGGTACAGCACAGGGGCTTCTTAGTTCCGGCACTAAAGAGAGAAGCCTGGAGGAAGGTTCTACGAGCCAACACACTACAGTGACACAGCCACTGAGGACACACATTCTTGAGTTTAAGTCACGGCTCCACCACCCGCAAGCAAGTTGAATTTCTGATCCTGGCATTATCCATCTACCGATCCGAGGCAATAAACTATGCACCTATGAGGTAAAATTAGGTGAGATGGTGCACTTGCTCAGTCTAACCCTGGACCCAAATAAATGCTCAGTAATTAGAAACTCTTACTAATGCCAGAACAAAAGCTCTTGCGTTCCAAAGCAACATTCGCCCCGATTCCAGAGGTGATAACTCATGCTTCCTGTGGAAGTCTTGCATTTCATTTTTGGTTTCTATGTAGGGTTTTACTCTGGGGAAGCTGTAGAGTCCATCTCTCCTGGCTCTGTCTGTGAAGAATTTGCAATTCTCTTCTAAGACCCATAGAAATACAGGGTGAAGAGGCAGGCACTGTACCACTGATCTCCATCCGCATTCCTCCACGCTGAATATTTGTGTTTGTCCTGGTTCGTTTTCATCAGCCTAGTGCCACTCCAGGGTCTGGAGCAACAGTCCCTGCCTATTGGTTTAGCTTTGGAAGATTCAGATGTTGGTCTATAAGTCCCACTTTCAAGGTGGGAAAACAGAGGCTCAGTAGAGTAGATCCCACCTTGTGCAGCCAAGGGCTGACTCTGAAAGCCCAGGACCTGTAGCTACTTATATAGCAATTTCTAAAAATGATAAATGTAGGTGGACCACAGGATATTCCAGCAAAAGGCTCTGTCCACATACAGGGAGAGCCTCAGAAGGCAAGCCCAGAGGGTAGGCACCTTTGCAAGATGCATCCCCATTTTATGTGTGGAGGGCATTTTTTAGCAATCAAGTTCAGCCCACCCTCCTGCTGGAGGGCATGTCATCAATTACTTGGAAATGGGATGAATAATTAAACAGACTGCTCTCTGGAGAGCTGAGCGTGTGGCTCCCAGAGAAAGGCTAACAGTGACTGTTGCCCTGTGTTTTGGAGCAGTTTGCTATGTGGCTATGTCTCCTCGTGGAGTGGCTCAAGGCTGGTGAAAATAAACCAGGACAAACAAAAATAACCAACAGGGAGGGCTGGGGGTGTAGCCCATCAGCAGAGCGCTTGCCTCTCGTGCACAAGGCCCTGGGCCCCATTCCCAACACTGAAGGCAAAAGCAGCAAAGTAGATAAAACTGCTGGGAGAGCAAGAAGATGCTGGGGGAGCAAGAAGATGCTGGGAGAGCAAGAAGAGGCTGGGGGAGCAAGAAGAGGCTGGGGGAAAGAAGATGCTGGAGGAGCAAGAAGAGGCTGGGGGAGCAAGAAGATGCTGGGAGAGCAAGAAGATGCTGGGGGAGCAAGAAGATGCTGGGGGAGCAAGAAGAGGCTGGGGGAGCAAGAAGATGCTGGGGAGCAAGAAGATGCTGGGGGAGCAAGAAGATGCTGGGAGAGCAAGAAGAGGCTGGGGGAGCAAGAAGATGCTGGGGGAGCAAGAAGATGCTGGGGGAGCAAGAAGATGCTGGGGGCAAGAAGATGCTGGGGGAGCAGAAGATGCTGGGGGAGCAGGAAGATGCTGGAGGAGCAAGAAGAGGCTGGGGGAGCAAGAAGAGGCTGGGAGAGCAAGAAGATACTGGGGAGAGCAAGAAGATGCTGGGGGAAGCAAGAAGAGGCTGGGGGAGCAAGAAGATGCTGGAGGAGCAAGAAGATGCTGGAGGAGCAAGAAGATGCTGGGGGAGCAAGAAGATGCTGGGAGAGCAAGAAGATGCTGGGGGAGCAAGAAGAGGCTGGGAAAGGCGGAGGCTCAACCTCACCGCCAGGCAAGGCAACTGCTCTCTGACATAAAATGCGTGCCCTCCCCCCCACTTCCCCTGTATTGACAGAACTATGGAAGTCTGATAATGTCAGAATCTTGGAAAGGCACAGTGACACAGGAGCGTGCACGTGCTGTTGGTGTGAGGGGACAGCAGCTCAACCACTATGAAGAACATTTGGCAAAAATCTATTAAAAGCTGAATCACGATAGCCCATGGCCAAAACATTTTCAGGAACCAGAAAAACACTTACATATGTGTGAGACGTGTGTAATTCCAGAAAGGACCATAAATGTGCCTGCACCAAGAGGGGCCCTGTGCTGGAGAGACCCACTCTGCAGAACTCCACAGAGACAGAGTTTACCTACACATGGCTTCTGGCAGTAGAGGGGGCCTAGACTGGGGCATCAGAAGAGCCAGTTAAAAGGTCTTTCTGTATAATTTACTTTAATTGGCTTATACCTTTGCATCTTTCACAAACTTTTTTAACTACATCGAGACAATTCACCTATGTTTGGCCACAAAGCACTAACTCTAGTGTCAGAAATAAATGTGACCATGATTACAGACATAGGCCTGAGGCAGGTCCCACTCCTCACCTCCCCTACAAACCCTTAGGTGATTTCTCTCTCCAAGAAAACTGTGTGCCACATCTGGCTTGGGGGCTGTCCCAATGCCCTAGAGGGGGTAAGTCCCTTCCAGGTGGTGATAATTAACATTTTTAGTGTAGGTAATTTACAGCCATGACATTAACTGCTGTTCTTACCCGCTTTCAGTACAGTGTGAACAGAAGCAAAGGCCTTAGGGATGGAGAAAGAGGGAGCTCCCGGCTCTAACATAAACTCAAGAACCAGGAAGAGGTTCTGGGGAGGGGTGAGATGATACAATGTTTCAAACAGAGGCCAGAATGACAAGACAGTTTCTTTTTTTTTTTTTTTTTTTCCCCCCCCGGAGCTGGGGACCGAACCCAGGGCCTTGCGCTTGCTAGGCAAGCGCTCTACCACTGAGCTAAATCCCCAACCCCGACAGTTTCTTCTTTACTGGGAGCCTAAGCCGCCCTTCCAGGGCCTTCACTCAGCTGCATCCAACCTCAAGGGCAGAATCTGTGTCCATGTGTGTAGAATCAGACCTACCTACGGCCACAGAGGGGAGCAACTGGCCACTGACGGGCACCAGACAAAGAAATAAGCACAGCACCAAGCGCTCATTCTGAGCTGGGCTGAGTGTGGTAGAGCACACCTCCAGGAGGGTGGGAGAGGAGGATGGGGGTTCAAAACCAGCCTGTGCTATATGGCAAAACTCCACCCCATCCCAAGGCTATTCTAAGCCATACGCTGTCTCTTACACTAAGAAATCTCAGAGACACAAGTCATAAGGCATGCCCCATCCCCCACTCAGTGATGGAGGACCAGCGAGGACTCTGCCTTCATGTTTTTATGTGCTCTTCGTCTCCAGAAATACGGGGTTGGCTCAAAGAGCCTTTTCTTCCCCCCTGAACTTCTCATGATCTACAGTGATGGCTTTGTGAGTTACACTGGTGGTTGCTTGTACATTCGCTATCTAGTCTCCACTAGAAGTTCCATGAAAACCTGGACTTTACGTCACTTGCTCTCTGAAGTGGCTCTGGAATCTGGCCCACAGTAGGTGCTTTTCTAGTGCTGCTCCAGGAATACTGTATAACCTGGAAAATGAGAATACCTCCTGAAATAGTGAAAGAACCGAAAGAAGCCTGACAGAGCGCCTGGCAGGAGGTACAGCTTACTAACAGAGATGGTGACTAGGAGCGGGATGAGGAACGACCACCCTGGGAGCCGCTCCTGTTCCCAGTGAGCATACAAGCCTAAGAGTTTACCAGGATTCTTTGCTGTGACTTTGTGGATTCCTTTCAAGTTATAATTCCCGTGCCTGCGGTCCTTCAGTGGGAAAGGACACTTTTACCATGTACTTGACCTTAGCTGTGAAGATACTCTCTATTAGTAACTGGCTGGTACAGAAATAAGTCCTCTAACTTCCTCTTTTATTTAAAAAAGGTGTGTATGGGGGCCGGAAACTGAACTCTGAACTTCCTCCTGCTAACCACAGCTTACTACTGACTTTTACTTTGGTGAAAACACTGTCAGATAAATAATAACCAGTCTCCTGCAGGTTTCTATGCACGCTTTCTTTCTGCAGTATTGCTTACTGCTTGCGACCTTTATTCAGTAAAGGAGCCTGTCCAGCAGTTCTCACTGGAAAGAAGTAAAACTTGGCTCAAGGCCACTGTGAAGCCACCCACCTGGGCCGCGGGCTGCTACTGTTCACTGAGCGGGCACTCTCCAAATGACACTGAGCCCAACTAACCCTCAGGTCTCAAACATGTGTCTGCTGTCACAGACCCTAAGCAGAGGCCCCGTTTGCTAGCTTCGCATCATGGGAACGACTCAATCATCTGGGCATCAATTCCCCCCAAGAAAGAGCTTGTTTTTTGTATGGTCAAGCAAGATTCAGCCAGATTTCTCTGTGGAGAGCAAACATAAACTGTGGGCTTTTTTTTTTTTTTTTTTAAGTGAAAGCAAATTCTGAAGGGGACATAGAAACTTGAAAGGAGAGAGTGACAGTTTTACATTTTTACCCTGAAAACAGACTGCAGTCAGCAGTTAGAGCTCCAAATTTAAAAGATACAAATAAAACAACAACAAAAAAACCCTGTGGCTCACTCAGTAAAGTGTGTAGCACACAGGCCTGAGGACTGAGCTTGATCTCTCCTCACTCACATAAAAGCCAGGCTTGGCGGTGTGCACTTGTTAGCTCAGCCCTGAGGAGGCAGGTCCTGGGCTCACTGACATCACCTGAAATGGAACCTGAGGTTATCCTCTGGCACACACATGCACATACATACATAACACACACACACACACACACACACACACACACACACACACAATTTTTTTTCTTTTTAGTTCTGGAGTACATATCAAAAAGACAGGTTTCAGATCACCAATAGCTGCTAATTACCAGAGAGCTGAAAGATAGTTAATAGATAACTAAGAGATAGCTAGTAGTTACTTCAAAGACACCACCAAAAGAAGAGCCTATTACAATTACATTCTGCGTGCAGCCCTGTCCAAGAGTCTAATGAGCTCAAGAACTGTGCGTGCATTAGGCAGCCTTGAGGAAGACAAGGAGAAAACTCAGAACAGGGTTGGCATGTGAGCTGATGTCCTAGAAACAACAAACCACTGTCTAGCCAAGCCCATGACCTGGTTTATTTAAAAACAACAAAAACCAAACAAACAAACAAACAAAACCACTGTTCACTGAAACACAACAAAATCCAGAGTTCCCACAATGTAATATCCACAATGTCCAGTGTAGAGTCTTAAATTACTTGACGTATGAAATGTATCTAAGGAGAGGTAACTCAACTCCAAGGGACAGTGAATCAAATGAGGCATGGAGAGAGGACAGAATATTCCTATTGTATTGTGGCAGCCATCTGAGATGTAAGGAGAGCGATCGCATTCCACTGCAAGTAACAGAAAGCTTATCTTGAAATGACTCAAGCAGTAAGAAAATTAATTACCTAACACAAAATTTGAGAGTTTCCCTCCACCTTTTCTCACTTCTGCTCAGCACGCCAACCTTCCCCTCTGACAACAGTTAGTTGCCACCACTGTATGCATAACATTGGTGCCACACAATGTTCTTAAAACAAATCCTTGACCCCATGCTCTCTCTTTCTCCTTTGCACATCGTCCTCTGACAATAGTGTTGGCGTGCATGTGTGTGTGTGTGTGTGTGTGTGTGTGTGTGTGTGTGTGTGTATAGGTAGGTGGGTGGGTAGGTAGGTGGGTATGAGCTTGTGAAGGTCCAAGAAAGGAGACACGGTGAAGAAAGAAATTGGGAAAGATCCTGAATCTTTGACAAGCCCGTCAAGTACCTAATTACATCGACTCTGGAAGGAACATCAACTCTGGAAGGAACAACTCACTTCCTGATGCTTGTTAATGTGTTCATCATTAACAGCCAAAGAATCCTTAAGTAAATAAAAAATGTTTAAAGTATTTATTTATTTATATGAGTATTCTATTTGCATGTGTGTCAGCATGACAGAAGAGGGCGTCAGATGCCATTATAGGTCGTTGTGAACCATCATGTTGGTTGCTGGGTATCGAACACGGGACTTTTAGAAGAGCAGTCAGTTCTCTTAACTGCTGAGCCATCTCTCCAGCCCCATAAATGAAATTTTTTTAACCACTAGAATTAGAGAACTAGTAACATCTTGTGTAAATAGAACACAAGCATGAAAAAATGTAATGAAAATGGTAACTAAATTCCCAACGGGAGTTCGGTGGTCCCTGACCCTAATGCCAACACTCAAGGGCAGGAGGATCGTGAATTCCAAGTACTCTGAGCTACACATAGTGAGTCCTTGTCTCAAAAAAGACAAATATGGGGGGTGGGGAGAATAAGCAGGGTAAAAGGAGAAGTTGGAGAGAGTTTTAAAACATGCTAACTCCAAACTCCGATTTCCCCCTACTAACTAGAAGAATTGTTCTTATTAAATACTCTATAATCTCATGTTGTTTAAGGTCATACTTCATTAAAACCCTGAGCACATCCTGGAGTATGTTCTAGATACTTTTAAATGTTTCTTGGTATTAGTCGCTTTCATACCTGCATCTCTGCAGTCACATACAGGAACAGCACAAGAGAACAAATTATTTGTGCTCACAGTTTCCAAGCATTTCAGTCCATCATTGCTAACATGCTTTTATTTTAACTCCCAGATTGTAGCTTCCTGACTTGTCTGTATTCCCAGTCACCTCTGGATACACATGACCTGGGTATACCACAGGTCTCTCAAACTTAACACGCTAAGTACAAAAATTTGTGTCCTTCCTCTAGCTGAGCCCTGAGGCAGAGGGAATCCTACCTCAGGGCTAAGCTCACTCTACCTCAGGGTGGCTGCCTTCCCCTTTGATCACAACTTCTCTAACTGATCCTATCCTGGCCAATTACACAGAAGACAGAAACTGAGGGCAGAACATCTACATAAGGCCACAGGCTTGAATTCACATTCAAATTCAATTTGTTCCTACTTCAGGGGAGCAAGGGCTCCTCAGGCAAAAGTCACCTGGGCTCTACCCCTCTCTCCCTGCCAACACACTTCCACCTACACTCTCTCCTCTGCCTTCCTCAAGCCTATCCCTACTCAATTTCTCTAGTTGCCCCTCTCACTTGACTTAAAACTCAGTCTGGGCTAGCAATATGGCTCAGTGGGTAGAGGTGCTTGCTGCCAAGCCTGATGTCCTGAGTTAGATCTCACGTAGTAGGAGAGAACAATCCCCACAAAGTCCCCTTCCGACTTCCACATGCTTATCATGGCACGGGTATGCGTGTGTGTGCATGTGAGTGTGCACACAAACCCCAGTAATAGTAGCAGCAGTAGTAATAATACAAATACGAATATTAATAAAAAAAAACACAGTCTCTAACCTTGGGAAGAGCTGAGCTCATCTTTGAACCTAGAAGTCATTTTGTCAGAATTACCTCCTTGCTTCCTCCCTACCCATCAAAATCTCTCCACTTCAGCTTTCCCCAGGATCTTTAACCACTTTCTTTCCTCTAGTGTCTTGTCCCACTTGCTACTCCTCCTGCCCTGCCCACACTTCTCCTCCCTTCTTCTCCCTCTCCCTCTACCTCCTTCCTCCTCTCTCCCTCTCCCTGACTCCTCTTCATCAAACCTCCAATGCCAACTTAGGCCCCATGTCAGCCTCCCTGAAGCCTTGAGAAGTGAGCTGTGCCCGGTCCTGTGCCCCTGCCCTCCTAGCTATCATGAGTGTACCGTAGACTCCTGGTTTAGGGTCTGCCCACCACCCTGCTTGAGGGCAGAAGCATGCATTGTGTAGGTGGTGAACATGCCTGATAGTCCACCCTGTGCCAGCAGCCCCCTGTGATTATGGGTAGGATAGGGGAAAGATCTCACACTTCCCACATCAGATCCCACACCCTATGCCTCCTCCCACACCCTGGCCAAAAACTGAGTAGGCAAACCTGTGTGTCTAGGAACATGGCTGCCTTGGTTGGCCACTCTGTTCACACTGACAGCCCCAGTTTATAATGTTTCCATTTATGGAGGGCATTGATCTACTTTATGTTAGTACAAAGGCAATAGAGTATTCGCTAAAACCACATTTTGAATTCTGAGCTGTGATCCTTGTCCGGAATCTGTAGCTTCATATGACCTGAGGTAACACTCAATGCAGGGTGCTGGTTGCTAAGCCATGCTGTTCCATGGGTTAATAGTATTGACTTTCAACTTCAAAGTATTTACAATTCACAGTGGGGTTGTTGACATGTAACCTGCCCATAAGTCAAATAAACATCTGTCCTTCCTAGCTTTGAGATCTTGGGCAGGCCACTTAACACCTCTCAACCCCGGCTGCCTTGTAGAATTATTAATGGACCTACCTCCTATAGTGCTATGGGCTTACAGTGAGATGTGTGAAGCTTCCAGTTCAGCTCAGCTCTGCAGGGAAGTATTAGGTCCCACTAAAGCACCTACTGTGTGCAATCCCTTTCTTTCCAAGTGACTCAAGAACTTGCATAGCACTCAAGATACCCTCATAGCAGAAAACTTAGACACGAAAAACCCAGCTACCTGTAGTTATAGGAACATCAAGAAACTTGAAAGCAACTTTCTAAACTCCTTAGGTACACCAAGACTAAAAACTACTGAAGTTCAAGCTGCCTCAGGAGGGGGAAACTGAAATGGAAATATTGTTCCTCCAGACACTTTCCACTTCCTGTCAAATGTTACCTGTTTCCCTCACAATGGCTGCTGCAGTCTGCCAGCGCTGTCCTTTCTTGTCCTTCCAGGGCCATCATATGCCCTTCACTTTGGTGGCTGGCAACTCACACTCTGATTCAAAGAGACTTGAATTCATTCTGGGCTCTGCAGTTCTGTAAGAAATGCCTCTCTTCTCTGAGCCCGTTCCCTCACATGTGAATGGGGATCATATTACTGTGAACTGTCGAAGGGATAAAATTTGTGAAATGATCAGCTCATTGAAAGGATTTAAACATTAGGAGCTTCACCATCATTGTCATCATCACCACCACCACCACCATCACTACCATCAACACCATCAACACCATCATCACCATCATCACTATCATCACCATCATCAACACCATCAATATCACACCATCACACCATCATCAACACCATCAATATCACACCATCACACCATCATCACCATCATCAACACCATCAACATCACACCATCAACACCATCATCACCATCAATACAGTCATCAACGTCACCATCACCATCAACACTATCATTAGCAGCAGCAGCAGCAGCAGTACCATCAATACCATTGAACAACACCATCATCATCACCATCACCATAATTATTATTGCCAACACTGTCATCAACACCACCATCATCACCACTACCATCACCATCACCATCAACACCATCATCTTCCCCATCAACACTGTCATCAACACCATCATCACCATCAACACCATCATCACCATCAATACTCCATCAACACTATCAACATCATCACCATCAACATCATCATCTTCCCCATCAACATTGTCATCAACACCATCATCAACACCAGCAGTAGCATGACCATAATTATTATCACCGCCACTGTTGCCTCCACAGTTCCAGAGCACTACCTTCCTTTTAACCAATCCTAAAACTCTTTCTGCATTTGGATTGTAACTGTATATAAGCTTGGAAAACCTCTCAAGTCTTTGTGGTTCCATTTTCCTCAGCATGTTCCAAGAACAGTTGCAGCGGCTGCTGCACGGGGCTGTTGTACTGATTAAATGAGTTAATATATGTAAAGTACTTAGATCAGTGCCAGGCACATAGTGAGCACTCAGTAAATGTCAGCTTGAGTCAGCAGCATTAGGAATCTTACTTGAAGATGTCCAGGAAATGGAAAATTCCTTTGACTCATCTGTCCAATAAATTGAAGCCCTTCTAGGGACTGAAGAATCTCTCTCTCTCTCTCTCTCTCTCTCTCTCTCTCTCTCTCTCTCTCTCTCTCCCTCTCTCCCTCCTCTCTTCCTCCCTCCACTCTCTTTTTCATCAACCCTTCCCTAACCCTGATTTAATTTTTTTCTTGGACTTGACTTTTTGTCCCATCTGCAGCATTCTGGCCCCCTATGGCCCTTGGGCCCCAAATCAGAGAAAGCCAGAAGGGAAGGAGAATGAGGCCAGCTGTCATTTGGGCTGCCACCTACCCAGGGACAGCAGATAATATAAACACACCCTAAATTCGAGCTCCAGCTGGAGGCAATCCTCTGCAGAGTCCCACCACAGGGATCTGACCCACCTTGATGCTGGCACACTGTGGGCACCACCTCTCCCCACTGCTCTGTGCACCCCTACACACCTCCCCTCCCTCCGTGAAGGTTCTGCTTATAAAACACTTCTTTCCCAGCCCACATTACCCCCCTCCTCCCAATAAGCAGTTTCTTCTCTCTGCAGTCTCTGGACACCTCTTGTCACAGCAATCTGACACTTGGCCCCAGCAGCAGGTCAGGCCAGGCAGTTCTACCCAAACCACTCATTCCATTTGTAAAGATGTGATACACTATACTTAACATTCCATTTGGAAAAAAATAACTTTGTGATATGTTAATGCTCAAGGAAGATGACCAAAATAATCTTGGGGTAGTGTGTTAGAGTGAGAGGGAAATTCTAATTATGAAGAACTCAAAACAATGTGTTTATATCCCTAAAAATAAATTAAGCCTCCACAGTCCATGGGCCAACGTCATGAGCCTCCAAGGCTTCTTCTTGATGCTCTTCAGAGTGACTTTCAAACCATGCTGTCTACCCACGATAGAAACACCATTTACGTCTGACCCAGTTCACCCGAGCCTGCATAGGAACACACGAAATAAAAGATTCATGAAGCCATACTTACCCTTCCCGAGGCTGATACATTCTGATATTTTTCTATTCTGATTTTTCATAGTGTACCTGACTTACTCAATTGATTCCGTGGCCCTCCAGTGAGTGATAAACCACAGCAGTGAAAATCAAACATAGAAGAGGGGCTGGGGAGACAGCTCAGCTGGTAAAGTGCTTGTTATGCGAGCGTGGGGGCCTGAGCTCGAGCCTCTGAGCCAGGCCATGTAAGAAAAGATAGGTGTGGTGGTGTTTTCTCATAACCCCACGGCTAGGGAGGCACTGGGAAGGACCCAGGGCTCACGGGGCCAGCCTAATCAGTGAGTCCCGGGATAAAGAGACCCTGTCTCAAAAAAGAAACCAAAGTTGAAAATGCCTGAGGAGGTTGGTGTCTGTCCTCCACATACGGTCTTTGAGGATGTGTTTGTTTGTTGGTCCATTTGCTTTTGTTCATTTTAAGGCAGAATCTCACTACACAGCCAAAGCTGGCATCCAACTTTGGGTCTCATCTCAGCTTCTCAAGGTCTGAGGTTATACACATGTGCCCCCACAATCTGTAGATCTCTCTCTGTCTCTGTGTGTGCGTGTGTATGTGCATGTGTGTATGCGTATGTGTGAGTGTGCATGTGAGTGTATGTGCCTGTGCATGTGCGTGTGAACCTGTGCATGAGTGTGTGTGTGTGCATGCACGTGAGTGTGCATTGTGTCAGTGTGCGGAGTGTGTGCGTGCGAGCACTTGTGCATGAGTGTGCATGTGTGTGTGCATGTGGGTGAGTATACTTGTAACTGTGTGTGTGTGTAAGTGCACATGAGTGTGCATGTGTATGTGTGTGCACGTGCATGTGTGCTGTTTTCCTGGAGATCAAATGCAGGATCTTGTGTCCTCTCAGCAAATAATCTACCTCTCAGCTGCTTTCTCAGTTGCCCCTGCCCGACACACACACTCTTTCCATGGGAGCAACTTTGTCTCCTATTATGACGACTGCACCACCTCCCTTTCCTACTTCCCCAGTGCCTTATGGGTGTCGAGTTATTCATCCGGTAAACCACCCTCATGCAGTCGTCATCATTGATACCAGCCAGGGGATGTGGGAGGAGAGCTGAGACTGGTGCCCATTAGGACATCTTCACAGGGACATTTTGAGACCATCTCTGTCTTTTCAGCACCAACATATAACAAGCAGTCATATGTGTACCCCTGTCTTATCTAATCCAATGGCACCCCAGGAAAGCAGAATATTCATTTCAGAGACAAAAAAAACCAAAAGACTGCAAGTAAGTAAAACACCCCAGGCCCTGCATATGATCAGTGAAGAAGCAGAGGTCTGAACCTATGCCGTTAACCAGGGTGGCGCGAGGCCATGTCTGTACCCCTTTATGCTTCTACAGTCTCACATGCCAAGGGTATTGCGAATTCCCTTGCATCTTTGTCTCCTCAGGAGCAGAAGCTCCTCACTCTGACTCTCACACTCTGGATTCAGAGCCAAGTCCTTGGGGGGTTAACTGATTATAGAACCCAGTTATAATGGTTCAGGTATTCAATGTCCTAAGCCCTTGGCTGTACTCTTAACACCCAGCATCTCACTGGGCTCCATCGGCTCCCTGGAAGGGCCGTCCTTCCCAGGTCTGAGAAGCACACATTACACTGTGGCCAGCTGTAGGCTCAAGTTCATTTCAGGAAACCGACACTAAACTGGAACATGCTTTAGAGACACATTAAAATTGGTGTGCTAGATTCCAAAGACGTCCCAAATTGTTCACAGCTTCCCCCCATCAAAAGCAAGATATCTTCTCTCTTCCAGTTTTTCCTTTATTTCTAGAGCGAGCTTACACTTTGCTTCTGCTAAGAGAAGGAGCCCCTCCACCACCTCTGAGTGTACCCTCAACTCACGTGTGAGGAATGCATCCACCACCTCTTGCCTAAGCTGGGAGTGACCCAGTAGATAATGAAGAAGAATCTCTCATGTTCCACACATCCCAGCAGAGGTTCATGTCTGTGGATAAGACCAGCCAGAACACACAAACTGCCCAATTGAGCCCAGCCCAACTTAAGGACCCCAGGAAACAGTGTTCAGCAAAATCACTTTATTTTACTCTACCAGTCTTTGTTATGCAATTGTTATGCGAATCATTAATTTGGGAGGCTGGGAGGAAAACTTACATACGAAGAATGATAAATAAAAGTACTCTTGCCTAGCCCAGAGTCAGCCATAGAGTTCAGGATGCCTACAAGCATAAAGCTCAGTCTTTAAGGACTAGAAAGATAGCTCGGTCATTTTGAGCAAGTAGACACTCTTACAGAAGGTCCAGCACTACATCAGGTAGCTTTTAACCACCTTTAAAGACCAGCTTTAAGTAACCTGATATCCTTGTCTGTCCTCCATGGACACCTGCATTCGAATGCACATACATATATCCACACAATTAAAGCTCAAATAAATCTTATTTTGAAGAACCAGTTTATGGAGAGAACCGGAAATTCTAACAAGAACCAGATTGGTCTAACTGCTAAAAACAGTAAGAATGCTACCTTATCTCACTCTTTAAAAACAGGCAGATGAAGATGTAAAGTGAATAAATTAATTAATTAATGGGGAGAAAAACAGACAGAACTTGGTTTCCCCACAGAGTTGCACCAGGCAAGGTAAAGGGATACAATGTTTCACATCACAGTTTGGTCAAGTGCAAGAGAAGACAGGATGCATACTCCCAAAGGGAAGAAGGAAAACTGTGACTTTGGAGGCTGAAGAAGGGTTGATTGTGTTCACCAAAGCCTGTTTCCTTTTACTCCCGGAGACAGAGCTGGTCACACGGTTCTACCTCCCCTTTCCTGCCCTCCCTACCTGCAGCCTGTGTTGCCCTATGCCTGAGTTCTGATCCACAAATGTGAGCAGAAGTAACAGGTGTCCCTCAAGACCAGAAGGTTGCGAAATGAATGTTTTCTCACATGCTTTCTCCCCCACCCACTGGTCCAAAGAGAGAGAACTCTGGGGCCCCACATGAAGACTGCCTGGTCAGAATCACCTGCATGGGGGTGGGGGTGGTGCCTCAGATGCAAATGAGATGCAAATGTTCTGTTAAACTTCAGAGACTCTGAGGCTCATCTATTACAGTAGCTTTAAGAGATTCCCACTAATACCTTGACTAATAGAGAGTTTTACATTTTTAAGTTCTAAATATAGTTTGTGAACTCCAGTTCTCTGAGCATTAACAGAACTAAATTATTGGGTGGGAAAATTGTCAGAATGCCCTGGCTTCTTTATCATTGTTTGCAGCAGATAGGCAACATTGAAACAAGAAGCAGATGTCACCCTAAGGAGACAAACAGCACCAGCCTTCAATGGTGATGCCAGAAGGTGCCTGTCTCCTAGAAAGATGTCACTTCCGTGTGCAAAGCTGAAAAGCCCCAGCTAACATTTCTCAGGACCAGCCTCAGAGTCTTAGAAGCCTGAGTCTTTTGGCCAAGTGTCATTGGCATGTGCCTGAAGCAGGAGGATTGCAAGCCTGAGGCCAAACTGACCAAGCATCTTTGGTATGTGCCTGAGGCAGGAGGATTGCAAGCCTGAGGCCAAACTAGGCTTGCAAGACCTGGTCTTCAAGGGGTAAAATAAGCACTTCCTGGGTAAAATGGCCAATCAGCAGCTACCTCCTGTGGTGTGGTGAATGAGAAACATGGGAGGGGGGAAATCACAAAGAAGAGTCTCCTCCTGAAGAGAGAAAGACAGACTGGGGAGAGCACTGGAAAGCAATCACACAGGAGAAGAAACGATTCTGGAAAGCGAAACTTTAGCCATGCAAAGGCTTAAGAAGCAAGGTCTTGGCTGCCCCTCTCCAGCTGTAGGAGGAGAATCAAAGGCCTTGTAGGAAAGGTAAGGTAGCCCTGGTCAATAGAGGCCAACAGTCTGACCCATGGACCAACCCCCAGTCCTCACGATCCTCAAACCCAAGCCAGCAGTTTCAATGTGACAGTGACCTCTCTGGTGTAGCAGGTCAGCAGCGGAGAGGAGACACATTTCCTACTCCTGGTGTGTGCCTCAAAGGGCGGCCATCAGTCGCCATATTGAAAGGGATCCTCTTGCTTAACATTGAGCTATGAAGGCGGGGGAGTGACTTAAAAACAATCACAAGACAGAGATACTGGATTCCATCCTGCCACTGCCTGAGAATGGGAGACACTCAGGGGAGACAGCCCTGAGGAGAAAAAAAAATCAAACTTGCTTCAGGAAATTTGGGCAATGAAGAGCATGATGATGGTGAGTTCAGGGCCACCCTGGGCTGTTCAGGACCAGCCTGGGCTATTCAGTGAGACACACACACACACACACACACACACACACACACACACACACGGGAGAGGAAGGGAGAGAGATTGTATATACGTACATTCTAACGATTGGTTCCCACCAATACAAAGGACAGGATGATTTCCAACATAAGAACTAGTCATAAAAGTCATAAACCAAACAAAGTCTTTCAGATTGCAACTTCCAGCTCACACATGCTCTTTGCAAGTATTTTCAGCACCGAAGAGACCAAAAAGGTTCCTTTGAAAGGTAAAAGAACCCACCCTGAGAAAGAGAGATAAAGCCCAGTACTTAGAAGGTGGAGGCAAAAAGACTGGGTGTTCAAACACAGTCCAGGCAACTTAAAGAGCTGGAGGCTGGTCTAGACTACATGAGACTGGTGCAAACCACCAAAAGAAAAGTGAGAAAGAAAGAAAATGTAAAGAATTGGAAATCTGTTTGATGTTGAAATGCTATCAACACATTTTCAAAAGTGGGCAGATGGGCAATCACAGGTCTCTCAATTCACCTAATTAAAGCATCACTAGGCAGGAAGGGCTTTCTCAGAAACCCCTACATGCTGCACACCACCCTGCACATCACCTCTCTCGTCCCTGCTGAGCTGCGCTCTCTCAGCTCCATCGTCAGCTGCCAACTGGGACAGGGTCAGCATATCCATTCCCCAATCACCTCTGACAGGGAGGATTCATCTCACCGCCCCAACAAGACTATAACTCAGAGAGGACAAGGATAGGACCCAACCGAGAACAGCAACACCCGCCATGCATGAGCTGCTTTCTGTGCGTCAACCAAGATGCCCATGGAGCACTTGACAAGAGCCCTGGAAACCAGATCCTGTTCCCACTTCCTTGTACCCATGAGGAAACAGAAGCCCCAAGAGGCTAAGTCAGGGTCCATTGTAAGACACCAAGGTTTAAACCAAAGCGCCCTCTCTTTGGGTGTGGGTAGATGTACATATAATGCATGCAGGAGTGTACGTCCATATGCATGTGGAAGGCAAAGGAGGATGCCCAGTGCCCTGTCTATATCAGTCTCCACCTTACTCCTCTGAGACAGTCTCTCACTGAACCTGGAGCTAGGCTGGTTTTGAGCAATCCCCAGAGATCCTCGTCTCTGCCCTGTACAACACCAAGGTTACAAGCATTCAAACTCGGTCTCTCATGCTTGCACAGCAGCTCCCAGCCCTAAACCAAAGCCTTTTACGTCCCCCATACCTGTCACCATTGCCCCACGTGTGCTCAATCAGCATGTGCTGTCTGGTGATTGGCAGCAGCACAGCGAGGAAAAGTGGGAGGACTCCTTTCAGAGGAAGAATCATTTCTATGGTCCTCTGCGCCAAAGGACGCAATGAAGAGAGGCATCCCTATTGTTAGAACCACAAAAATAACCGAGTAACCACCCCCCAAAATAGAACAGTCAACAATATGGTGGACATGAAATTCCAAATGTCTCTTTAGGATTTAAAACATAGCAGTGGTCCCTGTGCACTCAGCTGCTATGTCCCTACCGCCCCTCAGTAGCTGTGTCCTCCATCCCAGCTGACCTCTAAAGCCTGGAAATTCAGGATCTGAGTCACAGCTGATTGTTTCAAAAGGCATCTCACGTTGGTCCAAGGCATTTGGCCACTTCACTACACACACACACACACACATACACACACACACACACACACACACACACACACACACACACACACTCCACCTTAAGACAATGACAAGAAGCACTTTCGGACCAGACTGCCTGTATCAGAGCCAAACATTAGGGCATGACTATGTGACCTTCATCTCCCACCAGCTCCTCCCTCACACATCCTTCTTCCTGTTCCCTGCAGGCACCCTGTTCTCTCTCCTCCATATCTCCACATGTACTCTCTTCTGTCCCCACCCCCTTGTCACTCTAGGAACTCCTACTCTTATGGTAAAACTGTTCTCAAATGTCACCTTATCTCTGCAATCTTCTCTACCTCTCTCCAAGGAATAGCAACGCCACACTAAGGGTTTTTACACCCTTCGTAGAGTACTTTTGATTACATATCTGAACTAACCGGCCATGTGACATACTTCCTTCACAAGAACTGTGTCTTCTTTCTCTTCAAAGCCCCTACTGCAACGGAACCATGTACTATGTGTTCGTTCTATGCTCTCTACATTCTGGTTCTTCTATTTCGATGCTAATTCCATGAAGGCGGATACTCTATTTGTTCCTTACTCTGCTTCCAGCGCCTAGAACGGCACCTGATACGTGGTAGGCACTCAATGCATACTTATTATATGAATGGATAAATGGAAAGATGAGTATATGAGGGGGATGGATCGAGGAAGGACTAGGCAGACAGCCAGATGGGTATTTTCTTCTTAGCATCATGTTTTACCTGCCCCCAGGAAACAGAGTCATGGAGAGACAGAATCCTTGATGGCACATGCCTGTAATCTCACCACTCAGGAGGCAGAAGGCTGGGACATCTGGATCCCTGAGCGTCCTCCAGCACTTCCGAGAACTTCCAAGAAAATCACTGAAGCGCCCCTTGCCTGGTCATAAGAAGGTGCAGCTAGTACAAAACCAAAGGCAGGGGTAGAACAGGACTGACTCAATGGTGGGTAACTGTGGAAAACAAATGAATCATCAAAGAAGCAAGGTGCTCTGCAGGAACAAACGAAAATGCCCTCCCGCTCTCACTGAGAACACCGGATGGATATTTACTGGGCTGCAGGTCTGGGTAGTCATTAAAGACACATTAGCACCAACTCGAAACACTCTCTCAAATGAAATCAGAAAGATGGGGAGAGAAAGCCAACATAGCATCTCCCTCAGTGTATGCTTGATTCAGTGCTGTTAACCATGAAACTACTTCAAAAACATCACCTCCAAAAGAAAGGAACTGTAAGGCAGAGAGAGGACTGACACCGTAGAGCATTTAGGGCCGCGAAAGCAGCGTCAAGTCCCTGAACTGCATTTCGGCTGACAAATCCCCACGATGCCCACCCCTTCTTTGTATTTACATTCCCACCCACCAGCTCCGACTTGCTCTACCACCCCCCGAAATTGTCTGAGTTTTCTGCTTTAGAACAGACACCTCAAACTGTAACCCCTAGACAAAAGGGAAGTCGGCTCGTTATCTGAGTTACTATGAGGATCTGGAGCTCTCTGGCTATCACGCTGAGACTTCATATTGAGGTCCCTTGTCCAAGGACTCTCTTGAGAGAAACAAACAGAAAGCTGGGGGCTCCCCGCAAGAAATGTCTCTGACATAGTGCCTCTTACATATCTCTACATACATCTCAATGCATGTATGCTCTGGGTCCTTGACAACTCAGAATGTAGTGTGAGTATTTGGGCTTCTTGATTCTTAGATGGAAGGACCCCAACTCTACCTGGAAACATTGCATAGGTTAGCATAGCATGAAACACTCTGGTAGATTTCCATCCAGGTAAAATTAAATCTTGGCTTAAAAGAAATCACTTGTGGTAAGTCATACCTCCCCTTCCTACACTACTGCATGAGGAATCTTCACAGTAGCATGCACTGTGGGGTGGCTGTCACCTAAAGTCATTCCGTACGCATAGAAGTCAGTCACTGAATATGTTTTTAAAGGATACATGGATGCATGGATGCATGGATGGATGGATGGATGGATGGATGGATGGATGGATGGATGGACGAATGGATCAATGAGTGAAAGGATACATGCATGTACGCATGTATGAATGGATATGTGGGAAAGTGGGTAAACAGGTATGCTAAAAGACAAATTTCCTACTGGATTTTTCAAGCAGACATCACACTTCCAAACGTAAACACTGTGGATGTTGTAGTCTCCATTAAAAAGGCCTAACATTCTTTCTATGGGATATCACACAACTTCAACTAGTGAGATTGGGTGAATGAAGTCGATAATTTTATATTACAAAAAAATGTGGAAAATGGCAAGGGTCCCAGCATTGGAAAGCATCGAACTAAGAGGGAGAACTTTCTAGCTGACCCTGCTGCCTATCAGGAGCAAATTGATCTGCAGAATCAAAAAACCAGACATGAATTTGAAATGGTACTCAGTGATTTGACTCTCTGAGGCTGAAAAGAAGCGCCACGCATAATCTCAAAATTATGACATACGAATCTATTTTTATATGTGTGTGCACATGTCGGGTGGGGAAGGAAAGAGAAACAGGGAGAGGCAGAGAAAGGAAAGACTCCAGTATCAACATGGATGGAATCGTTTTCTTTTTAAGATTATTTATTATCTTGACTTGCGTGTATGGGGCTGGGCACATACATGTGAAGAATGCTGGTGCCTAGAGAGACCGGAAGCATAGGGTTCTCTTGGAGGTGTAACTACAGGTGGTTGTAAGTCACCTGTTGCAGGTGATGGGAACTGAATCTGGGTCCTCTGCAGGGGCAGTGCACTCTCTGAGCCGCTAAGCCACCTCTCCAGCCCTATATAAATTAACTTCAAATGTTCAGCTGCCTCTGACCAGTCACCCTCTCGTGGTTTTCCACACTAACTCTGATACACTATCTACATGTTTTCTCTGGTTCGGGTGGAGCCTGGATGGTCACTAGTATTAGAAATAATGTATTTTCTTATTAGTGTCGAAGAAACTTTGTATCACACCAACCATATTTCCAAAGGTCATATTTTCCGAATTTACTTGGGAAGGTGTTCCACTGGTCAGTAACAAAGTTTCAGGGGGAGGGTAAGAGCAACCCAGGCCATGGTTACCACTTTCAGTGTGCCTTGCTGACTCTCAGTTTACTGAGAAAATTCAACCCAAACTACTCAGTGTAACAATATAAGTACACAGAGAAAGGTGTGGCCAAAATGAAATTACCTTCTAATTAATATTTCGCTATATTCTTTTGTTTTTCAAGATGGAACCCAAAACCTTGTGTGTACTTCCACTGAGCCACACCCCTAACCTCAATTGACATAATTGTTGATTGTTCTTTTCATTGCATGTTCTAATCTGTATATGTTAACAATATTTTACTTTAAACTTGTGTTCTATAGAGTATCTATTGAGGGAAGACAACAGTTGTAGGTTCAGGTGATACTTAGTGTTTGCTTTCTTTCTTTATTAAATAATTCTAGCAAGAAGCTAAAAACATGTTTTCGAATTCACCCAGGGAAGGGAAAACAGCTCCTTGTTAGAATCATTGTCTAGTTCTTTACAGTCAGAAAAACATTGGCACGGGGCTTTTTCAGAGAGTCCAAGGCAAGTTCAGATCTTTCTCATGAGGGAAGCCATTCACTCTGAGTCGAGAGACTCTGAAGTACATACCGGCTGATATTACCCAGTCTTCAGCGAAACACGACCATCTGAGCACATGAAGCAGGCACAGTCATTTCACGAGTTCCAGTCAGCTCTGCCCCGCTTTGAAACATTTTCCCACCACTGATCAAGTATCGATGGTCTCCTTGCTCTGAGTTGTTTACGCTCACTGTGGATATTTCTCCTTAGCTACCTCTCATTCCACCTCATAGCTCTACAAAGGAGACATTGCTGTCCTCTTTCACCAAGATGGTGGCAAGCAAGGCCACAGTGTGGGGGATGGACTCCCCAAGGTCACACGGTGAGCAGATAGAAGATCAGCGATCAGAGTCCACTTCTGTCTGGTTTTAACCACGTGCTTTAAAATCTAGATCTGGACGTCCTAATGCTTCTCTATTTCTACTGAAATGACTTCCTTTAAGAAAGAAAGAAAGAAGGGGTTGGGGATTTAGCTCAGTGGTAGAGCGCTTGCCTAGGAAGCGAAAGGCCCTGGGTTCGGCCCTCAGCTCCGGAAAAAAAAAAAAAAAAAAAAAAAAAAAAGAAAGAAAGAAAGAAAGGAAGGAAGGAAGGAAGGAAGGAAGGAAGGAAGGAAGGAAGGAAGGAAGAAAGAAAGAAAGAAAAAAAAGAAAGAAAGAAAGAAAGAAAGAAAGAAAGATTCCTCTCTGCCAAACTGCAAAGTCTTTCTTTGGATAAAAGTTGAATTCCTCCCAGTGATTAGTGAGTTGATTACAATTAAAGCACAGTGTGCAGGTTTTAGGTTTATTAAAAGAGTGCCTTGGAGAAAGAAAGGTCTGTCCTGTGGTACAATGGGTCCCATTTCTAATCCAAAATTTTATGCAATTTCACAAGAGGGATCCTCTGTCAGCAGAGGCATTATCGAAGAAAGAGGGTGGGTAAGTGGTGTCAGCTAACTGAGAGTTTTGTCCTTTGGGTGTACAAAGCAAGAAGTCTTTTCCTAAGAAAGCTCCCCTAATCTATAAAAATCTGTAGTTCCCTATGGTTCCCGGATGTTCTTTCCTGTACCTGATTTCCATGACAGCTATTGGAGCACGGGGGGGGGGTCGCAGTGGCAAGGGTTTCTGGGTCCTGGGATCCTCCCACACCCTCCTGAGAGGTTAGCCAATCTCTGCCTCCTCCACCTTTGAGGTGGAAACACCTCTCCCTCAGCTGTTGGCTGGGAATGCGCTACCTGAGCTAAACACTACTGTTCTGCAGGTTCACTTGCAACAAGGTATTGGGTTCTCACCAATCTATCCAGAATACTAAAGAAGTTTCTCAAAGCAGCATCCCCGAGGGTCACTGAAAGTGATGTCTTTTGACTTATTTCGTCCCCTTCTTGTCCCTGCTGGCTAAAATGAGGCTTGATGCCTAGGGAATCCAGTGTCTTCCAAAGTTATGAGATAACTATTGCTTCCTGGGTCAGCAGCATAGGAAACTGGAAGACCAGACCTCTGAACTGTTGACTTAAGTAAAAGAATAAACCTCTTTGTTTTCTATTATAATGTTGATCCTATTTTAAGTAAATCCACTTTAAGGAAAAAATAGCAGGTATCTTTTATAATCATATAAAAAAGAAGCGTGTCTGTGGTTCCAGAATTAGTCCCAAGCAACACTGTGTACCAGTGGTAAACCCCGCCCCCTTCTGGGATGTACCCCATTCTAAGCAGCTCAGTTCAGGGCCCATCAATCTGCCCCAACCCCTCTTCCTCCTACCCGCTCCAAGTCAGATGGAGTAGGCCGTCAACGCAGTAACAGAGGGCCAGATGTTCAGAGAGCTAAGGGGTGGAAAAATGAAAGGAGAAATGATTTTTCAAATACCTATCTCCCCACCCTTCCTTTTGTCCCCTGGAACCCAGGGAGTCCAGCACACTAGGCCAATGCTCTGCCCAGCTTCTGGAAGTGTTGCCCCTAAAGTTGATCATACTTCTTGAAAGTTTTCATTCTGATTTTTTTTTTCTCATTGTGCCAAAAAAAAAAAAAAAAAAAAAAAAAAAAAAAAAAAAAAACCTAGGCTTTGAATAAAAGGATCTCCTGCTCCATATGTGCCGTCCCCCGCACATTCCAAAGCTGACTTTCCCAGCCATCAATAACAGCAGAGCAGGTGGCACAGGAGAGCCACAGAAGCAGTGTTTAAAAAATCACCCCTGACCTCGGCAAGAGACAAAAACAGAAACCAATTCACGCAAGTGACAGGCAAGCACCTAGAGATTCCACAGTCCCAGCGCCAAGCCACCATCAGTGGCTTGTTTGAGAGAGTGAGATCAAGTTCTAGAAAAACCATCCAGGCTGTGCCACTGGCAGGGACGTGGCAGTCCTTCCATGTGCTACATAAAACAGAAGCTCCAGGTCTTTGCAGAGGAGACTGAAACTTCTCCTGTCTCACTCCAGAACTCAGTAAGAGCCTTCAGCCTAGGGTAGCCAGGCACATACGCTAGAGGTCAGCATTTTGTGCACATCCCAAAGCCACCTCTGGTTGCTGGGCTCTTTTTAAGTTTGTCGGCAGAATAATGGTGCAAGGTAAAGTAACCCATGGGCACTGTCACACCAGGCTTTTCCACACCCATATGCTTTCTTCTCCAGATTTAAGGCCAGTTCATAGGGTGGAGAAGTCAATTGGACCCTTGGGATACCTGTATTACCAGCATCTGGGAGACTAATACAAGAAGACAGAAAAATATGCAGGTCAAGGTCAGTCTGGGCACAAAGTGAATCTGAGAGAGAAAGGGAAGGGGGAGAGAGGAAGGGGAAGAAAAAGATAGGAGGGGGAGGGGGAGATGAAGGGGAAGGAAAGTTGGGGAGGAGAAGAATACAGAACCACTTCTAACTAAACCCAACCACATCTGGTCTAAAGGGGGAAGGGGTACAAACCAGTAAATTTAAGGGGCAAAGGGGATCAGAAGTAGAAGGCCAGTGTTGAATAGAGGCAAAGCCACAAATGTGTGCCCTGGTAAAACGGATGCCCTCAGTTCCAAATGATCGCTCCAGCATGAAAGTAGGGCCGTATTCAACAAGTTGAAGCTGTGGTGTGTGTGCGTGTGTGTGTGTGTGTGTGTGTGTGTGTGTGTGTGTGTGTGTATGAAATTTACAAACTATTTTATGGCATTCTAAGGGTTAAACAAGGCTACCTCTTTAGAGAGTCAATTTAAAACCTATCTTTCCCCCTCTCCCATTTTGTGTCAGAACCTCTCTGGCACAAAGCAAGTACTCTCCAGAGCTACATTCCTCAGCCCACAGCCCATCTTGTAGGCATGAACCCTAGAGATAAGAGAGGCCACCGAGTCTCTGATATTTGATTAGGCACCCATGGTTCAAATCATGGCTTTAGAGCCAGAACCAAGAACCCAGGTAAGCAGTCTCTTGGAGCCCTTCCTGCACCTCCTCAGATGTTAAAAAAGGGCAACCTCAGGCAGGATCCCAGAGGCACCCCATCTGGAACCACCCCTTTCAAAGAGGGAGGAGGCCCAGGGGAAACCGCAGTTGCTTTTCCAGGGGGGGTGCACCGTCTGCAGAGGAGACAACCACCTGCTGGGATCTCTGCAAAGCAGGGGAAGAGGTAGAACCTCCTCCTGAGGTAAGGAAGAACGATGAGCAAGAAAGGACTGGAGTCAGGAAGAAAGAGGCTCCCTCCACACAAGTCCCTGAAGACATTTCATTTCTTAAGCAGAGCTGGTGATCCCAAGAGAATGCTCAGACGGCAGCGAGATGGATGGATGGATGCACTTTTTGACTTTTAGGGCCTTCCAGCTCACTGGCCTTTCCTGGATGGTGCATCATTGGCCCAAACACAAACCCCTTAAAAGGACCCTTTGGTGGTGAAGGATTCCTAGCCTGGGAGGTCACTCTGACAGGCAGGATTACTTCACTCTGCCTAACTCAGCCACGTCTGTGAAGTCTGTTTCACTCTCTTCCCACCATTGGCATCCACAGAGCCACAGAGCCTACCTTGACACTGGAATCCCTGCTTCCCGAAGCCCCTGTAAAAGCACAAGGAGGATTATCAGTCGGAGGGGTCCAGTTACCAGCTAATGTCACACAGTCACTTCCTCCCTTCCCACTGTCCCTCTACCCCGGGGGCAACCTCCTAGCTTCAGCGCGGTCTCCAAGGTGCCTTCCACCTTGAATGGGATTGGGTGGGAGGTACACTACGGGAGCTTGACAGTAACCCCCACCCCACAACTCCCCTGCAGTACAGAGGAGACCACGACCACCAGGTGGCGGGATGCGAGGGTGCATTTCCGTCCGGGTGGGGGCGGAAGGCGGGCTGGATATCTGCCCAAGGAGATGCCGGGAGTACCCTCAAGGAAAGAGAAAGGGACCTGTCTAGAGGGAGGATGAGAGGTGATGTCCCCTGAGGGACTAGGAGGGGTGGGGGGAAAGGTCGCCCCATTCCTGGAGGGAAAGGAGGAAGAAAGGTGCCCGGCAGCGACGTGAGGGTGAGGAATGAGGAATAAAAGGGGGGCTCAGGACTCTGGAGGCGCAGTAAGAGATAACCCAGGGCGCTGCTCTAGGGACGCCGAGGGAAGGATGCTCCACGCCCCGGGGAAGTGGAGGACACCCCAGGGAGCTGCCCCGGAAAGGAGGGGTGAGGGTGAGAGCGTCTCGAGCCCGGAAGAAGGCAGAAAGATCGGGAACCCCAGGCGAGAAAGACACCCGCTGAGCTGCCCTGCCGAGGAGGGACAACCACACTGCGCCCTGAGCCAGGTGTCGAAAAGGCGCCTGCAGCGCTGTCCCTAGGCGCTCGGGCGACAGAGTGCAAGAGGGCAGGAGGCGCCTGGCGACCAGCTGTCTGGGACCGGAGGACCCAGCACCTGAGGGATTGGCCATTTGGGAGCGCAGGGCAAAAAGGTCCAGCGGGATGGGGATAATCACGCGGCTCCTCCCCCGGGGGGCAAAAACAGGGGTCCCCATGCGTGTCGCTGCCCCCTGGGGCCGCAGGCAGGTGGCCCGCGCGGCGCACTCTCACCAAATGAAGTCGGTGCAGTGGCTGCAGAAGGTGGGCTGCTTGAAGAAGCGGGCGGTGAATTTGTGGTTCTTCACCTCGTGCACGTTCTTCTGCCGGAGGGCGCCTTTGCGGGCGAAGCGCACGGTGCTCTCCTCGCCCTCGCTCGGCGGCGGCCCCGCAGCCGGGTCAGCCATCTTGCGCGCGCGGGGACTGGGGGGAGCCCCGAGAGGTGGCGGCCCCGGGGCGGCGGGACCGCGGGGCTGTAAGCCCGGAGAGGCGCGGGACTAGGCGGCCGCTGCTGCCGCCCGGGGACCGCAGGGCCGCGCTGCCCCTTCGCGCCGGCTCTGGCGGCGGCCGCGCGCGCGTTGCTGGGCTGTCACTCGCCCAGCTGCTGCCGCTGGTCCAGCTGTGCTTGGCACCGCTGGCCCCAGCTGCGGGGGAGGGAGGCGGAGCCCCAGGGTAGCCCCTCCTCCTTCATTTGCATGGAACCCAGGCCCCGCCCAGAGCCGCCAGCTGCTTTACATATCGGCACCACCAGCAAACGCACACACAGACTCAGACACACACACATATACACGCACACCGCAACCCGCAGGCCCCCCAGCCAAGTGTTCTTAGCCGCAGCGCTGCGGCGCGAGGACCGCAGACTGCGCTGGACAGATCTGAGCCGCGCCCCTGGCACCCTGTCCTAGGCCCTGGGGTGCGTTAAGATGAGCACCTCGGGTGCCCCAGAAAGGACCGAATGCCTAAGTACCCGAAGGGCTCAAGGAGATGAGGGTTGAACAGGCTAGACGCAGCCAGTTTCACCCTGGCCTCTGCAGAGACTGCTACCCAACACCCTCCATCCATCATCCCATTGCTCATTCTGCATGCGTCTCCTGGAGGATGGGCTTTCAAAATTGTCACTCATCCGGAAAAGCCTGTGGGGACACACACACACACACACACACACACACACACACACACACACACACAGAGTCTGCGGAGGTAGGGGAGGAGCACGCATATATAATATATAATATACATATTATATATAATATATACATATCCACCTCAAAGACTTGTCTCTGCTTGCTCCAACCAACCCTTAGAAGAGAACTCTCTCCACAAAAAGACTCGTTTCCCCAATGGCAAAATGTGGCTGGGCTAAAGATAAAGGGAGACAAATTCATTGACTGTTTCCCAAAATTTCATTCACTTTGCTCCCTTTTGGTCATACTTCTGCCATCTTTTAAAACAAAAGTCTATGTGGTTGGAAGTACCTAGGTTTATGTGGTTAAGATCTCCCCAGATGCACACCGGGGGCCTTCTTGTATTTGTTGGGAGAGATTTCAAATGTTCAGGGAACATTAATATCCAACGCCACACTCCCCTTGATGCAACCTGAAGGATGGGAAGATAACCAATGATACGACATTGGCCGTTATATAAGGCACTGCACCTAAATTTCCTTCTGCTGTGATGCTGTACACCCTGGGGATGGAAGATAGCATCTGACCGCACTCTTCCACATGTCCCTGGCACTGTCAATGACACCTTCATGTCTCCTGGTGTCGAGTTCAGCATCTGACACCTCCTACAAGCCCAGTGAGTGCTGCGTGAGTAAGTAACAGAGAGAATGAAGGTTACCTGTACCATGACCTGCAAATGGGAAAAAATTAAAAATAAACATAAAACATTAGTGCTGGGTGTCAGTGAGGCATGTGCACTACCTCGTTCAGTCACGACAACAACCTGTACGACCGGATATGCTCTGTGAATGAGAATAGTTAGATGGGAGTGACTAAGGGGTACACAGTCTCAGGGTTGTGGAATGGTGGCTGCCCTGACTACAAAGCACGCTGGTGACAAAGGGGTGGACCTCTGTGGTGGGAGAGCTTGGATACCACACTGACAATTCCGATCGGGAGCTACCAAGTGGGAAGTCACAGTCAGGTATCTAACAACTGCATGGTGAGCCCTACCTATAATAATACAGTGCTGCCCTTCTCCTTCATAGTAATGCAAAGGTAGCAAGGAAAAATAGCGTTCACTTTTAAGGTTGGCATGTTTGGGAAACTGGATGTCCCTGGCTATTCTTAGTCTTTTGAGAGGCCCCAGCACCTCCCAGGGAGACTTGGGAAAACATCCCAGGAGACATTGCTGCTGAAGGAGATTTCCTTTGAAAGATGCACTGGAGGCTCACAGCCCACATCCTGTCTTTTGAACCAAGTGCTCTGAATGACTTTGGTCTGTAACAACAAACTACCTCATGGTGTCTAGGCCTGGAGCTGCAAGGGCTGCTGTCCTAAAAGCCATTCCATTCCTGGAAGAGTGGTGTGAAGGGAGGTTGGGGAATCAGGTTCCCATTGGACCCAGATCTCTATAGGTTAAAGGTCAAACTGTGGCCTTTGAATACCGTTTTTTGTTTTGTTTTGTTTTGTTTTGTTTTGTTTTGTCAGCCCAGTACTCTTCCTTTCTTTTTATTGTTCACACTATAGCATTTTACCTAAATACCCAATTTATAAGTTCTCCGCAGGGGTGGGGGGAAGACATTGTTCAATAGAGATTGCATTTCTGAGTTCATCCATTTGTTTGCTCGTTCACTCAACAAGAATTCATCGCACACTTGCACATGCTATTCCAGACGATAAAATAAGCCAGATAAAGGGCTCTGCCTTCATGGCGCTTATAAACCAATAGATGAGACTGAGGAATGATAATCTATCAATTAGCAAATCTCTACCAAGTGGTGTGAACATCTGTCCTGTAATGAAATCATATAATCTTACAAATTATAAAGAAAAAAAATAGCGTTGTCCAAGGAAGCCCTTTGCATTTAGGTCCATCTGAGAGAAAGCTTGAGTGAAGTGGTGGTGAGCAGACATGGTCCTGTCTGAGGCTACAATTGTCTAAGGAGACAAAAGAACGAACTCAAAGGCCCCGGGGCAGGAGCCAGCCTTTGTGCTGGACAGAAGTAAGGTGGTCTCTGTGTCTGGGATAGAAAAGAGACAGCAACTGTTAAACAATGAGACGTTGCCTGATACAACCCAGGTTCCTCTTAAAGATCACCCTGGGTACCACATAGGAAATGGGCTTTAAACAAGGAGGATGGGGGCAGAGAGAGCAGTGGGGAGGTCCTTTGAAAAGATGAATCGAGGGAGAACAACGTGACATGACCTTCCTCAAGCCTGAAGAGTAGAAGATTAATGCGTGTGTCCAGGTCACCAGGGCCCCTATTCAGGTCACCTGTACCCATTAAAGAGTAAGTGCTGGGCATTTGGTAGATTTCAGACATGACAGGGAAACAGGTTGTCCTGGATTGTAATGGAGCCAAGGTCTCTTCAAACCAGAGTTCATTCATAATGCTGAGCCCATGAATTCTACAGCAGCCAAAAACTATCACAAAATGGAGTGGCCACAGATAGGAGTACATTGCTCCTTACATTTAACAGAGGGTAAAAACTCTAAACCAGAGACTGGAGAGATGGCTTAATAGTAAAGCACACTTGGTTTAGAGGACCTGGGTTCAGGTCCCAGCACCCACATGGTGGCTCACAATGCTGTAACTCCAGTCAGGAGTTCCTACAACCTCTTTGATCAGGCCCCAGGCACACACATGGGTACACATACATGCAGACAGGCACAACACTCAGACTCATAAAATAAAAAGAAATCAATCTTTAAATAAGTTTTTAAAAATTCTAAACCAATGTATCTCAGGGCCACCTTCTCTGTGGAGGACTCAGATAGGAAACCCTCCCTCTCTGTCCCTGCTTCAGCTGGCTGTCCGTGTCACATCTTTCTCTGCCTTTGTGTTCCTATTCCCTAGTGTGCTTCTCTTCTCTTCTGTCTGACTTCCATTTTGTGTCTTATAAGGACACTCACTGCTCATTGGACTTCAGGCCCACCCCATTAATCCGAATGATCTCTTTATGCCAATATCCCTACGTTAATCACATCTAGGAAGACGTTTTCTAAATAAGATACTATTTGTGGGTTATTCTAGAGAGACTCCCCAGGCATCACAGGCGGGCTTCACCAACAAGACAAAATAGCATTTATAGGTTGTAGGAATTGTGACACACGGGTGTTTGGAAGTGGCACCATTCAAACCACTGAATTGCCTAACCCCAGCCTGGTCAGTTCCCCTCAGTGTGTCCTGGTTTCCTTCTCTATTAAGTTGTGTGAGAATGTTGTGTTCCTTCCTAGAGCTGTACTGTCCAATGTGGGCAACACTGGCCACACGTGGCTGAGGCTGTTGAGCATTTGAAACTTGGTTGGTCTGAGCTGATTGTCAAGAACAGTCACCCAAGTAACCACCGTGATTAGGTGAGTCCGCACCCTACATTTCAGGCATGCATAATGGAAATGAGCCTAAAATAGCTCCTAACGTTCGTTTTCATTGCATGCTGAAATTTTACATTTTCATAGATTGATGAGTTCCAGCACTTTTATATAATCAAATTTCTCCCCAGAAGTAATTCTGTCTGATTGCTTTTATTTTTTGCAGTGTGGTTACTAGAAAATGTAAAATGCTATACGTGGATCACACCATATTTCTTTGCCCAGCTCTGTTCTAAAGAATGGATTAAGTTAATTTTAAAATGGATAACTGGAAGCACCTCCATTCCATATGGCACCGGCAGTGGTTGCCTGACAGGAAGCTGAGGTATCCAACTTCAAACTCTCCACTTACTTGGCAGTAAGTTGCTGCTGGCTGTCAACTTCGAGCTCGCCCGGGGCTTTAGCGGGGAGGTTGGCTTCCCTTCACTTGTGCCTCTCCACTGGTTCCTTGGTCTTCTTCACAGCATGGTGGCCAACTCCAAGAGTCAGTCCTCCCAAGGACCAGAAGTAGAGGGTTACATTTTCCTGACGTCTACCCTGGAATCCAGAACAGCAGCATTCTTGATGTAAGTTGTTGGTCAAACAGCCACAGAACCCACATTCAAAGAAAGACCATTTCTCAGAGGAAGAGACTCAAAGAATTTAAGAGGCCACATAGGGAGATTTGTCAGAGTTTTAGTGAATTAATACATCTCAAACCCTCATTGGAAAACTCTGGAAACAGAAGCTAGCAAATGTTAGGTATCTTTTCAAGGTCACCATAAAACTACCAACTACATTGGGAACTGGTATTAATACAGTAATTCAAAGAGGAGAAATACATCAGAAAAAACCATGCCAGGGCTGGAGAGACAATGGCTCTGTGCTTATGAGATCTTGCTACTCTTCCAAGGGACCGAAATCTGGTTCCCAGAACCCTGGTCGCTCACATTTGATTTTTAACTCTGGCTCCGGAGCATCTGTTGCCCTCTTCTGGACTCTGGGGAAAATGCACTTGTGCTGCATTACACTCACAGGTACGTAAATAAAAAGGAAAGACCTCTTTGAAAAGAAAGCATCTCTCCTTTAGAAGGAGGAAGAGGGGAAAGAAGAAGAAGGAAGGAAAAAAGGAGTCCACAATGGCCAGATGGTGGTCTTATGAGACACTAACTATAGTGCACGTAGTTAGTTAGCAAGCTAGCTAATTAGACATATGCAACAGTTACCACAAGACAACAGCTTTTAAAATGCTCAAAGAATAAAAGAAATATGTGGAAACAGCCAAGAAACCACACATGAATAAAATTGGTGTGTTAATAAAGAAGCAGGAAACCTAAAACCAAGAACGAGGAGACGTTCTAGAGCAGAAAGTTTCAACTAAAATAGAACATTCACTTAAAGGCTCAAAGATTTACTTAGAAGGAAAAAAAAAAGAAAGATCTGTAAATTTCATACATGATGTTTGAAACTATTGCATCTGAGAGAGAAAGAGAGAAATTATTATACGAAACAGAATCCATGGGCCCCATGTGACACCATCAAGCAAGCTAACAGGACACGTGTGGGAGTCTATGAAGGAGAGAAAGAAAATATTTAAGAAACTCATTAAGCATAATGACCAGAAACTTCCCCAGTTTGAGGAAAGATGTAAGTATAAACATTGGAGAATGAGGCTTCAGAGATGACTCGGGAGTTAGGACTGCTTACTGCTCTTGCAGAGGACCTGGGTTCTGTTCCCAGCACAAGCATGGCAACTAACAAATTGTCAGGAACTACAGTTCCATAATATTCAATCTTTCTTCTGGCCTTACACACATAGTGCACTGATGTAAATGCAGGCAAAATACTCATACACATAAGATAAAAATAAATATATCTTTTCAAATATCCAATAAGCTCAACAAACTTTTTTAACTTACCACACCAAGATAGATTATCACCAAACTGTTCAAAGACAAAAAGGTTAGGGTGTAACTCGTCATAGAACACTTGCCTGTCATGTGTCAGGCCTTAGGCTCAATCTCTAGTCCTTCAAAAATACATATGTGTGTGTGTCTGCTTACAGTCTCGAGTGTGCACACACACACACACACACACACACACACACACACACACACACACACACACACACACACACATACACATACACACACACACACACATACACACACACACACACACACACATACACACACACACACACACACACACACACACACACACACACACACACACACACACACACACACACACACACACACACACACACACACACACACACACACACAAGTAAAGAGAAGCTCCTGAAAGCAGGAAGCTAGACAGAAGCACTTCATCACACATGAGGGACCTTCTAGGGAATGATGTGAAAATTTCTCCTTAGAAATGATGAATAGGAAAAAATAGCCGACTGCTATAGTCAAAGTGTTGCTAATAACAACAACAACAACAACAACAACAACAATAATAATAATAATAATAATAATAATAATAATAATGGCAGCCAGAAATCCTATACCTATTTTAAAAAAAAAAAAGTCCTTCAAAAGTAGAGAAGACACTAAGACTGGCTCTGATAAGAAGCATCACAGGGAGCCCAGAGGGAGGCCTCAGGAAGGCATGAGGTATCAGCAAGTGTAAGGCTGTGGGCAACTATAAAAGCTAGTGTCCTTGGTGATTTGTAACTCCGCTTTCTCTTGTCCACATTATGTAAAAGACTAACACACTTATAAAAATTATTAGTTTACATTCGGGGACACACCATGTATAAAGATGTAATTTTCTGACATCCATGTCTAAAAGATGTGAAAATGCGTGTGTAGGAGTGGAGTTTTTATGTGTTACTGAAGTTACACGGGTATAAATTCAAGTTAGAATATTCTAACTCCAAAACACTAAATGTAATCTCCATGGTAACCACAAAGAAAATAATTATAGAATATACACAAAAGAAAATGAGAAAAACTTAAGATGTTTCACTATCAAGAGGAATAAGTCAGCTAATGTGAAAGACGGCAAAAATGAAGGAAGGAGCAGGAGAAGCTGGTGCAATAGATATCTAGCCGCAAAAGGACAAAAGCAAGTCCCTCCAGGCCAGCGTTCACTTCTCAGGTGAACACCGCAGATCAAAACACTGGCGAACGGGGTTTGAAGAATATATGTGATCCAAGTACCTCCTGTACGCAATACTCATTTTACATGCAAAATGCAAACCAATTAGAAGTGTCCAGAACAGTATACTTCACGGAAGCTGGGGTGTGAAGGCAGGTCAAGTATCCGCTAGCCAGTGAGCGGATGAGCAAAGTGAGGTGCGTTCGTGCCCTAGAGTACTACTCGGCATGTAAAAGGAATGAAGACTGACTCTAACATGTGCTGTACGCTGAGGATGAAAACTGTTGGGAAGTTGTAGGAGAGTGAAATAAGCCAGTCATAGGCAGAGAAGCCCTTACTTCGCTTACTTGAGGTACTCAGAGCAGTCAGAGTCCTAGGAACAGAAAGTAGGGCGGAGCTTTCTGAGCCCTGGAGGTCACGAGGTAGGACAGTATTTCACAGGTATAAAGTTTCCATTTGCAAAATGAAGGGTCCTGAGGATGGCTAGTGTGGCTACACAACACAAACACAAAAAGACCACTGGGCGGCACACTTAAAATGGCTTCTACGGGGGATTTTATGCATACACGTTATTATGTTTATATTATATTAGATGAACATAAACTGGCGGTCTGCGATACGCCAGATTCCGTGCTATACGGTTTGTGTGCATTCCTGCCTCTGTTATATTACTCGTGATTCCTGCGTTGGATACAGAATGAGGAAACTGAGGCGGGAAGACCTTCAGGAACCTTTCCAAGGTCCCGCCTTAGTCTCACCACTCCATAGCCAATGTGCTTAGTCATTCAAAGATGCTCTCCGAGGTACCACAAAGGATAGCCAGCTACCTAAAAGAGCGTTGTCCCCAGTCAAAGAAGCTCCTCCCTGCATCAAGCAGCAGCAGATACAGAGATTCATAGCTGGTCAAGGAACTGGCAACCACCGACTATGGAGAGCTCAGAGAACAGAGCAGAAGGAGGGCAGAAAAGGCAAATGAAAGGAAAAGGGCTGGGAAATGTAGTTTTATCCACATGACACGGTGTGACACTCATGAACTCACTATTGCTGTGGTTGCCTACATAGCATGCACTCGCGCACATGCGCGCACACACAGACACACACACACACACTGACACACACACACAGACACACACACACTGACACACACACACTGACACACACACACACTGACACACACTGACACACACCACACACACACACACACACACACACACACACACACACACACACACACACACACACACACACACACTGACACACACTGACACACACACTGACACACACACACTGACACACACACCACACACACACACACACACACACACACACACACACACACACACACACACACACACACAGGACTCATAAACATTCACAGACTGGAGAGATGATCATGGAGCCTCGTCTTACCCAGGAGAGCTAATGATGAGCTGGGTGAGCTGCTGAGATAGAAGACGCCACAGGCAGCTCCCATGGTGCAGCCTCTGGTGAGTTAATCCTGCCCCCATGGATAGCTTCACAAGGTCACAAATCAAAAGCAAAACAAAAAGGCCTAGAAATGTGCTGGGATCTGATGGAGGGAAGACATGGGCGGTGCTGATGAAGGTAGGGAGGGTGAGGAAGGTGGAGGCACGGGCGGAACCAGAATGTATTCATGCCTGTATGAAATCGATGAGGAATAATTTTTTAAATCTTTTTGTTGTCATATAGCACACATGCAATATGGTGAGGTTAATTTTGAACATAAAGCAGACTATGTTTTTAGCATAAGTATGAAACCATGCAACTTCCACTGTGTCATCATACAGGAAAAGTCTAGCTGCCAAGAAAACACCCCTATGACCTTTCCCACCCCCACACCGAGACTCTCTGACTCTCCTCACTGCAGAGTAGATTTTCAGTGACTTTTAGAAATTGTGATATAATGCGGAGAACATTAAATTTACTAGCTTGGGCTGTGACCGTAGCTCAGTAGAAGATTTTAAAACAACAGAAAACACATTAGCACCCACCTGAGAACTTTCCCTTCGGGTTTTTAGAATCACCTGAGCCAAGCAAGTTATATCGAAAAGGTCTCTTGAGACCCAGAGGGATTTGGTACCATGTCGAAGCAATACCAAAGTCATCACAGAAACTTGGGGACTAGGGCTGACTAGGCTTGACTGGGGAGCGCTCTCCACTGCCCTTTCCTCCCTCAGAGCCAACGGCAAAGACTTAGAAATGCCTTCTGCACAGACAGCGAGACTAGGGGCCAGACGGCACTGCCATAACCTTCCACACTTGGCATTCCTCAGGGAGAAGGAGGCACTGGCCTTGAGTGAAAAATTATCAGGGTGCCAAGAAATCAATAAGCAAGATAAATAATGTTTCAATGCAATATTTTTAAAAAGCAGAACCATTGCCAAAAAATGAAAAATCCATGGAGGAAAACAGCGACTTTTTAAGTAATGATAGGATCTGATGGCTTAGATGAGATTAGGTTAGGTCGAGGTAAGGTCAGGTCATGTAAGTGTAGAGTGGGCCCTCAGAAATACTGTTCTGACTACGTGAGCAAATGTGTGCGGTGTACTTAGAATATGTGGTCAGCACCACTATCACCAACACTGTCGCCCCTAACTCCATCATTACCAACTATCCCCATCATGATTACCACCATCATTATCACCACTACCGCCAGCATCACCTCCATCACCACTGTCATCATCAATACATCACCGTCACCATTATTTTTCTAGTGCCATCCCTGGGAACAGTCTTAGTACCATTCTTATTGCTGTTTCTACTGCTACTGCTGGTTTTGCTGTAAGAAGAGACAGGTTGGGCATAGTGGACAGTGATTGGGAGGCAGAAGCAAGCCAATCCTTGAGTTCAAGGTCAGCATGATCTATAGCCAGCTGAGAGAGAGAGAGAGAGAGAGAGAGAGAGAGAGAGAGAGAGAGAGAGAGAGGCAGAGGCAGAGACAGAGACACACAGACACACAGAGACAGACAGACGGAGATCGGGAGCTGTTTTATCACTGGTAGACTTGGGATCCCCAGTTTCTTTTTCTGCCTCTAAGTCATTCCTGATTCCTAGAGTTCAAGTCCAGAGCTCCTTATCTTTCATTCCCAGTCATCCTGAACTGGCGTGACATACCCACACTGTTCATGTTTTGTGGTCACTTATGAATTGTCTTAAGAGATGCTGTAACAAAATATTGTAGAATTCCTGGCTTAAAGTAACAGAAACTTGCATCTCAGAGCTCTGGAGGCTGTAAAGCCTAACATCAGAGCATCACAGATCACAGTCGGGGGGGCTGCCTCCACACTGGCAGGTTGCTGCCTTCCCACCAGCTCATCACTGAGAGGAAAGCTCTGATTTCCTTCTTTCTCCTTGTATAGGGACACTAATCCATGGCGTGGGGATGAGAAGGAAGCACACTGTCAACTTCATCTTAACCTAATTGCCTATCAAGTGCTTCAGCTCTGACCATTATAACATTGGGGGTTGAACTTCAAGGAGACACGTTCAGCCCACACCCTCCATCTCTCTAGGCAGCCTAGGATTTCTGCAAGGTCAATGTGGTTCTGCCTTGCTTGCTGGTTTATCCCCCTGCTCTGCCCAGTCTGACCACTGGAATTGTGTCCATTGTCTTACATTGGTGTAAATTTGCATGCAAAACTCTCCCCTCCTCTCACAGAATTGCACTACGTTGGTTTGCGGGAAGAGAGAGGAGGCAACCTTTTCCATACCCATCAACTCGCCATTTAGTCTGAAATCATATAACTGTTATTATGGATCTGGGGAGATGGCTTGGTGGTTAAGAGCAATGGTTGCTCTTCCAGAGGACCCTGGTTCCATTCCCAGGACCTATAAGGTGGCTCACAACAACTGTCTTTAACTCCAGTCTTAGGGAATCCAACACCTTCATCTGGTCCCCAGGGGCACCAACCATGGATGTGGCACACAGACATACAAACAGGCAAAACACCCATACACATAAAACTAAATTAATCAAATTAAAAATACAGTAAGAGCTACTATTATTATAAACTTCCATGCATTAGTTCGTTTGGCGTTCCTATTAATCCGATAATAAGTACTAGCATTATGCTTTTGTATAAATTAGAAAAGTGAGGCACAGAGGAGATAGGGGGTTCACAGGGTCACCCAACCACAGGGTCACCCAACTGCTAAAGTAGAAGCGTTAAGCCTAAGCCTTCAGTCTGTCTCAAGTCTGTGCCGCTGAGCATTGAATGAGCCTGGGGTTCCCAGGCTACCCCATCATTCACATTTGCAAGGGATGCCAGACCGCCCTTCCTTCCCTGAGACACCTGCCCTAGCACCCCCAACCCCACACACTCTCCAAGCAATCTTCGTTTACTCTTGCTCTTAAGGAAGGAGTAGCAAGAGTGAGAACATATGGAGAACAGAAAATCAATTTTGCTCATTTCTCTAAGAGGCCATCCAATCCCTTCAGGTTAAAAAGGAAATCTTTAACACGGCATCTCTTTTTGTCCTGGGACTGTTTTATTATTATTATTCTTGGCTAGTCAGTTTAATCTTTAGCTGGCCAAGCCCAATGTCCATCCTTAAAACTGTGCTTCCAGATCATCATCATCATGTGGCTGGCAGGGGAGAGGGTGTTAACGAGCAACGGTAGTGCCAAGTGTAGGCAGAGAAGCAGCTACTCAGAGGAGTATTTGCCGCACAGAAACTGTATCAGTCCGTTTCGGGCTCAGGTGGGTTTAAAATTTTTTTAAGAAATAGGTGTCAAGGCATTAATATAGCATCTGTTCTTCCCACTGCCCTGGGTTCTGAGACAATGGGGCAGAACAGAACGCAATATTCTTGTGGAAGTAATAGCTTTTCATTCCAGTTTCATTTTTAGAACAGTTAATGGGTTCATGGCTTCAAAAGTCAAAACGAAATTAAAAGATCATCATTAGGAAGTGTAACTTCCAGTGAAGCCCTTCTCACTACCGCCTTATAGGTAAACATGTGGCTGGGCAGTGGTGGTGAGCACCCTTACTCCCAGCACTTGAGAGAAGGAGGCAGGTGGATCTATGAGTTCAAGGCCAGCCTGGTCTACAGAGAGTTCCAGAACAGCCAGGGCTCCACAGAGAAAGCCTGCTTCTTCGCTCCTTGCTTTCTTATCCACCTCTCAGTATCCACTGATTAAGTTTACTCATCAGAAGAAGAGATCACGGATATATACGCTCCTCGTCTCTCCCTTCATCACGCAGGGGACACCACAGCATGAACACTACTCTGCACTTCATTTCCTCACTTGTTCTTTCTGGAGCTCCTTCCACCTTAGAACACTGAGGTTTCCATCCGGGGTGCTGCAGTGTCCTGCTCCATCCATAAAAGGAAATGCTAGTTCTGAGCAGCCTGGTTCTCTCCCTCAGCAGCCTTCAGTTGCCTTTAGTTATTCACACGGAGGCGCGGCCTTGTGAGGTCCCCCTAACCACACTGGGATTCAGTTGGTGTTGTCATTTTACCGGTTTTATTTAAGCAATCCTGTCTGAGAGGTTTCATGGGTACAGCTTCGCTCCCACACTGTTTTTGGATGTGGGTTTCTCACTATCCTACCTTCACTTCTGTTGCTGTGATAAAATACATGACAAAAGGCAACTTAGGGGAGAAAGGGTTTATTGTTCCCACAATACCACATGACAGCCCATCACAGCAGGAAAGTCAAGGCGGCAGAACTAAAAAAAGCTTGTTACATCCACAGTCAAGGAAAGGGAAATGAACGCACATGCGCTGGCTGCTCCCCCGTCTTTTAAAATTCAGAACTCAGACCCAGGTAATGGTACTGCTCACAGTGGATTAAGTAGATTCTCCCACACCAACCAACGGAATCCAGACACCTTCATAGACATTCCGTAGGCAAGCTATCTAGGAACCACTCACCTAGCAATCACTCTTCCCAGGCGATTCTAGATTGGGTCAGGTTGACGGTTAAAACTGAACTAGCTCACACTCCCTGAACCTGAAGCTCACCTGTCAGTCAGACTGCTTGGCCAATCAGCCCAGGGGATTCTCCTATCTCCTCCTCTCCAGCACTGAGATTCAAAATATCCTGTTCGTGGGAAATGGGGATTGAACTCAGAGCCCTGTGCTTCTATGGTAAGCATTTAATCAACTGAGCCATTTCCATAGCCCCTAAGCAGTCTTTCTGGGTAAATACTTGAGTTCTTTCCTAACTTTTGATACCACAAATGATGCTCCACCCAGTGACTTTGCACATACACCATTTCTCCCCTGTGCAACACCTGTGCAAAATAAATTCCCAGATCTACGGATGCTAGGTCAGAGGGTAAGCACATGTTCAAAGGTGATCCATGTTGCCAACGTGCCATCACCAAGGGCTACAACCTTTCATAGCCACCTATCAAAATCGCACCACCTGATAAGCGATAGATGGTGTTTCTGTGTAATTTCATTTTCATTTATCTTATTATGAATGAGGCTGATCATCCCTTCATAAAAATAGTGTTTAAAATACTTAGTGTGAGTGACAGAAGCTCATTAGGGTAATTCAAACAAATGAAGGAGGAAATCACTGTAGGAATGAATTACAGAGGTGTCTCATGAAACCAACAGCGACCCAACAGCTGCCTGCCCCAAGATCTAGACAATGGAAAATGTTAATTAGATTTCTCCCTCCCTTCCCCCTTTCTTTTTCCCTCCCTCCTTCACCCCTCCTCCATCTCTCTCTCTCCATGTTTGTCTCAGTCACTTCTTTCCCCCCATTTATGAAATCCTTTCTTGAGGCCTTGAGGCAGTGGCCTTTCTACATTCCCCAGCACAATAGGTGTGCTCCCCATCCCCACACGTGCTACCACACACTCAGGATTCCAAACATGCAGGGGAAAACTCTGGTTGGTTTATTGTTCTTGCACAGTGCAGCATCCCTTGCACAGCCACAGGTGAGGAGAAAAAAGAGAGTCGGAAAATGCAATTATTTGGAACTACAGCAGATGCCAATTATAGACTCATTAGATGATTGATAGAAAGACAGACAGGTAGATGATAGATGGATGGATGATAGAGATAGGTAGGTAAGTAGATAGATAGATAGATAGATAGATAGATAGATAGATGATACTACTGTCACTTCCCTGATAGTTTCTCTCTCTCTCTCTCTCTCTCTCTCTCTCTCTCTCTCTCTCTCTCTCACACACACACACACACACACACACAGAGAGAGAGAGAGAGAGAGAGAGAGAGAGAGAGAGAACAAAAGCTTGCTTTTGTCAGCGGCTATTTCTCTGCCTAATCCCAGTGCCTTAAAGATACATAGGGAAACATTGTAGCAGCTAGAACCGACTTGTTAGTGTCAAGACTCTCTGTTACTTTGTATCGCTGCATTTGCGTCTGTGATTCAACCCCCTAGTTTTTGTAACCTACCGAACCACTCCCAAATTTCATGACAATACAAGAGTATTTGCTATTTCATGTGACTTTAGGTTGGCCAAATGGTATATCTGATTCAGCATCTTTCTGTGTGTCAATTGCTATTTGGTCCCAGTGATCAAAACAAATCAGTGGCTAAGCCTTGCATAGGAAATATGTCTCATTACTAAGACTACAATCGTGATCTTTGCAGTGTATGACAATGATACCTAAAACTCTAGTGTCTTGAGACCACGATGGGTGAGGCCTTTGACAGGATAAAAAGATGGAATCGACTCTCCATGATAACCCTGAGCCACTAGGTAAACCCTTGAGATACGTCATCACAGACGTCCTTATTAAGTGAGATAATTCATTTTCACGTCTGTTTAAGATGTTTGGGTTGGTTTGGGTTGGCTAATTTATTTGGATTTTTTCTGCCTATTAACAGAGGCATTTTGGGAGCGGTCAGGTCAATGGCCATCCCACCCTGAATGCACCTACTCTTGTCTGCAGGGGAAGCCAGTTCCAGGCATTGAGGCTCACCCACTGCCAGATATCCTCACTTGACTGGATATTTTTAAATTTTCTGTAAAGAAATATCATTGTATCCTAATATGAGCCAACTAAGAGGGGCAATGACCCAAAATTTAAATGCAAACTCAAGCGTTCTTAATATTTCATGAAGTCTAAAAGATGAGAAGTGAAGACTTGGAAGAATGAAGGAAATGGGGTGTGGAGTTGTTCCATAGATGCCAAGTTATAATTAAGTAAATAGAAATAGCTGGCAGGGTCATAGAGACTAGAAAGGATAGTGAGAAGAGGAATATGATCATGGTACATTTGTGTGTATCTATATGTGTCTGTATGTCTGTATGTGTCTGTGTGTGTCAGTGTGTGTCTATGTGTGTCAGTGTGTGTCTGTATGCGTCAGTGTCTATGTGTCTGTGTGTGTCTATATGTGTCTGTGTGTTTGTATGTCTTGTCCGTGTATCTGTGTGTCTATGCGTATGTATGCATACTATAAAAACACAAATAAATTATAACTTGGCTATGATATTAAAAATAAAGAGGTTCTAATGTCCTGTTGCATAGGAGATTGACTATAATATCATCATTTAAGATTTGTTTGAGTGTCAGGTTGACAAGAGGAGGACCTGTGTTGGCTAATCTTGTCAACTTGATTGGCTTGAAAAGCGTCTATATTAGTGGAGCTTACCTCTGAGTCTGTGGGTACCCAAAGACAGTTCACAGCATGGGACCTCCGATCTAAAGAATGGACTTAAGCCCTAAAACAGATTCATACTAAGATGACATCTTTGGAGGCTGGAAAAGGTAGAAAACCTGAGCTGATTCAGGAAGGAGCTCACTGGTGCTGGGGCCTGTGCTTGAGGCTATATCTTACCCTGACACCTTCCTGTGTTCCCTTTCTCTGCTTCCTGGACACCATGCTGTGAATAGCCTTACTCTGCCATAGTCTCTCAGCACAGTAGACTGACCACATAATCCTGTGAGCTAAGATGCCCTTCCTCCTAAGGTGTTATCTCACATCATGTTACAACAAGAAAGACTCCTAACACAGATGTGGAAACTGTGATGCGTGGATGTCTAAGCACAAGCACAGGCTCTGTGTGTGCTCACACTAAGCTAAACTCTATACAGTGTATACCTGTATTAAACGTCACACTCCAGACTCGTACATATGTGCTATCATTTTTGGCATCAACAAATAAACCAAAATATTCTTAAATTTAGTTTTGCAGCTTGGAGTGTAAGTGTCACAAATGTAGTTAGAAATAATGTACAAAACTCAGCGTGCATGAAAAATATAGAGATGTAAGCTCCACGTGACGGCATGACCCATCTGCTGGTAAAAAATCGGAGTCTTTGGTGAGTAGCAGATGTTACCTGGGGTCACAGTCCTAAAAGACATCTGAGCTAGATAACTTATGACTGCTAGGAAGAAAGGACTTTATTTAGTGTCACCGGTGATGAAGAGAATAAGAACAGGGAAGGCTAAAGGAGACTAACATTTGACCAGTGGTCACCTGGGCAAAAGTAGTTTCAGTGACACGTGACTTTAGAAGAGGAGGAGGAGGAAAAGAAGGAGAAGGAGGAAGAGGAGGAAGAGGAGAAGGTGGAAGAGGAAGGGGCTTAGGGAGAGGAGGGGGAGGGGGAGTTCCTGTCCATCTCCAAGCCCTGATCTGCCAGGTGAACAAGGCCACCAGACACTCTTGCCTCCATGCCTTCTCTGCCACTCTGGACTGTATCTCTTCAAATCCTTAACCAAAACAAACTCTTCTTCCTTTCAGTTACCTAGTCATGTGTTTGGTTATAACAATGAGAAGAAGTAACTCAATCAATAAGTCTAATCAGTCAATCAAAAAACCTAATTAGGAGCCAAACATAGTGGTACATGCACCTAATCCCAGCACTCAGTAGACTCAGGAAGATTGTGAGTTCAAGGCTATGATGAGCCACTTAGTGAGTTTTAGGCCAGTACAAGCTATGCAACATAAATCAACCTCAAAAAATATAAATAATCATAGAGTTAGAAAGAGCAATTTGCAATTCATTTGGAATAACAAAAAACCCTCAACAACAAAAGAACTTCTGACGGAATCACCATTCCTGATCTCAAGCAATATTACAGAACAATAGTGATAAAAACTGTATGGTATTGGTACAGAGACAGGCAGATAGATCAGTGGAATAGAATTGAAGACCCAGAAATGAACCCACACACCTATGGTCACTTGATTTTTGACAAAGGAGCCGAAGCCATCCAATGGAAAAAAAGATAGCATTTTCAACAAATGGTGATGGTTCACCTGGAGGTCAGCATGTAGAAGAATGCAAATCGATCCATTCTTATTAACCATGTACAAAGCTTAAGTCCAAGTGGATCAAGGACCTCCACATCAAACCAGATACACTCAAACTAATAGAAGAAAAAGTGGGGAAGCATCTGGAACACATGGGCACTGGGGAAAATTTCCTGAACAAAACACCAATGGCTTGTGCTCTAAGATCAAAGAATCAACAAATGGAACCTCATAAAACTGCAAAACTTCTGTAAAGCAAAGAACACTGTTGTTAGGACAAAACAGCAACCAACAGATTGGGAAAAGATCTTTATCAATCCTACATCTGATAGAGGGCTATATCCAAAATATACAAAGAACTCAAGAAATTAGACCCCAGAGAGCCAAATAACCCTATTAAAAATGGGGTACAGAGCTAAACAAAGAATTCTCAGCTGAGGAATATAGAATGGCTGAGAAACACCTAAAGAAATACTCAAAATCCTTAATCATCAGGGAAATGCAAATCAAAATATCACTGAGATTCCACTTCACACCAGTGAGAATGGCTAAGATCAAAAACTCAGGTGACAGCAGATGCTGGTGAGGATGTGGAGAAAGAGGAACACTCCTCCATTGTTGATGGGATTGCAAACTGGTACAACCACTCTGGAAATCAGTCTGAGGTTCCTCAGAAAATAGGACATGACACTACCAGCTATACCTCTCCTGGGCATATACCCAAAAGATGCTCCAACATATAACAAAGACACATGCTCTACTATGTTCATAGCAGCCTTATTTATAATAGCCAGAAGCTGGAAAGAACCCAGATGCCTTTCAACAGAGGAATGGATACAGAAAATGTGGTACATCTACACAATGGAGTACTACTCTGCTATCGAAAACAATGACTTCATGAAATTCATAGGCAAATGGATTGAACTAGAAAATATCATCCTGAGTGAGGTAACCCAATCACAGAAAAACACACATGGTATGCACTCGCTGATAATATTAGCCCAAAAGCTCGAATTACACAAACCACATGAAGCTCAAGAAGGATGGCCAAATTGTGGATGTTTCACTCCTTCTTAAAAGGGGGAACAAAAATATTCATAGGAGGGGATAGGAAGGCAGAGACTGAAGGAACGGCCATTCAGAGCCTGCTCCACCTGTGGCCCATATATATACAGCCATCAAAAGATAAGATTGATGAAGCTAAGAAGTGCATGCTGACAAGAACCGGCTATAGATGTCTCCTGAGAGACACAGCCAGAGCATGTCAAATACAGAGGCAAATGCTAGCAGCAAAACACTGAACTGAAAAACAGACCCCCGTTGGAGGAATTAGAGAAAGGATTGAAAGAGCTGAAGGGGCTTGCAACCCCATAAGAACAACAATACCAACCGACCAGAGCTCCCAGGAACTAACCCACTACCCAAAGACTATACATGGACTGACCATGGCTACAACTGCATATGTAGCAAAGGATGGCCTTGTTGAGCCCCAAAGGAAGGAGAAGCCCGTGACCCTGTCAAGGTTGGACTCCCAGTATAGGGGAATGTCGGGGAGGGTGGGAAGGGGGGATGGACGGGGAAAGGAACATCCTTATAGAAGAAGGGGTCTTATGGATAGGAAACTGAGAAAGGGAATAACATTTGAAATGTAAATACAAATATCCAATAAAAATATAAATAAACTAAATGGTCTCTTTGTAAATCCAGTAATTATACTCTTGGATAAACATCCTCAAATAAATGAAATCTTCTGTTTACACAAGACCCCACATATAAAATTTCATAGCATTTTTATTTGTAATGATCATAAAATCACTATGCAGCCCAGGCTGGCTTCATATTGGAGAGCTTCCTGCCTCAGCCTCTGATCACAGGTATAAGTGAATAACAAATAGGGAGGAAGGTGTAAGACATAGAAATCCAACTGCTGGAGCCAGGTTTTAGGGAAGAAGACAGAAGATGAACAAAGGAGGAGGTGGCCGCTGGGAAGGTGGAAGTGACGGGTGATGGGAGAAAACAGATGGTCGTGTGAAAGACGTGGAAAGACACAAAAGTGGTCACAGCTGGAGCCTTCCATGTCCACGTTCCCCACATGAAGCCACTGTAGGTAAAGGGCAGCCCAGCATGTGACCAGAAGCTCAGAGGAGACTCTTCCTGGTCAGTAAGAGGACCGAGCTGCCTTCAGGAACCTTGGAAAGCTATCGGAAGGGACATAAAACCCCCAGGACAGTGAGAACAGGGAGCAATGCCCTCACTGGGGATCCAGGTTAGAGTTAAGGTGAAGTGATGGTTTGGATCTCGAATGTCCCATTCAGGGTCGTGTGTGGATGCTTGGTCCCCACCTGCTGGCGCTGTTTGGGCGGCCGTGGAATCTTCAGGAGGTGGAGTCTAGCTGGCAAAAGTGGGTCACTAGGGTCAGGCCTGTCTGCAGTCATGAGAATAGCCACCACCTTTGTCTCCTGACCCCTCAGACTGAGCTGATCCGCCAAACCTTTCCTACTACGATGGCCTGAAATCTCCAGCAAACGAGTCACACATTTTCTGCTTTAAGCTCTTTCTATCACATAACAACAGAAATGAAATTGCTACAGTGAGGTTCTGGGGTTGGCTTCAGGTGTCACAAAAAGACATTATACACACACACACACACACACACGCGCGCGCGCACGCACTCACGCACGCACGCACGCACAATCTAATTATGTCTTAAGTAAGTTAGTCGTTTTGTGTTGAGCCACGTGCACCGCTATCCTCATCTCAAGCAACCTCAAGCAAGCCTCATGCCACAGGTCGGACTTGTCTGCTACGACATCATGTTAACAGTTCCACACTTCAAATGCACATGGAGAGATACATATGGCCTAGCCCACCTGTCCCTGCTTCCCAGATTCCTAGACCCTTCCAGGCTCCTGGGTTCCAAGATGCAACTCAGCTCAACGGACTTCATTGTCAATTGTTCTTATCCCTTGAGTCATCTTACGGCCCCTACTTTATAACCGAACACCTTCTGCTCCTGGATTCTGCAGAACCTATTTCTTAATCAGAGCATCCTGAAGAGACTCACACAAGCCCGGGATGCATTCTGCCGTGGGGTGGATTTGGCTGCTCTGGGTATGCCCAGGCCTAGGAGTCACATTTCAGGAAGGACTCTGGTGAAAGAATGCAATTCAAGAGGTCTCTAGCCCCTCCCAAGGAAGACTGTGACTGTGTCGGAGGTTGTGACTCTATTGGAGGTCACTTACCAAGAGGCCTCCCTCACAATCCTTTATAAGGAAAACCTTCCTGTGAGCTAGGGTTTCTTAGCAGTCTGAGGGAGCAGATGAAGGGACAGCTGAGAGGTGTTGGTGCCGTTGACTTTGGTTCTCCGAAAGCTGTACCATACATGGGAGCTACAAGCATCTCATTCTCTGGAAGCCACCGAGAGTTGGGGCTTCTCCTTTTCTTGGAGAATGCTAACTGCCTATTGCCGCCTTCATCATCAGTCTGCTCTGTGTGCTGTGTGAGGACCCTCCACACACCATGAAAGAGTTCCGGCCCTTCCCTTCTCCTAGAAATTCTACAAGCAAATCCTTTAAAAAAAAAATCTCAGTGCTATGGTAATAAATCCCTGTAGCTGACCTTTTGTTTTGACTTTCTCTGCTCTCGCATTGCCTTTATGAAAGTATCATGTAGCCCCCTCTCTTATTTGTGTGTGTGTGTGTGTGTGTGTGTGTGTGTGTGTGTGTGAACATCCTCACCTGTGGAGATGAAAGGACAACTCCCAAGTTTCAGTTGTTTCTCTCTACCACATGGGCTCCTGGGATTGGACTCATGTCCCAGGCCCGTCAGCAAGCACCTTCATCTGCTGATGACCCCTGCATAGTTCTTTCTATGTTCTAATGGCTCCAGTCTCATCCTGCTTTCTGTAAGCCCATTCAGAACCTTCCCTTGGCCTTCCCTTGTCCCTGCCTTCTTGAACCAGCTCGGAGAGCAGCAGCCTCAGTAACTAAGGGACATTGAAGCCACCATAGTAAAATAAAACCCTGGAGAAGTCCTTCCATCTATATTGTCTTTGCCTCAGTTCTTCCCCCCAAAATAGAATGTTCTCCGTGGAATATGGATTTGCACATAGCCAGTTTGCTTTGGAGGATAATTCTGAGGGGGAGAAAGGAGAAGTTATCTGGATGGTGGGGACCCAGTCCTATCAGGGTCCTTTTATAGGAATAATAAAAAATGTTCTTCAGACAGGGGGCCCCCAGAAGGAAGAAACCTCCATGACTCCCCAGCCTTTTTCTGTAGAATGGATAGTGAGCTTGCTTTTCTGTACAGGTGTCTGGATGGGTCAGGATGCTCATTCTAAGTAGCACCTATTCTCAGCACTCTATACCTTGTTTCTCGAGGCAGAGTCTCTCTGAGGACCCACAGCTCATTGATTAGGTGATTAGGTGAGGCTGGCTGGGAGCTCAACCCCAAGATTCATCCCCTGTATCCTATATGTTTTAATGTTTTATGTGTTTTCATTTCATTTGCTTATGGGCTTTTCATTTCTTTTTTTTATTTCTTCAGTGACTCATTTATTATCGCGATGGTTTGTATATGCTTGACCCAGGGAGTAGCACTATTAGGAGGTGTAGGCTTGTTGGAGTAGGTGTGTCACTGTGAGTTTGGGCTTTAAGACTCTTTCTAGCTGCCTGGAAGTCAGTATTGTGCTAGCAGCCTTCAGATGCAGATGTAGAACTCTCAGCTCCTCCTGCACCTCACCTACCTGGATGCTGCCATGCTCTTGCCTTGACAATAATGGACTGAACCTCTGAACCTGTAAGCTGGACCCAACTAAATGTCCTTATGAGAGTTCCCTTGGTCATGGTATCTATTCACAGCACTAAAACCCTAAGACGATTATTCAATTGTGTATTGTTAAATCTCCATGAATCTATTTACTTTCTGCAGTTTCTCTTATTGCTGGTGTCCAGCTTTATTCTTCTGTGGTAGGATAGAATGCTGAAATTTGTTGAGGTTTTCTTTGTGGCATAATATGTGGTTGCTTTTGGAGAAAATTCCACAAGCTGCTGAGAAAATGTGTATTATTTAGTGTTTTAGTGGAACGATCTGTAGACATTCATTGGGTACATTTGAATTTTGAGATGTCATTTAACCCTAGTGTTTCTATATTTCATTTTTGTCCAGATGACCTGTCTATTGGTTTTACATACAAAAGTATTTGTTTGAGGAAGTTGGGTGCCTCTGTGTTTGGTACACATGTGTTTAGAACTGTAATATCCTCTTACTGGCACGAAGTGCCCTTCTTTTTCTTTCTGATTAGTTTAAATTTGAAGTCTATTTTATCTGGTATTACAATAGCTATGCCTGCTTGTTTTATTGGTTTGTTTGTTTATTTGCTTTTTAGTTCCATTTTTGTAAAATATCTTGTTTATATTCTTTTACCCTAAGGGAGCGTCTGTCTTTGATGATGAAGTGTGTTTCCTGTTGATAGCAAAGAAGATGAATCCTGTTCCCCAATTCAGTCTGCTAGTCTGTGTCTTTTTATTGGTAAATTGAGATATTAATATTCAGAATTATTATTGAAAGACGTCATTTTGTTGTCATTCTGTGGTTTTGTTTTTGCTTTTGCTTTAGATTTGCTTTGATTAACTGTCCTGGTATTGTTTATTTATTCCCTGTATCCTCTTGAGTACATTTATCTTCCTCTTCAATCTAAAGTCTTCCCTCCAGTATCCTCTATAGAGCTGGCTTATAGTCATATATTCTTTCAGTCTCTGTCATGGAAAGTTTTTATTTCTCTTTCAAGTTTAGGAGATAGTTTTGCTGGGTATAACAATAGGTAGGCAGTTATGGTCTCTCAGAATGTGAAATACATCTTTCCAAACCCTCTTGTTTTAAAAGTTTCCATCCATAATAAGCTGTGAGTGTGATGGGCCTGTACTTACATAGAACTTAGCCTTTTTCCCTTGCTGTTTTCATGCCCTTTCCTTAGTCTATGTTTGAATTTTTAACTATACAAGAAAGGTATGTATCCTTTTCTCTAGATTTGGGAAATTTTCTTCCATAATTTTATTGCAAATATTAATAATTGCTTTTACCTGGGCTTCTTCTTTTTCTATACCTATAATTTGTACATTTATTCTTTTTATTGGATATCAAATTTCCTACATATTCTGCTCATGGTTTTTTTTTTTAATCTATCACTTTCTTTGATTGAGTGATCAAGCCCTGATATTCTGTCTTCTACATAATTTGTTCTGTTGGTGAGGCTTTAGACTGAGCCTTTTATTATACTGGGTTTTTCATTTCCTGCTTCATAATCAATTTGTGTTTTCTTCACTATTCCTATCTCTTTATTGAATTTGACATTCGTGTCGTGAATTGTCTTCACTATTCCATTCATCTGTCTGCTCGTGTTTCTTTGGGCTTCAGTCATTTTCTTCCTGTCCTCCTTAAGTTCCTTCGGGTGTTTATTCGTGTTCTCTTTGAATGCATTGGACTGGTTGGACTGGACATATTTATGATTGTTCTTTGAGTTCTGTCTTGAATTTTGTCTGAACTGTTCTCTCTGGAGAACATTACTATAGGATTGGTAGCTTTAGAAGAAGGGACATGCCATCTTGGTTTATTGTACTGCTTTTGGCAATGAGGCTCAGGCATCTGGACTTAAGATGTTGGCTGTCTGAGTTTTCAGACCACCAAACCAGAATCCCAAAGTGAAGTGGTGAGCTGGGTAGCTCAGAGGAGACTCAAAGGGGTGGAGTCAAGGCTGAGAGGGCAGGGACAGGACAGGGGGGGTAGGGTCACTAACTAAGCCTGGGTCTAGATGGACTGCATGGGGCAGCTCTGGCACACAGGATCCTCTACCAGGGCAGGATGGAGGTGAGGGACTGCGTGGAGCATCTGAGGTGCCTGGGATTTGAGGAGAATGTAGCCAGGGTCTGGGTGTGAAGCAGAGTTACTTTTGGGGCCAGAGAGACCTCAAAGAAAGACTAGACCAGAAGCAGCACAGGCTGGAGTTAGAACAGAGGTGAGGTCACTTACTTAGCTTGGAGCCAGACAGAGCAATCACACCCAGTGTCTGTGTAGCTTTCTGTGAGGATCAAAGTCAGGTTCTCAACCTGAACAGCAAGCACTTCACAGCTGAGACATCACCCTGACCCCTTCAAACTCTGAATTTAAGCTGAACTGAGGTTTACTTGTATTTCTTAGACACACGTGGCTAAGATACCAGGCAGGGCACTACCCGCCATCAGGTACGGTTTGGTACAGGTTTGCTTCTGTAACCATTTCTGCTCCACTTTTTCTTTCCTGGCTTTGATTTCTCCATTGAGCCCCATCCTCAAACAGGCTCTCCCACATGGTGATCTGGTCAACAGCAAACATTTTTACTGATTTAATAACCACAAACACCCTGAGTAAAGTGGCTTCCTATGTATATTGGCTTCCCGTGGCTGCTTTAACGTGTTCTCTCATCCCTAGAGGGCAGAGAGCTGGACTGGTTTGTCCCTAGGTTCCTCCTTCCTGGTAGCAATCAGCACTCCTTAGTTTCTGACTCTCTTTGGATGGTGAGAACTCTGACCTCATCCTTGGATTAGCCCAGTGAGGATGGATCCTGACTGAATGGAACACCGGGAAATGGTGGGGACTTTAGATGAAGCCTAAGTCAGAGGAAGTAGATCACTGGAGGCATGCACTCAAATGGGATACTGTCTTCTCCCTTTTTCTCTAGCTGGCCATTCTTGTCCTCAATCTCACTCTGCATCCTGGATTCACATACTCCCACCCTGGTGTTCTACCTCACCATGAAACAGAAACGACGAAGCAAGTGACTATGGACCCATGAGCCAACGCAACTCTCTCCTCTTTTAGGTTGATTTTCTCAAGCGTCATCCCTGTCATCACTGAGGTGGGAAGAGGCTAGCACAGCCTGAGTCGCCCTCAGCCTCTTTGTCTTTTCATCTCTATCTTGTGTATTATGTCTCCGGTCCACTCCAGTAGTCCAGAATGGCCTTTTGATTCCAAGGTTATTAACAGCTATTTCTACAAAGAACTTTTTCCAAATAAGATTATATTCACCGGGGCTGAGTAGGAAGCCTTGGACACATCTCTTCAGAGCCACCATCCAGCACATTACAGCAGGCTTGCGTCCTGTAAAATCTCAAAGGACTCTGCTCTCAGAAGGGTCCTTCTTAGTTCATAGATCTACTGTCCTCATCTTCAAATTCTTTATTGTTGAACAAGAAACCCAACAGTTTAATCTCATACTGGGTTTCATAGATTGTACCCAATCCTAGTCATTCATTCATTCATTCATTCATTCATTCATTGTGTCTATGGGGCAAATGTAGAGAAAAGAGCAATGTGGGAGAGTGTCCCATAGCATGCCTGTGGCCACCAGACAACAACTTGCAAGAGTTAGTTCTCTCCTTCCACTATGTGAGTTCCTCCTTTACCCACTGAGCTAGCTCACTGGCCCGTCCAATCATGGTCTTCAGGAAGATAAACAATAGGAAGTGTTTCTTTTTGAAATCTAGCCTGCACTTCACAGACTATCAGGCCCCTGGAGTATCTGTGACTTCTTGCTTATTAAAGGACTGGAAAAGTCTATGAAACATCCAGCTCAGGGCATCTAAGGAAGGCTTGACTTTTCTGATAACCTTGAACAGAAATGTGAAGATTCAGAGTTACCAAGGCAAAAATGAAAGAGAATGACTTGAGGGCTGAGGGGAGAGAATATGCAAAGAAGTGAAGGTGAGAGAGAAACAGAGGAGAGACTTCGGCTTCCCACTGTGAGAGGCAGAACCAGGCTGCCAGGGTACTGACCGCAGGTGATGTTTCCAACAAGGCAGGATGGAGCCAGGGGTTAACCAAAGAGGTGGGAGGCAGACAGCGGTCCTAGAGTGACACAATCCCTTTCTACCAGGGTCCCTGTCACTTCCCCTCACTGCCTTTTTCCATCTGGTTGACCAGAATTTGGCTTAAGGCAACAGTTCCTCTAGACACTTCCTCTACCTTCTGAAAGACAAAAATGTCAGCAAGAAAAATGAAGAACTAGCCGGTAGTTTACTGGCCTGGGACCTTCTGCCTGCATTACAAGAACCAGAGAGCATTTCAAATCAGCAGGGTGGCGATGGCTTATCAACAAATGCTCTTAGGTGACCAAGGCAGTCGTTCATAAAGAAAAAACATAGAGCAGGGCGGCACATGCCTGCCACCTCAGAACAAAGGAGGTAGACACAGTTTAAGCCATGGCAGGTTCAAGGCCAACCAGGCCTACATAGTGAGCCCTGTGTAAAAGTCAAACTAAATCCACCTGGGTCCGTACATACAACATGGTCGGTGTTTATAATCTTGGAAATGGGATGTTTCAAGGAAAGATACAAATCCATGAAAAGGGGATTAATAAACAAATTTTAAAATGACTGGAGAGATGGTTTAGTCTATAAAATTCCTGCCATACGAGCATGAAGACCTGAGTTCAGATCCCCCAGACATTCACATAAAGAGCCAAGCACAGGGCAGTGAGAGGGACCCAGGGGCCCGTGAGTGCTTTGTAGCTGAGCCTGATGGTCTGAGTTTAATCCCAGGGATCCAGACGCTGGAAGAAGACAACCAAGTCCTGCAAGTCCTCCACATGCACGTCATGGCAAGTGCATGCACACACACACACACACACACACACACACACACACACACACTCACATGAATACATGTAATTTTTTAAAGCCCTGTTTCTTTTTATTTTTTTAATAGAGACATACACATACAACCCCAGCACTGAGGAAATGGAGACAGAAGATCCCTGAAGCTTGCTGCCAGCCAGTCTAGCTGAAGTGAGAGGCCAGACTAACCAATGAGAGACTGTGTCTCCAAGAACAACTGTGGAAGACATCCGACATCAATTTCTGGCCTCTCCACCCACAAGCACACACATACATGAACATATATACATGACTACAAACACACAGACACATGAACACATACACACTACACAAACACTTGCACGCATGTGCACGCATGCACAAACACAAATACATTCCAATCGTTGAGAACTTTAAGTTTCCACAGAGCAAAATGATAATAAAATCAAAAGAAGAAAAAAATTTATAATACCCACATCAAACCGTGGGCTGATTTTTCTTAGTATTAAAAGATCTTTAAGCTGGGTGTGGTGGTACACACCTTTAATCACAATACTTGATTAAAAACAGAAGCAGGTAGATCTCAGTGAATTCAAGGCTAGCCTGGTCTACAGCCAGAATAACACAGAACAACCCTGTTGCGGGGGGGAGGACTGTGGGGGAAGGAGGACTGTGGAGGGGAGAGAGGACTGTGGGGGGGAGATCATTGAAGAATTAAGAAGGGAAAAGACAGAAGACAGCAACCCAAGAACAGACAGAGCTGGCAGGGGATCAGAGCCAGTTTGTGACTACAAAAGAAACACAAGCATGCCTGGCTTTATCGGGGACTCAAGAAATATGGCGGTGTGTTCAAAAGCCGCAGGAGAGGTTAAACAGGAAATATCAAAACAAACACCTTCACACATTGCTGGGGTGAGCACACACTGGCTCAACTCCTTTAGAAGGAAATTACAAAACAGCCTCAGATATTAGAAATGAGGAAGAAGAAGAGAAAAAATACTTCAGACCCAGGTACTCTTTGGGGAATCTGAATCAAGAGATAAGTCTTTTCCTTTCCCACAGGTAGGGGAACCTTTGGTTCTATCCCTGAGTTCACACATAAAATGTTACTTAGTGTTTTAAAAAGTGAGGTGGATTTTCCTGGCTTTGACATATAAATAAATAAATAACCTTTCCAAGATGTATTCTTTATGAAAAACAAAAACAAAATCAAAAACCTCTGGATCTAGTCAGAGAGAAAGAGGCCACATGGAGCTAGGAACTCTGCTGAGAACATGTTCCAAACCTTGGCTAGAGCTTGTCAGATCGCACGCTTTGTGTGTACAAAGCCCTGGGTTGTACCCCAGGCACTGCAAAGAAAAGCACTATACAAAGTAAGAAATAAAGTTACACAGACACAGACACACACACACACACACACACACACACACACACACTATTAATAGGGTCTGAGTCTGAGGTCTTCCAAAATTATTTCTGTGCATTTGTAAATACTGAATGAGTTTTTTTAAAGATTTATTTATTTATTATATACAAGTACACTGTAGCTGTCTTCAGACACACCAGAAGAGGGCATCAGATCTCATTACAGATGGTCATGAGCCACCATGTGGTTGCTGGGAATTGAACTCAGGACCTTAGAAGAGCAGTCAGTGCTCTTAACCACTGAGCCATCTCTCCAGCCCCTGAATGAGTTTTTAACTCTCCTGCCTATTGTGTTTTTTGAAATAGGATCTGTCTACACCATTCAGTCTGTGTTCAGATGCCTCCTCCTTCTACCTCCGCCTCCCCAGTGATGATGGTGTGTGTGTGTGTGTGTGTGTGTGTCTGTGTCTGTGTGTGTGACAGGTGCTCCCAGGCTGTGCTCAGACCCCTCCTTCCCCTGCCTCCACCTCCCCGGTGATGGGGCGACAGGTGCTCACCACCACGCTATCCTCACTCACGGACTTGCTGTGCTTTCCCCCCTCGTCCTCCCACATAAATAAGCAAGCTTTTAAAAATACAGTTCTGCAGACCTCAGACCTGTGCAAGACTACTTAGGACTTCCTCTACCCAAAAAAGTCCAAGCCCATAGGACAATGTGGGATGCTGGCTGAACAGCTAGAAGGGGAGGGAGAAAAGGAGTCAGAAACGCAGGGCACCAAACAAGACAAAGACCGTTCGTTTGTGCTTCAGAACAGACACTGTGTGTGTTCTAGAGCTGAGGGATCCTCAGCGCACTGCTACAGCGAGCAAGTTCAAGTGTGGAGGTAATCAGGGGGCATCTACCGACTGAAATGGGTGAGGAGGAGGAAAGAACCCAGGCACACAAAATATGCCAAAACAGACTTGCCCGAGCTGCTGAGTAAGAATGCAACCAGATAAGAAAAAGAAAGTGTTGAATAAAAGGGCGTGAGCTGGGCTTCTAAACCTTCGCCACTCTTCACCCCTTCTTGGTGGAGAAGTTACCTTGACCATATTTTCTGTTAGTTAAATTTGTTCTTTGACGGTTTCAGACATGAACCTAATGCATAACAACCACTCTCACTTTCCCACATCCCCAGTATCCACCCACCTCCCTGCTCTCCACGACCCCTCTCGCAGGCTCCTCTCTATTCCTTTCGTTTTGAGACCCACAGAATTTTTGGCCAGGGCCCTCTGTGTGGCCGTGAGTTTGGAGCTATCTGTTCAGCTGAGCACAGCAAAGGGCACACCACTAAAGGTAAGATTCTGTCTCCCAGAATCTACGATAGCGGATAGCTCGGTAGTAAGGGGGCCTCGGGAGCCCCGTCTCAGCCAGGACTGCGTGTCGTAAGCCCCAGCCTTGTGTGGACTGGGTGTAGGTAACTGAAGTATGAGTTCAGAGTAGCAAAGCTCATGCGGAGTCTAGAGAATGGTCACTCACGGCCCTTTACACTACATTTCCATTCCCGAATAGTCCCTGCCGCTCTTCTGCAGTCTTTCCTGAGCCTCGGGAACGAATGGTATAAATGTCTTGTTTAGGGTTCAGCCCTCAACCATCGCTTGCACGGCTGGGTCATCTTCATATGAGTCTGTATACAGAGAGATGTAAAGGAGTTATTCAAGCCAGACATTTACTAATAAGAAATTGCGGAGGAATTTATTTTAAGACACTTCTTTGGTATACATATCATCTTAGCATTTGCTAAATATCGAAACAAATTTGCATATCAGTGAAATGGATGATCTTGTGATTTTTACTTAAAGAGCTGAATCGTGAGCTGGGGATATAGCTCAATGGTGGGGCACTTACCTGACAACTGGGACACCCTAGGTTCAATCTCCAGTGCTGTTGACCAAAAGTTAAATCCTGGCTGAGCGCTTGATATTGCAGGGGGTATAGTACTTTTAATATTTTTTAGTTGATCAATAGGTGGTTTAGTTATGTATTTGTGTGTGTGTGTGTGTGTGTGTGTGTGTGTCTGTTGTGGGTGTGTGTGGTGCCCATAGAGAACAGAAGGCTCCATCTGGTGTACAGGCAGTTGTGAGCTGCCTAACGTGGGTGCTAGGAACAGAATTTGGACTTTCTAGAAGAGCAGCAAATACTCCAAACCACTGAGTATCACTCCGGCTCCTGTATTGTGATTTTATAGCCATTAACACTGAGAATTTCAGTTTACATACATACTTAACACAAAATGGCAGAAATAATTTAGGTACACTTTAAGAATTATTGGATATATATCCATGCTAATTCCAGGTCTTTGTGTAATGATTTTTTTTCCTTTTATTTCTGAGGTTATAATTACAAACTTCTTTCCTTTCCCCTCAGATGCCCCTCCTGGCTCTCTTTAAAATTCTTCTTTTTCATTAATTGTTGCATGAATATATACTTATACGTATATGTTTCAGAGCTCACCATTTCATTGTTTGATATTGGATAGCAAATTGGCGTACTTCTCCCTGAAGAATATTATTTCTCCTGTCTCCATGTTCCTTGGTTGTCTGTGGTTCCCTGTGTAGGATAGGCCCTGAGATCATTCCCCATCCACATCGGTGTGTCTGTTGCTGTCCCTGTTCAGCTCATCTTTAGACAGTCATGGTGGTTAGATTTTTGTGGGTGTCACTTCTGGCATTGCTAGGAGACACAGTCTCTCAGTAAACATCCTAGTCCTCTGTCTCTCACAATCTTTCTGCCCCCTCTTCCACAGTGTTCTCTTAGGTGCAGACACTGTTTTGCAAATGTATCCATTGTGACTGGGCTCCACAACTCTACACAGTAGTTGGTTGTGGTTTTCTGTAATGGTTTCTGTCTGCTGCAAGAAAAGTTTTCCTGATAGAAGTAAGGACTGTAGTTAGCTGTAGCTAGAAGTCCAAGTATTTAGAGTTATAGTTTAGCAAAATGGTGCTCATGGGTTTTCCTCCAAAACCCATGACTTCACTAGTCCTGAGCAGTTTGCTAAGTTTTCTTTTCCTTTTTCTTTTTTTTGGAGCTGGGGACCGAACCCAGGGCCTTGTGCTTGCTAGGCAAGCGCTCTACCACTGAGCTAAATCCCCAACCCCACTGAGCTAAATCCCCAACCCCTAAGTTTTCTGTAGCAAGCATGATTTCCCTCTTCTTATAGGAGTGTTTTGTTTTGTTTGGTTCTTTGAAACAAGGTTTCTCTGTGTAGCCCTGGATGCCTTGGAACTTACTCCATAGACCAGGCTGGCCTTGAACTCAGAACTACACCTGCCTCTCCTCCCCAGTGCTGGGATTAAAGGCCTGTGCTACCATCATTGGCCAAGGGAATCTTAAGTACAATTAAAGAACTGTTGGTTACCACCAACGTACAGTGCCACTACTGCGCCCTTAGAGTTATCATGCCACACTGGTTAATATGGTTCGTGGGCATCATATACATGTTGTCACCTCCCTCCTTTGGAAGCTCACATGGCCCCTTCTGTTGCCAAAATGTGCTATGAAAGCTAGTCTTCAGGAAGGGGGAGAGATTCAGGTCAGTTCCAGCTCAGGGGGTCTCTGGGCCCTGTTTCTGACATGCATGGTGTCTTCAGCCATAGGGACTCACCTTCCACCCCTGGGCAACGTGGGGCAACCAAGAGAAACAGCATTAGCCTGCATGGTTTAGAAATCTCCTGGACAACTGTCACCAAGAACTCAAGAGAGTGTCTCTTACCTGGTGTTGGAGTTTTGTTAGGTAATCTTTGGCTTTTGCAGGGAGCATTGGCAGTCCCGGTGAGAGAATTTCATTTAAATTATGTATGTATATTTATACACAGACTTATATGTAAGATTTTTTTAGGTAAATAGTTAATAGCATGGTTTCTTATGACTGTTTAATGGGTTTTTGTTGTTGTCGTTTTGTTTTGTTTTTAATCAAACTCAGGTCATCAACTCAAAACAACTCATAAAAAGCAAGTGTTTTAACACAATGCAATCCAAATGCATGCTGATTTGTCCCTTGCTGAGGAATGACAGTAGGAAAATACCTCTTTGTTTTGTGTAATCGAGTCACTGTGTTTTTGTAAGAGCAGAAAACTGGGTATTTACAGCAAATTTTTCTGAAGACCGTTGATTGCACCCGTCTCATTCACAGGCTCTGGGTGGCCTGAGGACACAGGCAGTTTGAGGTGGCTTGGAGTGTGCTCAGAACCAGGGCTGCAGTGTGAGGGGTGCTCAGAACCAGGGCTGCAGTGTGTGTGTGGGGGGTCTCATAATCAGGGCTGCAGTGGTGGGGGGTAGGGTGTGATCAGAATCAGGGCTGCAGTGTGGGGTGTACTCAGAATCAGGGCTGCAGTGAAGCCGTGAGATGTCGCAGCCAGAGGCACCTCCATTCCTAACGTGTATAACTTTGGACTGACTTTTGGTCAATGAACATTCAGAAACCATTCACTGTTGCCAAATTATTCTCGAGGCCCCCACACCCAGTTAAATGATGGGCAATTTAAGGAGCTGTGATGCAAAGGACACTGGGAAGGTGGCTCTCAGGAAAGGAAATACAAACAGCTTATAGACACAAGAGAAGACGCTCCGTCCCACACACAATTAAGGCAGTGTAAATTAAAACTATAATGAGATACTATTTTCTCCTACCAGACGGGCAAGCACAGAGCGGATGCTCAGGTAGGCTGTGAGAACGATTTGTACGTCAGAAAACAGCACCTCCCACCAGTCAGGTGCGCATCCTGCCCAGCCACTGGCCCACCTGAACTTCAGTCCCACTTGGCAGAGGTGACCTTTGCAAACAGGTCAGCGTTCCCGTGCAAGATACACGAGGGTTGAGACTCTGTGCTGCTTAGAAAGAAGTCTCTGAAGTGACCACCCCAATGCTCTGAAGAAAACATTCTTGGCTTTAACTGGCTATCAGAGTTTAACTCAGCCTGCACCTCGCTGCCTGTCCTTAGCCGCTTGAAAGCACGTTGTCTCCATTGCCATGTAGTGAGGCCTCTGCCTCACTACCCACCTCTCCCTATCCCTACACCAATTTGACGAGGTCTTATTACTTGTTAACAACTGTAGCCAGCCAGGAAATGTTTGCTGAGAATCTGCACACAGTCAGCCTTTTTCTGGCTTCTAATAGTCCTGGGGGTGGGGTGCTTTGGGTTTGTTTGACTTTTATTTTATGTCTTGCTTATTTTTGAAATAGGGTCTTTCTGTGTAGCCCAGGCTGGACTCAAGCTCTGGTCCTCCCACCTCAGCTGCCTGAGTGCTGGGATGACAGGTGTGTACCACCACGCCCACACGCTTCGTTATTTTTCATTTTTTAAATTTGCCTATATGACTTGAAGTGATACATTCAATACTTCTTTATCCACAGAAATCATAATGAATACTAGTTCTGATTTTTTTTTAAATTTTGTGGCTTTTTGTAAGTCATAGAAACTAACTTTAACTAGCTTAAAGAACGGGTGTTAGAAGAATAATTATGGGGTGGGTTTGGGGGTACAGTAAGGAATCCGAAGGGGCTGAATGACTGTGAATCTGCACAAAGGCGGCAGCAGAAGGGGCCTGCGTGCTCCTTCTGGTTTACGTTTTCGGTCCCTCCTGTCAAAACTCTGGGGTCCACTATGGTCCAGGCTGTGGGGCACTAATCTGTCTGCTGTTGAAGCAATCGCAGGAAAACATGGGATTCTGGGTAGTCATCTCTGATGTACTCCTATGATCCAATCGTTAATTGTTTTCCATCAGAATACTTCGGAATTGAGAATGGATTCAAGGTCAGATCGAAGGAAAAGCAGGTGACTTGTCCCCCGTATTAGAGTATGGGGAACTGGAGATCAGACTGCCTTAGCTCTGAGGGCCTAGTTCTCTTTTCCTCAAGCAATTGGGAAGCCTCTTGCCTCTCTCCTCCCTCTAGGCAGGGAATGGTGGTGGTGGTGGTGGTGGTGTTTGTGGGATATGAGTGGGATGTTACGAAAATAGAGTGGAGGTGGGGATATTTGGGGGATGGGGTCAGATGGTAGTGGTGTTTGAGAGTGTTTGAGGAGTAGGGTAGGGTGGGGTGCGTGGTGTAGTGTTTGGGGGTAAGGTAAGGTGGGCTGGGGTTGGAGTGGTGTTTGAAGGGAGGTTTTAGCTTGGGGAATTAACCTGCTGGCAGTTTGTCTTAAGATTCTTTTCCCTTTTTGTGCACAGAAGTCCCGCTCTGCCCCCTGGTGGAAGCCACCCAAAACTACAAGGAGAAACCGACTTCCGGGCTGCTTCTGAGACAGCCCTTGCTTGCCCTGTTGGACTGTTTCTGGCTATTTTGTTTTGCCTTAATGTTTCACCTACCTCAGGCCAAGTTCCAGTCCTTCCACCTGTCCTTGACACTCTAGCACACGCGCAAACTTCCGAGGGCTGCTTTAAGTGCCACAAACAAAATCGCTCTAAAAACAAAAGACGTGGTTGTAGGGTTAGCTTAGTGGTTAAGAGCTTGTTTTGCTCTTCCGGAGGACCTGAGCTCAGGCCCATGTCAGGTGGCTCACAACCACTTGACTCTAGCTCCAGAGGGTCTGGCACCTCTAGCCTCGGAGAGCATCTGCACACACGTAATTTAAAATAAATAAAAATTTAAAAACCACCAAAGTATAATCTTTCAGTTCTGGAAGGAAGCTGTCAGAAACTCTGAATGAACCATATTCCTTCCAAAGCCCATAGAACCTGCAGAAGAGCCCTTCCTTGCCTCTTTGTAGATTCAAATATCTAAGCAATCTTCTCTTGGTCACGAAAGTTTGCTCCAGTCCTCTGCCTTCACAGGACCTGCCTTCTCTCTGCATCGCATCTCTTTCTCCCTCTGTGCCTGTCTCTGTGTCTGCAATTCCTGTTCCCTCAGTAGTGCAATGCCCCCTGTTGGATAAGGAACCACCTGCTCATAGACATCATCTAAAGACTGGGACTGGAAAGTCAACATGCACTAAAAGTAAAAGAATCACACTTGGTTTAAACCTGTGATCTTGAGTTAGAATGTCCACCATGGGTTCCTGATTTGAACATCTGTTTCCCAGATAGTGGCCCTGCTTTGTGAGAATATGGAATCTTTAGGAGATGTGGCCTAGCTGGAAGAGCTAGCCACTAGGGCCTAGCCCATGAAAGTTAGAGTCCAGACCCTGGCTTCAGTACTCTCTTTGCTTCCTGGTCCTCAGAAATATGGACTGCTTCCTCTTCGCGTTTCCATGGCAACCATGCCTTCCTATTTTGATGGCCTGAAATTCTAAAATCATAAGCCAAAATAAATATATCCTTCATTAAGCTAAGTTGCATATCTTGGGTATAGATGTTTGCCACCAGCTAATAGCACACCTTATTAGCCGTAACCACACCACAGTCCCTAAAACCACAATAATTTGGTTTTCAAAACTAAAGTAACCTTTTTCTCTAGATATTCTTCCCTCTCTCTCCTCATTGGCTGATTCAGAGATAGCCTGACTACAAGTCAATATTCTTCAATGAATGTAGTAGAAACCCAAAGCAATAGAATTGATTTAATAAATGATTTACTAATAGATTTGCTTAGAAGACATTAAATCACTTTCATTTATTAATGCTGTCACGTGACATGCTTGAAAGACAAGAATTAAAAGCAGTATGCAATCCTCAAAGATCTGGATAAACAATTTAGACAGAGTGTTCCTTGTGTCCCAAGTGTGTCAATCAAGTTGGTAAAAACAAACCAGATGCAGTCAGTGCTTGTTGTGACGAAATGACAACCTCTTTTACACGGTGCCTCCTAGGAGGTTGGCAGTGCAAAGAGGAAGCTGAATCTCTCTTTCCTAGCCACCTACTTCAGAAACTAATTAAAGTGGACGGTGAATGTAAGCTGTGCACTTTCTGTGAGAAGCCATGGCTGTGTGAAATAACCGCTGATGCCCTGGGTGAAGGTAGAATGGTTATGTGGCCCGAATCAGCAGTAGGAACTCCACACAAGGTTTTACCATCAAGCAAGGTGCTTGACAGCAGAGGCTGCCTGCTGCTGAGTCAGGGGCATTCTTGTTATAGACAGAGGAGAGCCGGAGAGAGAGAAAGCACAAGTCTGTCTGAGGATGCATTGTGGGTGCCAATCTGAGTGTTCTCAACTTGGTTATTCTATAAAAAGAGGTGGGGGTGGCTATTCCTGAACTGACAGATACTATTGTACCTTGGCAATTGGTGCTGAAAAGAGCTAGCGGAATCTGAGAGTCTTTCAATGTCTCCGAAGAAGACGATGCCCACCAGTGTGCTGTCAGAATGCCTTTAAAAAAAGAAGATAAAGCCCAGGACCGAATCACCCGAGATTCGGCATGATGCCACTCCATGTGTCCTGCAACACAAATGTCAAGGTATTGCCCTGAAGAAATGACACACTACGAAAAATGAGGAGAAGGCTATCTATAGAAGATGCTAAATCTTTGGCCAAGAGTATGAAGGAAAGCCAAAGAAAAATACCAGGAACAGATTGCCAGGAGACGTAGGCTGTACTCGCTGAGAGCTTATACTTCTGAGACCAGTCAAAAATAAGTCTTAAAGAGTAATAAATAAATGATCAGACCTGAGGCAATAACAAGGGCACTTTGGGGCCAGAGAGAGGGCTCATTGGGTAAAGGGACTTGCTGCTAAGCCTGGTGACCTGAGTTCAATTCCGGAGACCAACAGAGTGGGAAAGAGTTAATTCCTGCCAGAAGCCCTCTGATCTCCACATGTGTGCTGTGACACACATCCCTACCCCATGCATGCACACATAAAATAAAAATAAATAGGTGGGCATGCAACATTTTAAGAGGTCACATAGATTTCTCACATCAGATACACTAGAACACAGTCTGGCCTTGTTAACCCCACTCTATTATCTCTACCCCAAGTCTGTCTTCGGCCCCGAGCTGTTAGGTCTCACTGCACTGTTTTGCATGAGTGTTAGAGGCTTGGTTTCTGGGTGCTCATTATCACTGACGAGGACACTTTTAGAGGTGCAGCCTATTGGAAGGGTGTTAGGTCACTGGGGTCATGCTTTCAAAAGAGTGTTGGTTCTTTCCTCTCTCTCTCTGTCTCTCTCTGTCTCTCTCTGTCTCTCTCTGTCTCTCTCTGTCTCTCTGTCTCTGTCTCTGTCTCTGGAAGTCATGAAGCAAGCAGCTTTGTTTCCACTCGTGTCCCTACCAACATGGCCCACACCAGCCAAACTGCAACTGGCCATAGCCTGAGACCATGAGCCAAAATGATCCCGCCCCCACCCCCACCCTCCACCCCTGCCCTGTGAGGACTCAGGCATTTTGTTACTGCAATAGGAAGCTGGCAAACACACTTACCATATACGTGGTGGTAGGTAGAGCTGGAGCAGTTCCCTCTCTGCTCCCCGGTGGCTCTGGGGAAGGCTGCCCTGAGGTGAGGAGCACATAAGCCTCCCAGGTCTTGAAGGCTAGTGAGAATGTCCCCTCCATTCACTGTTTTTTTTTCTTTTTTCTTTTCTTTCTTTTTGTTTTGTTTTGTTTTATTGAGACAGAGACTTATGTAACCTAGACTGGCCTCAGACTTGCTGTATAACTGAGACGAACCTGAACTTCTCATCTTCCTGCCTCTACCTCTCAAATGCTGGGCTTTTAGGCCACTGCCCTGGCCAGGCACACACTATCCCCACCCCCATTGCTTGTTTGTTGTTGTTGTTGTTTGTTGTTTGTTGTTTGTTTGTTTTACCCATTTCTACATGGCTCCTTGTAGTTGGAGACGCTTCCTAAGCTCCCGGAGACCTGATCCCAAAGGTGTGCTCCCCTGAAATGGAGACCAAGACTTGCCCAACTGTTGGACCAAACCATCTCTCCCTCTGGCCCTTATCCACACCCAGCTCATGCTCAGCCCTCACAGTGAATCCCCGACTGCCCTCAATGATGCCCAGAAAGAGGCTGCTGTCTCTTCCCCACTGGCAGTTTACCAGCAGCCATTAACATTTGGCAGCTAAATTTTATTTTCTCCACTCGACATTTTCAAACGCGGGAATTCTCCATGTAAAAACATCAGAGCGAGTCAGAAGCCTCTCCCTGTTCAGTGGGGACCGTCCTGTGTCCTCCAGAGAACCACTACTGCTAGTTTACTGCTCATCCTTCCAGAACTACTTTTCAAAATGCACTTTAGACTAATGGAGTCTTGGTACACATGTGCATAATTTATAGAACTGTTAGATCAAGGGAACGTTAGCTCTGGGAATTGCTGACCCCATCCGTACCTTAAAGAGACTCTGAAGCATTTTAACACCAGCCACTCTCTGGTGCTCCCCACCCTCCTCTCCTCTGAGGTCAGCTGTAGTTACCCCTCTCCTCCAAACTCTGTTCTCATCTCTCTGGGTTCGTGGAGCACAGATACAATGACCTTATCCCAGTGCTGTGACAAAGTGTCCAACAGGAGCAGCTTAAGGGAGGAAGGGTTAATTTGTGGTCCTGGTCTGAGGGTTTGTAATCTGTCATGTGGGGGAAGACATGTTGGTAAGGAGCAGGGCTCGGTCTGCCCACAGCAGGGAGCAGAGAGAGATCTGCGTGGTTAGCTTCTCATTCAGCCTCTGGGCTGGGGCTGCCCACATCTAGGGCAGGTGTTCCCTTCTCAGCTAGCTTCTCTGAAAACTCCTCATGAGCACAAGAGACGTGTCTCCTAGGTGATTCTAAATGCAGTCAGGCTGGCAACAAAGGTTAGCAATCACACCATGCTGTTCCTTTCTTGGATTTGCAAACCCACATCTGTCACTAAAATATGTCCCGAGTTAAGGCTGAGAGGAAATAAAAGTAAGTCCAGCTTAGGACAAAGCAAATCCTAGCCCTGCTCCAAATGGGGTCACTACCCAACCAGAGCGTGGGCACTATTCCCAGTCTATGCTTGGCTAAATAAACACCTTCCAACCATCCATCACCAAGAGTAATACTCACTTGCCTCTATTTGTAGCAGTAGGGGATTTGGCTGCATAGGTGGCCGCCGAAGAAGGTTCTAGAAGGTGTGGAGGGAAGGTGTGGGGAAGTTAGCACAGCTTCTGCTATCCAACTGACTCCTGGGATTAGTGTGAGCCTTTGTGCCAGGAAGGGACAAAGGAAAGCACTATAGACAAGGTCTTGAGAGTGTTTGAGGGGTTCTGGGGGTACATAACATATTCTATTGGCCTGCTTTTCATTGCTGGAGCAAAGTACCTGGTTAAAAAAAGAAGAAAACAATTTACCCAACCAGCCTGGTGGTACAGCTCTGTAATCCCAGTCACCTAGGAAGGTGGGGCAAATTCAAGGCTAGCCTGAGCTACATAATGAACTGGCTCGATCTTATACCGACCTTATGCAGGCAACCACAGTTGCTATGAGTTCCTGGGTGCAGCTGTCCTGTCCTGCCTAGAAAATACTGTTTCACCCCAGGCTTCCTTCACCTCTAGCTCTTACAGTCTTTCTACCTCCTCTTCCTTGATTGTTCCTAAGCCTCAGGAAGGAGGGGAGTCACAGATGTCTCCCTTGTGACTGAGCTCTCCACATACACGCTCTGCATTTTGGCCAGCTGTGACAAACCACACCTGACCAGTTTGGTTTGATCTGGGGACTCACATAGTAGAAGGAGAGAACTGACAGGAGCTGACAGTCCTCTGACCGCCACGCATGACTGCACAGTTATAAAAAGAAAAGCAAACAAACAAGAAACAATGCTTGGGTTGTTTGATTGCCGTTTATTTAGTTTATTTTTTATCACCAGTGTTGTCTGCAGGACTCTATGGATGGGAGACAGGTGAGAGCTGAGGATACAGCAGGGGATCAGTGCCTAGGCCAGGCCTGCTGGCCAGCATGTCCCTTGTCCCTGCCTCCCAGTGCTGGGATTGCAGCCTGCTCTGCCAGAGGTGACTTTTTTTTTTTTAAACATGAGTGATAGAAATTGAACTTTGGTATTCATGCTTGAATGCCAACCTGTTTGTAGACCGAGCCAGCTCTCCAGCCCCTCCTAGGTGTTTCTTATCTAAATTAGTTGATAAGAAGAGCAGGACAGTAAGAGTTGCGTGGGGTGGGGCAGGAGACAGCTCCCAGCTCCCCATTCGCCTGCTGGGGAACCTTGCTTCCTCAGTCACACGGGGTCAGAACTTCCGTCTGCTTCTATTCACTGCTGAAGCCACCATCTCATTTAAATTTAAGGGAAACTCAAAATGAACGTAGTTTTCTTGATGACTCTGAGAAAATGGAGATGAGGAAGGGAATTGAAGAACTAAAACCTCAACCCCCATTTTAGAGCTGCAACTGAGCTGAGACTCAGCACCTCCAGAGCACTGCTTTAAAAGAAAAAAAAAGCTATGTGTAAGAAACAAAGACTGAGCTCTGCATGTGAATGTGGTGCCAATCAGCCTTCGTTACCTGGAACACAACGCTGCACCTTAAGGGAGGGAGCTTTGCAACTGCTCGTTAGTTCTCCAGATTCAAGGCATTATTCTAAGGGATGCTCGGAAGCTGAGGACGCACCAGTGACCACAGAGTGTTTCCCCAGAGTCCGGGGCTGCTCCAGGGAGTGGCTGTGTTCTGTCCCCTCCGTCCTTGCTCACTCCACACATCCCTCCGGGATCCTCTGCTGACTCCCCCCCTGGACTGTGGGTGTTAAAGGGTTGAAGGGCAATAGGAAATTTTAGATTAAGACATTCCTTTGGGGGAAACTAGGACTCTGAGAAGACAGAAACACAAACCAAACCTTCCAAGGAGCTGAGGAAAAGCCTGCTTTCCACACTCCAATCATTGAAATGGGTGACTCTGGATGGGCAGATGGCAGCAGGGAGACAAGACAAACAGCAAGGCCACCGTGTTGGGCTAGATCATCAGACAAGAAATTCAAAGATCAAATCTTTGTCTGAAAGACCAGACGTTTGGGGCAGAAGGACCAAACATCGGGTTAGAAGGAAGGTTTCAGAGGATCAGACAGGTGTGAAAATTTCCGGTGTTCAAGAGGAATACTGGTGTGAATTGTCCATGCCAAAGGTCCACAGATGGACACCGGCCTACCTGGTGGGGTAAGGCTCTTTCTTCCAGGTTTCAGAGAAAGCAGGGAGCTTCTGAGACATGTTTTTGTGTTACAGGAATAGTATGCCTTCCCAATGAGACATCACTCTATGCACTCAGAAAAAAATAAGAAGAAGGCACTTTGTTGAAAATGCGCTCCTCTGGTGTGGCACTCTATAGCAGATACCCAGAGATGAGTGGGCCTTAAACAGAGGATTTTACTATTTGCATTCCACATACCTTGTCATTATGGTATTAGTCAGGGTTCTCTAGAGCCACAGAACTTATGGAATGAATACACACACACAGAGAGAGAGACAGAGAGACAGACAGGCAGACAGACAGACACACACACACACACACACGTGCGGAGAGAGAGAGAGAGAGAGAGAGAGAGAGAGAGAGAATGAATTAGAGGCTGCAGTCCAACCAACCCAACAATGGGCAGCTGTAAATGGGATGTTCAAGAATCGTAGTTGCGGGCTGGAGAGATGGCTCAATGGTTGAGAGCACCGACTGCTCTTCCAGAGGTCCTGAGTTCAAATCCCAGCAACCACGTGGTGGCTCACAACCATATGTAATGGGATCTGGTGCCCTCTTCTGGTGTGTCTGAAGACAGCTACAGTATACTTACATTAAATAAATAAATAAATCTTTAAAACATTAAAAAAAAAATCGTAGTTGCTCAGTCCCACGAGGCTAGGTGTTTCAGCTGTTCTTCTGTATAAGCTGGAATCCTGAAGAAGCAGACTCCAGTGGATGATGTGCTGGTCAAGTGAGTGTGAACAGGCAAAGAACAAACCGCTTCCTCCCTCCATTGTTCTTGTATGGCCCAAAGTAAAGGTATGGCTGCAATATCTGAATTAAAGGGGTGTGTCTGTCTTAGTTTGGATTTTATTGCTGTGAAGAGACACTGTGACCAAAGTAACTCTTATAAAAGCAAATATTAACCGGGGCTGGCTTACAGTTTTAGAGGTTGAGTCTATTATCATCACGGTGGGAAGCATGGCAGAGTGCAGGCAGACGTGGTGCTGGAGGAGCCGAGAGCTCTACATCTTGATCCAGAGGCAGCAGCAGGAGACTGTGTTCCTCGGGCAGCCAGGAGGGGGTCTCTTCTGCACTAGGTAGAGCTTGAGCACGAGGAGACCTCAAAGCCCACCTACACAAGACACACTTCCTCCAATAAGACCACACCTCCTGATAGTGCCACTTCCCACGGGCCAAGCACATTCCAACCACCACAGAGTCCATCCGGATGCAAAGAGTGAGTCACCCACCTCAGGATCTAGATCAAAAGCTGTGTCTTCCAACCTCAAGATCCAGATCAAAGGCATGTTATCTTCCTGCCTCAAAACCTGGAACACAATGTGCCCTTCATCTCTGAACTGTATTTTATTCTGGACAACCAAGAATAGCCACTACAGATGCTATAAACATTTAAGTAGAGTGACCGGGGAAATAAGTAATCCAGCTTAATACAGTTGGTAATTGCCTGTCCATAAGGATGGCAGGACCTGGTTAGGTGGTTGGGATCTGCTTGTTTGTGGAGCTGCACCATTAGATGCCTCCACCAGAGGGCATCTGCAGACCTCGGAGTGGGACTGATAAAATCGGCACAAGAGATTTTTTTCTTTCAGTAACCTGCAGGCAGTGTGCCAACATTGCCTGTCACAGAATGAATAGAGGTCTTGTTTAGTTGTTGGGTTTGTGTGTGGGGGGGGGGTGTTAGGGATTTGACCCAGGGCTTTGTACATGTGAAGTTAACACTCACCACTGAACTATATCCCTAAAAAAAATTAAAAAAAAAAAAAAAAAAAAGACTTGTATACTGAGACAGGTTTCACTAAGTAGCCTTGCACTCTAACAGTCCAGGCAGGCCTTGAACTTGCAATCTTCCTGCCTCGACCTCCCGTTCAGCTGGGATTACAGGCTTGTGCCACTGAGCTTTGGCTAAATAAAGTTTTCTTAGGTCATCACTGTGTATATTCATTTCCTTTTGATTCAGGGTGGCTTTCACACGGCAAAGGTAAAACTGAACAGTGGTAACAGAAATTTCACTGCTCTCAAAACCAAAAGCATTTACTGGACATCCTTGACAGACAAAACTTGTTCTCTCCATTCTAGATGCACATATTCTCCAAAATGGCCCACGTGCCTGAGAAGAGTTTACGTATATTCGTAATGACAGCAGTTTCATAGGTAGATAGTACAATTATCCCCACTGCACGGACTTTCAACTGAGGCGTGGAGAGGCTAGAGGAAATTTCCCAGAGTCCCGTTGCCAATAACAATTACTTGAGTTGAATCTTGAACCCCAATAGCATGGTTCTAGAGATGGCTCACTAAACAACCACTGGCCATGCCTCCTAAAAGTTTATACAAAAGATGGAGAACCCCGAGAGAGCCACGCACAAGACGTTCTTAGCAGCCGGGGTGGGGGTGGGGGTGGAGCCGCACCGTCGAGTTTCCAAATGACAGATGATGTGTAGCTTCCAAGTTGGGACCCTGGCAGCTCACAGGCAAGTACAACAGCAGAAATAAAGTGAGGCCAAGCACGCTGGCAGGAGACTGCTTCACTAATGTACTCTCTCGCAGGGGTGGCTGCAGAGAGCTCAATCAATGTGAGAGGTCAAGGGGCTGGAAAGACAGCTCAGTCAATAAAGCGCTTGCTCTGTATGTAAGAGGACCTGCGCTTAGATCCATGGCACCTCGTAAAAGCCAGGTGTGGCTCGCAGCCACCAGGCAGATTCCCTGGAGCCCACTAGGCAGCCAGTAGTCCAGTCACACTGGTGAATCCCAGGTTCAGGGAGAGGCTCTGCCTCCAAAAGATAAGGTCATCAAGACGTCTGATGTAAACTCTGATTACACGTGTGCATACATACACAAACTCAAAAAGATTAAAAAAATAAAAGGAGGGTCTGCTCCACAGTGGGCGCCTCACTGTGCTTTATCTCTAACAAGGAACCAACGTGCCCTCCTTTCTGAGTATGCGGTAGTCAGCAGAAAGAGGCCCAAGAGGCAGGCTGCTGAGGTGGTTCAGAGGTTAGCACTGGCTGCTCTTCCAGAAGTCCTGAGTTCACTTCCCAGAAACTACATGGTGGCTCACAACCATCTATCTGTGAGGGGATCTGATGCCCTCTTCTGGCATGTGGATGTATATGCAGCAGAACACTTATAAAATAAAATAAAATAAAATAAAATAAAATAAAATAAAAAAACCAAGAGCCCAGGCTGAAGGGGACCATGCAGGCATACATGCTAAAGATACAGGAATATTGAGAGCCGGGTGCGGGTAGAAGATGCTGATCACACAAGCGTCGCCAATGACTACAGTAGTGAGAGGCTGATTCCCCTGACTTCAATTCCCACTGCTCAGGGTTCACACTGCTTGTAACTTTATAAGAAGCCATTTTTTTTAAGCTGCTGAGAAAGAAGGGCTGGCGGATCCCCACCAGACTCTATCTGGAGGCTCCAACAAAGTTTCCAACTGCGCTGGGGGAATTTTTGTTCTCAGCTTTGAGACCGAGCCCAGTAGATTTCTTGGCACCTGGAGAATGGCAAACTCCTCAATGTTATCAGCTGCAGCTATTGTAGGGAGGCCTTGAGCACCGACCCTGAGGAGCCCGAGAGAAATGGCGCATTACATGTTTTACATTGCTGGGATGTGTTGGTTAGGCTAACGGGGTTCAAAGCAGGTTTGGAAAACATGTGGTGAATTGGCATGTTATGCATAAACATCTCAGAAGGATGTTGCCCAAGGTAAGAGTACTTACCTAACACGTGTGAGGCCCTGGGCTCCATCGCCAGCTCAGGAAAAAAAATTGTATGTTTTTCTGATCACCTTCAAAATTCTGTTTGTGAAGGTGTTCTGATCAAGAAGTGTTTGGAAGTTACAAGAAATGATGTTTTTAAGATTTAAAGAGGTGGCGGCACACAACTTTAATTTGAGCTCTCAGGAGACAGAGGCAGGGGGATCTCTGTGAGTTTGAGGTCAGCTTGATCAACACTGTGAGTCCCAGGACAGCCAAGGCAACACAGAGAAACTCTGTCTCAACCCCTGCTCCCAAAAAAAAAAAGGAAAAGGAAAATGTTAATGTGTGTGTGTCGGTCTGTCTGTCTGTCTTGTCTGTGTATGTGTTTGTGTGGGTTGCATATACATGAGTACAAGTGCCTACAAAGATCAAAAGAGGGTGTTGGATCCCCTGGAGTTGGAATTAGAGGTGATGGTGAGTCACCTGACATGGGCGCTCAGGACAGAACTGTGTCCTCTAGAGGCACAGCAATGACTCTTAACTGCTGAGCAGCCCCTCCAGCCCTGGAAATCATCTTTATTTCCAGAACTGGCATAGTCCCAAATTGGAGTTGTAACAGAGACCCACCACTATAACCAGTTACTGTGACAGACGTACAGTTATAACTTCTTACTGTGACACAGACTCACAACTGTAGCAGGTTACCGTGACAGAGACAGAGGTCCGTTACTGTGACAGAGACACACGACTGTAGCAAGTTACCGTGACAGAGACAGAGGTCCATAACTGTAACCAGTTACCGTGACAGAGACTGTAGCAGGTTACCGTGACAGACAAAAAAACAGCAACCAGGAACTGTGACACATAACTCTAGCCAGTTTCTGTGACACAGACCCACAGTGGAGGATTAAGTTATTTCACTTTATTCTCTCATCTAAAAGGCAAAACGAACTTGGCAGCTCTGTGGAGTTATCTGGGGCTAAGCAAAGCTCAAGTTTGTTCCCACTTACCATATGTCTGCAGAGCCCTGTGGTTGTTTGAATAGATATGGCCCCCATAGACTCATGTATTTGAAAGCTTGACCATAGGGAGTGGCACTATAAGGAGGTATGGCCTTGTTGGAGTAGGTGTGTTTTATTGGAGGAAGTGTGTCACTGTGGGGGTGGCTTTGAGGTCTCCTATGTTCAAGCTACACCAGTGCGGAATCCAGTCTTCTTCCGGCTGCCTGCAGATCAAGATGTAGAACTCTCAGCTCCTTCTCCAACACCATGTTTGCCTACAAGCTACCATGCTTCCCTCCATGATGATAATGGACTGAACCTCTGAAACTAAAAGCCAGCCCCAATTAAATGTTTTCCTGTATGAGAGTTGCCTTGGTCATGGTGTCTCTTCACAGCAAGGGAAATCCTAACTAAGACAGCCCATTCTACACACCGAAAAGAAAGTTGCTCAGGTAACCAGGAAAACTTGAACCCTTTAACCCAAAATGGGTCAGCTTTCCATTATTGATGCAGGATGATAGGTGGCTGCTTTTCACAGACTCCTCAGTGGGTACCTCCAAGAAAAAGATGATATCACCAAAGTGTGGACAAAACTCTTCATCTCCAAAACCTAGCGCTTGCCTGGAATCCTCCTCCACCCGCAGGAGGTGTCATTCTCTGTGTATGTAAGCCCAGAAGTACTCATCATTGCTTCTTTTTTCGCTCTCACCACATGTTCCCACTATGACTCTTCTTTCTTGACTCTGCTGCCAAGACACTTGACACTGCCAAGGAAGTGTGCACCATGCCTTTCTGAACATCATCCTATCGTCCTCCCCACATAAACCACCATGGTGGCCTCTACCTGCTTACTGCTTCTTCTCGCCCCTAACCACAAATCAGATTTTGGTCACCATTGATTTATTAACGTTTTAGACGCTGCAGATAAATGAAATCATGAGTCTTCTTCATGCCTGTTTTCTTCCATTTAGCATGTGTGGCAAAGGCTCGGCTGTGTTGTAGAATAGTATTTTTACCCTTTTGTATGGCTAAATAATATTCCACTATATAGACGTACCACATTTGTTACCTGTTTGTATGATGGTGGACATTATAGTGACTTCTAACTTTTGAGTACTGCAAGCATGTGTATAAGTTTTGACTGAGGGTTGGGGATTTAGCTCAGTGGTAGAGCGCTTGCCTAGCAAACGCAAGACCCTGGGTTCGGTCCCCAGCTCCGAAAAAAAGAAAAAGAAAAAAAAAAAAAAGTTTTGACTGAGCATCTGTTTTTTAGTTCTTTGCAGTATATAAAAACCTGAATGGACTTGCTAAAGCATCTGATAATTCCACACTTAACTTATTGAGAGATTGCCAAACTCTGCTTCCACTCTAGCCCCCTCCTCATCTACTCTCTACACAGCAGCTACCATAACTTTCAAAAGTTCAAACCAGACTATGTTCTCCTCAACGAAATCTCCTCTGTCTCTGCGTCTTTTAGAATAAAATCTGAACTCCTTATTCTGCCCATATAGTATGGCCTCACCACCTCTCTCTCCAATGTATCTCTCAACTGTCTTTCCTCATTTACCAAATACTTGTTGGCACCACCTCAGGACCTTTGCACCTGCTGTTCCATCTGGCTAGAAGGCTCTTCCTCTTCCAGAAAAGGTTTACTCTTAGCCTTCAGGCCCCACCCACTCAGATTCCCGTCTCTGACCCCTTGTCATTTAGATATATGTAAGATGGCAACTGAACGTGCAAAGAACTTGGCAACAATGAAGTATTTCTGAAGGCATGACAAAAAAAATAGTTCTAAATTAAAAGTGTAATGGATCCTTGGTGTTTTCTGGCAGTACGTGCCATGGCTAATGAGCAGTTTCATGACAGCCTTGGTTCTGAGCACACATGTGTACTTTGTACTGTCCATGTCAATGAACGCCACCAGAAACACTTCACTCAGGCTTGAGACCATTGGCCATTTATCTTAGTCTCTCTCTCTCTCTCTCTCTCTCTCTCTCTCTCTCTCTCTGTGTGTGTGTGTGTGTGTGTGTGTGTGAGAGAGAGAGGGGGGGAGGGAGAGGGAGAGGGAGAGAGAGAGGGAGGGAGGGAGAGGAGTGTTGGGGTGGGTGTGCAGGTGCTCAAGTTTGTGCTACATAAGGATGCCAAAGGAAGGTGTTGGAGCCCTGCTTTATTACTCTCTGTTTATTCCCTTGAAACAGGGTCTCTCACAGAACCTGGGCCCAGGCCAGCAGCCAGTAAACCCCAATGACCTCTTGTCACTGCCCCACCCAATGCTATGGTTGCTGGTGCCCAAGGCCATACCCTGGCTTGGTACACATTCACATGGTGTCTTAGTTTTGCTTTGAATTTCTGCGGTAAAACACCAAGACCATAAGTTACTAAGGAGAAAATGGTGTATTTGGCTTACATGCCCCCAGCACAGTCCATCATGAGGGAAGTCTGGGCAGGAACTCAAAGCAAGAACCTGGAGGCAGGAACTGAAGCAAAGGCCACAGAGGAGAGCTGGTTACTGGCTTGTTCTTCATGTTCACTCAACTCGATTTCTTATACAGCCCAGGACTACCTGCCCAGAAACAGAGCCACCCATAATGGGCTGGGCCCTCTGACGTTAATCATTAATCAAGAAAATGCTCTACAGACTTCCCTCAGGTCAATTCCACAGAGGCATCTCAAATAAGTTGGAGACCAGCCTGTTCTATGTTATAAGCGCCAGGACAGCCAGAACTACTTAGTGAGACTCTTGTTCTGAAAAAAATCAAGTTAATCAGTTGAAGCTCCCTCTTCCCAGATGTCCCATGCTCATGTCAAATTGATAATAAATAAATAAATAACCTAACCAGGACACACGGCAGGCACTCACATCACTAAGCTGTCCCCCGAGTCCTGCACTGTGAATAGTAGTGCAGCTACTATACACACAGTTTCCTGTTCTTCTGGAAACACAATGGTTTGATCACATAAACAAAAACTTTACATGGTTTTCTACCATCTTCCCTCACTATGTAAGTATAAAATTGGTGTGTCATTGGATTTTACTGTAGTAGATAATAACATTGGTATGAAAATTTGTTTTCATTTTGGTAGACAGTAAGATTCCATATTCATCAAAGAGTCGTTTTAAAATACATTTCTTTATGATTACTTATCAGCAAATGTTCTATTTGTATACCTATTTCGTAAGCCCATATACCCAAGGTCATTTCCCAGAAAGGTCAGGTTTCAGCACTATCTCCCTCAATTTCTCTTCAGCGGTGCCACATTTCTGCAGGCCCCACCCCTGGGGAGCTATTGGTAGCTGATGGCTACAGAGAAGACTCGAGTTCATTTCCTTAGGGGCTGCAGTCCCTGGGTGGTTGCCCATGCTCCAGCAGATGGCCCCACACCTATGAACATACAGGCAGCACTGATGGACTTGGCGGGCTAGGATAAGGAGGAGGGCATGAGGCTGGGAGGGTGACATATTAGGGTTCAGAAGAGTTGGAGGAAGGAGATGGGAGGACATGATCAATGCATTGCACACGTCTATGACGTCCACAAAGAAATACAAATAGTATACCCATCACCAAACTACCTTGTCTCACTGCTTGATTTGGTCTCTTTCTGCATAGCTGTTCTCTCCCACTCTGGAATATAAGCCAATAGCAGTAGGATTATTTCTTGCTTATGTCTAGAACCCTTGCTTTTCCCTCAGTACCAGGCATGCCAGGGTATTCATGAATATTAATAATTAATTAATCATTCATTCAAAACTGAGTCTAAAAATATCACCCAGTGTCAGGCAGGAGATTGCTAGAGTTTTCAAGGAGAAGTTGATAGTCTGCAATGAAATTAAACGTCTTTTGTGAATTACTTTTGTGCTAGGAAGTGACACACTCACCTCTTAAATATTAAATTAGAATGCACGGATGTGCAGTTACAGAAATTCAAATAGAAAATTGGGGAAATGTTTAATTAAAAGATACTTACATGATTGCTTGGAAACCAGCAATTTCCCAAACACACAAAAGGGCTAAACAATTTAGAGTAAGCCCAGCATCATAATTGACCTTGCTACATGACCTTGAGGGTATTACATTCAGAGCATGGAGCTAATGCAAGTGCCCAGCTCGTTTTACATGAGGGAGGGATGGATGGGAAATGGCTCAGTCAGGAAAGGGCTCGTCACATAAGCATGAACTGAACTCAGTCCCCAGAACTCATGTGAAGGTTCAGCAGCCTGAGCTTGTAATCCCAGTGCTGGGGAGGCAGAGACAGACAGCAGGATCCCGGGCAACCTCCTGGCTTGCTGGCCAACCTGTTGAGCCAACCAGTGAGTTCCGGATTCAGGGAGAGTTGGGGGCCAGAGTTAAGAGCTCTTGCTTCCAGAGGGACTGAGCTCAGTTTCCAGCACTCATTTGGCTCTAGCTCCGGGGATCTGATGCACATTTCCTGCCTCTGTCGGTGTCACACTCACAAACCCACACTCAGACACCCATGCACGTACATAAATAAAATAAAAATACAACTCTATAAATAAACAGAAACAAATAATAGCATAGAAAATGATCGAGGAAGACAAACTTCCTCGACCTCGGACCTCCAAATGTGCACACACACACACACACACACACACACACACACACACACACACACACCCCAAACATAAAAGAGGTAATATTTACTGAAGATTCAGCCCCAGAAAAAGTAGCCATCCTGTCGCCTTTAAAGTTAGTACAGTATGTATACGCCTACACACATAGCCTCTTAAATGGTAATTTTAGAGAAATGAAGCTATTAGAAAGACTTCTGTAATCACTTCAAACCAAGTTTTAAATGTATGTTATGTCCAGAGTATGTACAGGCTCACCATCCAATTCCTTTAATAAAAGTCTATTGGATCCTGGGCACCAGACAACTGCTGGACTCAGAAAGGTAGTTACGGTCTCTGCTCTTAAGGAAACAAGCTCTCGGGAAAGGTCATCGAGAAAAGGTCGTTTTAAGGCAATGCCACCACTACAGTGCTAGTGAGAGAAAACATCAACTTCCAATGGAGCCAATTACAGATGACAGGCAGTAGTAATCCCCTGGATGAGTGTGTCTCCATGCTGACTGTGGAGAGTTAGCTAAGGCCATGCTCCTAAAATACAGGACTTTCAGGAAAGATCTCATTTCCCATCCCCTCAGGCACCAAGCCAGTCACGCTCTAGTCGGCGTGAGACGAAGAGGTGTAAGCAACATCCAAGCAGTGCACACCTCAGTGGAAAGCATGTTCCCTTCCTTTCTGCCTTTCCTTCCTTCCCATTGGCTGGACTATGGATGAAGCTCTGTGTGATCTTAGACCACATGAAAAAGAGAAGCGTTCTCAGAATGGCAGAGCAACGATGTGGAAGGAGCCTGGCCGGCTAACAGACTTCTACAACAGAGCTATCAATTTTCATATGAAAGATAAATAAACATCCATTTGGGTTTAGCTAGGTCTTATTTTTTCTGTTTTGTTTTGTTGTGAAGAGAGACTGTGGGGGCTCAAGAGATGGCACAGTGGTTAACAGCACTTCTGCTCTTCCAGAGGACCCAAGTTCAATTCCCGGTGCCCACATCACAACCATCTGTAACTCATGTACCAAGGGATCTGAAGCCCTCTTCCCACTTCCCCTGGGGCACCATGCATGTTTGTGGTGAAGAGACATGCATGTAGGCAAAACACCCACACATTAAAAAAAAAATAAGGATTATGTCAATCAAGTTTGCCCGTGGCCATGTCAGTAAGGCATTTCTAAATTGCTAATTAATTAGGATGGCCCAGCCAATAGTGGGTGGTGCCACTCCTAAGCAGGCAGTCCTGGGTTAAATAAGAAAGCAAGCTGAGTGACCCAGAAGGATCAAGCCAGTAAGCAATATTCCTCTACGGGTCTGCTCCAGGTTACAGCTTTGAGCTCCTGCCCCAGCCTCCCTCAATTATAGACTGTAACCTATAAGAGAAAACAATCCCTTTCCTCCATAAGTTGCGTTTGCAGGTATTTTATCTCATGGATGGATGAACTAACACAGGTTTCTCCTGGCTGAGTGGAAGGAGGTGGCAGTGTACTGTAGCTCCCTGGTGTAGGGGTCAGCAGTGCCTCTCACACAGTCTCTGTACCTCCTTCACTGTTCACTCAGCTCACCCACGGGAGTTTCCAGGGAGCCGAGGGTTGTGAGAGAGAGGTGAATTCCTCCAGCGCCCTGGCATCTGGCATAGGACTGAGCATAAGAGAATCATCCCTCTCCCGAAAGGCCGAAAAAGCCAGGAGCCTGGCTTCCGGTTCTAACTTGGAGACCTTGACAACCGTTAGTTTGAATCTAAAATTTCCCTCGAAGGCTCATATTGAATACCTTCTCCCCAGCTGGTGGCACTATTTTAGGGAGCTGTGACGATTTAATGGAGTCAGGCCTGGCTGAGAGAAGCCAGTCGCTAGAAATGAGCCTTTGGAAGTTCTAATACAACCCCTACTTCCGGGCTATGCTTCCTGATCCACCATGATTGGGAGGAGCTACCACAATGTCTTCCCCACCATGATACAATGAGACCTTCTGAAACCATGAGCCAAAACAAATCTTTCCTCCCTTAAGTTAATTCTGTCAGGTACTTGGTCACAGCGACCTGAAACTGTAAGCAACATAGTTGCCCTGTTGTGCTAGCAGCATGCTGTCTCCCTGACTAAGACTACAGCGGGCAGCTGGGAGTGGAGGATCAGGAGCTCCCCCTGGGACAGCCGCTTCTCCCAGGACAGCCTGTGGGTGGCCCATCCTTTGCCACTGCTGTGGTGTTCAGCAGGAGGTTGAGAGGGTGGATTTTTGCATCCCAAAACTTGACCTGACTAAAAACTCACCAAGGTGTGAGGAGGAGTGACCAAACTCTCTAAGGAGGAATTTTTTTTAAAGATGGCGGAGAAGCCTGATGGCTTTGATTCGTAAGTAAACTTTATGAAATACGTTGCCACCCAAGCCCCAAAGTCCTAAAAGATGAACTTGCACTCATACATCTCAATGAGTAGGTCAAGGGAGAGGCTATGACATGAAGTCAGGTTTGGGCTCCTGAGGAAGGTGTGCAGTGCTCCGGGGTTCTGCAAAGCCTGTGTGTGAGGAGAAAGCTATGGCAGTCCCTCACAGGTGGCCTAAAAAGGGATATTGTTTGCCTTCCTAGTTGAGTGGCTGAGAATCTGCTGGAATAGGAACTAGACAGACCCTGTCAGGCGATCTTTAAAGGAAACGCTTCCCACTTGTTCACTGAAAAGGATCAGTGGGTTTATTTATGTTGGGTTTAGGGACCTTGATGGATGGGAGCATTGAGTGAAGGTTACAGCAGTGAGTTTGAAGACGCCTTCGATTTTCCCCCGGCTTGAGGGTAAGTGAAATAGAACTGTCAAATGGAGAAGATGTGGGAGTAGTCACCTGCCATAGCTTGGGTTTCATGCTCACTGCCCCATTTCAATTTACATTGAGCCAATTGCTGTTTTAATGGGAAGTCCACAGGATCTCATTTTATCAAACCAATTTGTAAGTGCCAAAGACCTACTTTAACATTCACTTTAATTTATTATTTATTATGTCAGAGACTCCGGCCGATACAGAATACTTGACAGTAATGAGGGCTGTGAATGGAAGTTTTGAACAAAGCTACAGTTAAATTGAAACAGATTCTACCTTTCTATTCCATTTTCACTTGCCTTTTTATGATTATTAAGTTGGGTTGGGGAGATATCTCAGTCAGTGAAGTGCTCCCCTGACAAGCATGAGGCCCTGAGTTAGAACCCAGGCATGGCACACTCTTGTAACCTCAGTATTGGGGAGGCAGAAGAGCCAGTTCCCTGGGGCCCACTGGCCAGCACACCTAGCCTACTTGGTGAGGCCTTGTTTCATAAAAAATAAAAGATAAATGGGTATCTCCTAAGGAATAACATTCAGAGTTGTCATGCTGGCTGATTTTTCTGTCAATGAGACACAAGCTTGGATCGTCTGGGTAGAAGACACCTTAACTGAGGAAACACCTCCATCAGACTGATCTGTAGGCAAGACTGCGGGGCATTTTCTTGATTAGTGATTGCTGTGGGTGGGTTCCACCCCCTCTGTGGATGGTGCCACTTCTGGGCAGGTGGTCCTGAGTTGTCTAGAAAAGCAAGCGGAGCAAACCACGAAGGACAAGCCAGTCAGGTAGCACTTCTCCACGGTCTGCTTCAGTTCCTGCCTCCAGGTTCCTGCCCTGCTTGAGTTCTTGTCTTGGCTTCCCTCAGTGATGATCAGGACAGCAAGCCAATAAACCCTTTCCACTCCAAGTTCCTTTAGGTCACGATGCTTTATTACAGCAACAAAAAAGGTGCTGACACAGTAGGAGAGTTGTCTTCCGACCTCCACATGCTTGTGACCTAACCCCCTTCTCCCCATCACTCACACACACACACACACACACATACACACACAAAAGCATACCCACACAGAGACACACATTAATAAAAGTATAATAAATATTTTATAAGAAACTAAAATAATATATTTGCTGATTGGTTTTTCATCAATTTGGCATGAATTAGAGTCATCTGGGAAGAAGGACGCTCAATCAAGAAAATGCCTTATACTGGCCTGTAGGCAAGTCTGTGGGCTATTTTATTGATTAGCAATTGATGTGGGAGGGCCCTTTCCACTGTGAGTGGTAGCACCCCTGGACAGGTGTTCCTGGGAAGTATTAGAAAGGAAGACAAACATAAGCCTAGAGACTAAGCTAGTAAACAGTGGTCCTCCCTGGCCTCTGCTTCAGTTCCTGGCCTGACTTCCCTCAGTGGTGGAGTGTGACCTGAGCATCCCTAGATGAAATAAAACTCTTTCCTCCTCAGATTGCTTTCAGTCGTGGGGTTGATCCTAGCAATAGGAAGCAGATGGAGACAATATACAACACACAGGTATTATTCCCCTGCTCCTTTGCCATTGTTGGTAAAGCCTAGTGATACAGTCTCAAGAACAAAACAGAGATCTGCATATCCAAGCTTCTCTTGCAGCTACAGAGTTCTAGGTCTGTATTGTCAAAGAGGATGCTCTTCCAGGAAAAGTCTTCCTCAGTGATCAATATAGAGGGAGGGACACAAAGGGTCTTTAGTTGCCCTAGCCATACACTCAAATGCACTATTATGCTTTGGATCACAGATGCCCCCAACAGTCCACATGTTGAAAAAGTGGCTGCAGCTGGGAGGCATTGAAACAATATTAGATCATCAGAACTCTGACCTAGTCAACGGACTGATCCATTGATAAATTCAAAATGTAATGGACTATTGGGAGGTACAGCCTGGTTGGAGGAAGTAGGTCACTGTGGTAATGCCCTAGAGGGGCGTATCTCACCCCCAGTTCTTGCTGTCTCCCTATTTCCCAGCCAGTGTGTAGTAAGTAGGCTGGTTCCACCACTCACTACCTGTCAAGATGCTCTGCCTACCACAGGCCCACAGCAACAGGGCCCAGCGGCTATGGGTAGAAATGTCTGGGACTGTCAGCCAAAGTCTGTCTTTCCTCCTTTTAAATGATGTTCTTGGGTGTCATGGCAGCAAAAACTGACCAATCTACACACGTTCTCAATGCTCTGTGAGTATGTGTGTTGAGAGTGACAGACGCTTTCGGGGACCAGGGACGTAGCACACCTGGGAATCAAAAGTTGATATGTTTGGAGACAGGAGATTAGAGCTTCTCTGGAACCCAAAATTATTTTTTTGAGTCATTCAATAACTTTTGGTCTGCCTATCATCAGAGACAGCTAAAAGTATGAGAGAAGAGTCTTAATGTCTTTAAGGCACCACTAGTCGGTAAGTCTTTTATTTGTGGGGGAAAACAAAACAAAACACAAAAAGTGTTTGCATGGTTCTCTACTGCGCTTACCTATGTGGTGTGCAACCTTCCTCTTCTAGTAACAGTGCCATGACATGACCTTGAAGAGCTAACACAGAGATTGCATTTAAAAGTCCAAGTGGGATTGACTGCAGTCCTCAAGTCTGCAGAGAACATGAGACTAGGTTTAGCCAACCAGAGTGCTCCACTTACCACACTACAGTGAGCAGGCAGCCCGGTGAGGTTCAGTTAGGCAGACCCAGTGGAGAGTGGAGGTGTTCCATTCTCTGAGATTGCTGCTTCAGACATGAGGCCAGCACAAGCTCTTGTCAGAGCTAAGAAATGAGAAGGCTCATTTCTGATGACGTCTTCAAGACTTTGGGACACTCCTCTTGCCTGGGCCACCTTTGGACTTACCTTTCAGTTTTCCAAACCAATAAATTTCTATTTTCATAGGCCAGGTAAGAGCTGAAGGAATTCTAATTGATCCAGGCCAGAGTCCGACCTTACAGAGTGTGAGCCTCGGCTGAGATAAAGCAGGGTCGGGGGAAGACAACACAGCATTCCTGCAGGGCACTGGCCCCCTCTCACAGAGCAGAAGCAAAGGCATGCTTGGGTACACACAGCCCAGCAGGTAGATAAAGGGACTTAGGTTTGAAAACTTTCATAGGCTTAAATGGCTAATCTTGACTGTGAGAGTTAGAATCAGTGTAGAAATAAATCTCTGGGCATGCCTCTCAGTGATTATCTAGATTAGGTGGACTGACGTGGGAAGACCCACCCTGAATGTTAATATTGTCCCATGGGCAGGGCTTCTGGACTAAATAAAATAATAGAGAACAATCTGAACACAGAATTCATCTCTCCCGGCTCCCTGCAGTTGCAGGGTGAGCGGCTGCCACGGGCCCCCACCATGGTGGACTGTGAGACACAGTAAACGCTTCTTTCCTTAGGCAGCTTGCAGTGTGAAACTCTAGGTACCTTAACTAAATCAAGCTGAGTTTAACAGTCTCTACTCCGTTGCCTCTTCAGAATCAATGCAGGCCGGTAGTTCAACACTAAGGGAGTTACGGCAGGGAGATTGGGAGTTTGAGGCTAACTTGGACTACCAAGAGAAGCCTAGTCTCAAAAAACAAAAACAAAAACAAAAATCCCTAACTAAATAAAGTAAGTAATTAAGGGATTCTGGAGTAGGTGAAAGTACTGAATGTTCAAGGATGAGACCCAGACAATGGCATCATTGTAAGAAAAAGAAAGTCCAGGTGCAATCCTGTATGTCCATAAGCCCAGTTTTTATGAGGCCAGGGACAGGAGCATTGTTGAGGCTTGCTGGCTGCCAGTCTACCTACAGATGCCAAGAGAGACTCTGTCTCAAGAGAATAAGCAGAGTCAGGGTGGAAAGGGTGCACGCCTTAAATCCCAGCACTCAAGAGGCAGAGGCACGCAGACTTCTGGGAGTTCAAAGCTAGGCTGGTCTACAGAGCGAATTCCTGGACAACTAGGGCTGCATGGAGATACCCCTTCTTGAAAAAAATTAAGAGATTTTGAGAGAGAGACAGAGAGAGAGAGATAGAGAGAGACAGAGAGAAAGAGAGAGAGACAGACAAGAAACAGAGACAGAGAGACAGAGAGACAGAGAGAGAGAGAGAGAGAGAGAGAGAGAGAGAGAGAGAGAGAGAACAAGCAGAAAGTTCTTATGGCCTGTATTCATGTATTTGTATAACTAACACATACATCAAATACATAAGAAAATGAAATGGAATCAATGTATTTTATCAGTGTCTTTTGGCTAGAACTTAAGAGAGCATTGAGCCTCCTTTTCTTTGAGAGGCAAAGTCAGAATTTAAGCTCTTCTCAGGGGTCATAAGCAGCAGGGCATCTACAGGATGCCACTGTCTCTGCTCTCCAGGGCTCCCCCACACAGGGCCCTACAAAGAAGGGGGCTTTCTACAGTCTCTACTGAAGGCAAGGCTATTGCCTCTTAAGAATCAGTGCAGGCGGGGTTGGGGATTTAGGCTCAGTGGTAGAGCGCTTGCCTAGCAAGCGCAAGGCCCCTGGGTTCGGTCCCCAGCTCGGAAAAAAAAAAAAAAAAAAAAAAAAAAGAATCAGTGGCTTGCGATCCAACACTAAGATAGTTGAAGCAGGGGGGCCGAAGATTTCCTCTTCGGGATAAGGAATAGGTTCTTCTAGACAATTCCAGAGCAGCTACAACTTCTCTAGCAGTCCCAGGGTAATACTGAGACAGTTCCAGTATCCTTCTGCTTTTCTCTGGAAAAGCCCCTCTCCTCTGATGCTAGGGTATTTTTGTTTGTTTGGTTGGTTGGTTTTGTTTTTGTTTTTGTTTTTCATTTATAGGACAAGCGGTTTCATTTAAAATTCAAATATATGCATTTTAAGTGGCTTTGCCACAGAAAAGAATTTTAGAATGAGCCAGTATAAAGCAGAATTGGAGTTTATTGAGAAGAGATTTTTTTTTTAAGATTTATTTACTTTATCTGTATGTGTGGGTTCTTCCCTGTTTATATGTGAAGCACATGCATCCTTGTGCCTGTGGAGGCTGCCAGAGTCTGGGATCCTCTGCAGCTGAAGTTGCAGGCTGTTGTGAGCTGCTATGTGCCCTCGAGAACTGAACTCAGATTCTCTGCAAGACAAGCAAGTGCTCTTAACTACTGTTCCAGCCCCTCTGAAAGACATTAAAAACAAAACAAAACTTCACAGGTTTAAGCAGAAGGTGAGAGGGTGTAATCAGAGTTCCGGGGAATCATTCAAGGTAACGATAAGAAACTCCCAGATGTGGGTGTGCACGTCTCAAGAAAGTCATGAGTAAGCGTCTTTATCACAGCCATTTTGGTGGCTTGAAAGTTACATCTTAAAAGGTTTATAAAGCATTTACATGAGATCATAGGGTGGTTCCTGAGGTACATGGGATAGGGCTACAGCTGATTACGGAAAACCTTAAGTCCCAGGAAGTTGACATGTATTTGCCATATAGCACGTAAAACCATAAGCAAAATTTTACAGTATCTCAGAGGCATCTGTGAAAGAGGAAACAATAATGAAAGGTCACACAGACTCAAGCTCTAAGCATTGTCTTAGTTAGAGATTGGCTGCTGTGAACAGACACCATGACCAAGGCAAGTCTTATAAGGACAACGTTTAATTGGGGCTGGCTTACAGGTTCAGAGGTTCAGTCCATTATCATCAAGGCAGGAGCATGGCAGCGACCAGGCAGGCATGGTGCAGGAGGAGCTGAGAGTTCTACATCTTGTTCAGAAGGCAAACAGGAGAAGACTGGCTCCCACTGGCCAGGAGGAGGGTCTCAAAGCCCACCCCTAGAGTGGCACACTCCCTTCAACAAGACCACGCCCACTCCGACAAGGCCACACCTCCTAATAGTGCCAAATGCTGGGCAAAGCAAACTCAAGCCACCACCAGCAAGTTTTGTTGCTATTTTAACACTTTTAAAAGTTTTTACTTCTATGTTTGTTTGTGACCGCTTGCCTGTATTTACAACATACATGCAGTACCCGTGAAGGCCAGAAAAGGGCATCAGATTCCCTGAAACTAGAGTAACAAGCTGTTGTGAGCCATCCAATATGGGCACTAGGAACTGAGCCTGGGTCCTCTGAAAGAGCAGTGAGTGCTCTTAAAGGTTGGCTCATCTCTCTAGTCCCTATTTTCACATTATTATTTGAAAAATCTCTATTTAAAAGCAGTAGTCTTTGAGTAGGAAAATTCCACAGCTTGAGATATATGTGTGTGTGTGTGTGTGTGTGTGTGTGTGTGTGTGTGTGTGTGTGTGTGTGTGTGTGTGTGTGTGTGTGTGTATATATATATATTTATATATATGGTATGTATACCACTATCTCTATATCTTGTGTCTGTGTGTATGTTTCTATTCTGCATCCATGTGACTTTTATGCTCTATTCTGCAGTCTGACAATGTTTGAACATCTTATCACGAACACAAAAAATTATTCTCCAAAGCTTGGAGTAACCATCCACTTTAGGAAAGTTTATTACTGTACCCCATCCTCCTTCCAGTCACCAACCCCATCACATTATCTTTCATCCAGGGATCAGAGAAAACCCATTCAAGGGGTCACATACCCTTAATTTGCTCAACCACGTAGTAAGGAGATGTATCATTCATGTTGCCTGAACAAAACCAACATAAGCACACACACACACACACACACACACACACACACACACACACACACACACACTTTTCTGATAACATTACTTCATTTTTCTTAAGGCAACCACCTCTCTATGCTAAGTCTTCCGGATTTATTCAGGGTTTGGAATTGTTATATGACACAGGCATAGCTTATTTAAATGTTCCATCTCCCCCCACCCCTTCCCTGAGATAGAGAAGAGCCCCCAGCTGGGTCAATGGTTCTGCTTGGTTGGCATTTCTGGAGTATGACATCCCGTCCTCTGGGTTAGAGGGCTAAGAGGATGTGGTCTCGACAGCTGTCGGCTCTTCGTACCCAAAGCATCCCGATGACACCATGCGTGTCCTTGGATCCAGCTGTGCATAAAGGCAACTACTTCCGGGCTGTCTAGTCACAGGCCCGTGTCATCCTTTTCCCTTTTTTATCTTGTCACTTTGGGTTGGCCTTTCAGCCACTTGCAACCAAATCACTGGCTGATTCACAAATCTGAGAGCAAATGAGACTTCAGCACACGCTCCTCCAATTCCCTTTCCTAACCTTAAACAAAGTTTCAGAGTAGAATATGGCTTGTGGGCTCCTGCTTCCAGAGGCCTGAGGATAAATCCCGAGTCCATAAATGTTTGCATGAGTCAAAGACACAGGGGTCACTTCAGGATCCGGATGCTCATCTTCTGCTCGATGTTCATTTTCTCTAAGGACTGGGGAGAGACGGGTGTGGTCAAGTCAAGAGGCTTGAGTCTCAACCTAGGTGTCTCATTCACCTCCTCCCTTGGAGTCCTTGCATCCCCCTGTATGCCCCAGGTCTCTCCCATCCTCCAGTGACTTGTATTTCCCATGCCTTGCTGTCCTAGGGACTCCTGATCTCAACTCCTCCTAACCTTGGCGAACTCCAGGAAGGACACGGCCCCATCCCCATCTTCATCGGCTTCCTGCACCGTTCGGTCTGTGATGCTCTCCAACTGCTCATCTGTCACCTGGACCCCAACCATGAGGCGGAGAACCTGGGAGGTGAGAGAAGAGGCAGTCATGGAGAAGAGCCACAGAAGCTGCTCCTTTAGCCCCAGCCCTCCAACCTCACCCCATAAGTTACAACCAAATTTTCTCACTCACTTTTCACCATCAGACCCAATTTCCCCTGTAGCCCGTAGCAAGCGCCTGCCACTGCATGGCTGTCCAGTCTTCCATATGATTCTACCTCACACTCCGACAGTGCTCACCTGCAGCTGAACCTTATAACCCAATCGACGTCCATCCTCCACTCAACAACACCTTCCCCTCCACCCTAACTTTATCATCTGTCCCAGAGTCTTGGCACTACTGACATTTGGACCTAGATAACTCCTTGATGTGGAAGGCTGTCTAGGTGTTTGGGTGTGTATAGAAGTCTTGCTGGCCCATTCCGGATAAACGTCAAGTGTGTGATCTCTTCCCGGTAATGACAACCAAGGATCTTATGTACTAGCGAGAAGCCGAATTACGCCTATGTTGGGATTCCGAACTCTGTTCCCAGTCTCATACCTACTTACTCCCCACCCCTTGTCCTTAACTAACCGAACCCCAACCCCATCCAATCCCAGATCTTACCTAACACATAATCAACTGCAACCCCAGTCATCACACACACACACACACACACACACACACACACACACACACACACACACACCTCCATTTAACCATCTTGCCCTACCCACATCACATCTGATGTACCCATGGTCTTCTGACCTGTAGCATTTCATTCCTGGAGATCTTCCCATCCCGATCCAGATCATAGAGCTGAAATGCAACTGGGAAAAGAGAGGGGAAGAGGAAGTGAGCTTCCCTGAGCTGATATTAAGTCCTCACCAGGCACACAGGGGGAGTTAGAGGTTCCCGGGTCTCTCCTGGTATGGATAAATCTGGAGGGTCTCACTTGGGCAGGTCTCACACACTCACAGCGCAGTTTATTCATTCTGCTGTTTAGGGGTTCAGGTTGCTTGGGGTCTCGGAGTGTGGCATCGTCTTCATCTATAGGTCGAAAATAAGCCAGGACTCTGGCAAAGCCTGCGAAATACACTCTCTGACTCCTATAGGGACAAGGATGGAGAAGGGCAATGGTCACCCAGACTGCCACCATCTGTAGCATCGCTTTGCCACCCACACCCACCTCCCCTCTGGTCAGGCAGTGGACACTCACTCACCCATTGGGGAAGAAGCTGTCTATAATGCGGTCACCCAGGGGGTTCACAGCCAGCGCTCCAATCTGCTGGAGGTCTAGGCGGCTGTGAAGACAGCACAATGAAAGCAAAGGAGGCAGATGGAGGTGTCAGTGAGGAGGGTGGGGACAGAAAAGCAGAGGCAAAAGATCTTAGATCTCTTCTACTCACCTCAGGAAGCCCTTTTCCTCCCTGTCTAGGGCTTGGAACCTGTGGTAGAGACGGAGCAGGCTAGCTTGGGAGACTGCGGAGAGAAGAAGGTGGGGATGAGCCCTCAGAGGACTCGCAGGTCCTTACTGCCAGATCCCGTGTGCCTTGGGTGCGCTTCAGGGGACCCAAGGGGATGTGGGCAGGAAATGAGAATAAGAGGGTTTATTCGCATCTCTAACCTCCCCCTACACCCTTCAACATAACAGGGAACAGGGTCATCTATCTCCCCATCCTCAGCGCGACTTCAACCATAAGAAAGAGGCAGATGGATGGGGATGAGAGTCGTTACCCTTGCATGACCATGTGTGGAGTCGACTCGGCTGGAGGGAGCTTGACTCAAGGAAATACTAGGTTGGAGAACCCAGGAGGTTCTCAGAGTCCAGGCATCAAAAGCAGCCCCCCTGCATCCGTCCTCAGCTCTGCCTTCAGTCTCCATCCGAGCCCAAGGACACCTGAGTGAATCTGGTCCATCAACCCGGACTGCCTCAAACTTGACTCTTAAGTACCTTGCGATTCTGAACAATGGGCTCTCAGTTTCCCAGCTCCAGAGGTGCAAATTCCCAGACTCACACTCCAAGCCCTCTAAGTCTCTGCGATCTGGAATACTCAAGCTACATTCTGGTGACCCCCTACACTACTCTAAAACTCCTCCTGTCCCCGCCCACGTACTACTGAGCTGCGCTCACCACCACCACCACTACCACCACCACCACCCTCACACTCACAGCCCGTCTCTCTGCGAATTTGGTCCACATCAGGAATGAGCGCGACGTGAGAGCTCCGTGAGCCCATGGCAAAGCCACAGAAGGAGACGAACAGCCAAACGAACCAGGCGTCCTCTCCTTCCTCTCCTCCCGTCCAAAGGCGCGGCTGCCCAGTGGCCCCAGAGCCGAAGGTCACCGGCCTGGAGAGCAGCCAGAATCCAGGCGTTTTTTGCCTGCCACCTACAATCCTGGAGAACAGAAAACAATGCCCGGGGTAGCGGGTCAGAGGGGAAGGCTAAGAACAACTGGTCGTTTCAGCCTGAGATTGAGGTCGCCAGCGGCTGAGCGACGCCAGGGCCCCGCCTTCCTCACGCCTGTGAGCCAGTTTTTGCTCAATACTCCCTAGATACAAGCCTACCTCCTCCATGGGACCTCCCAGATCTGCTCACCCAGTGCTCTCACTCGGTTTTAAGTCCTGCTGGGCGGGATGAAGATTTTCTTCTAGGGAGCGGAAGAGGGGGCAGGGGGAGTGTTCGGCTCCCTGGGCAGGAGGAATGGTGATGGGAAAGTCCGGGCTCCACTAAATGGGACAGCAGAGACAGGAATCCCAACTACTCTCTCCTTATGCTACACAAGGGCACGAAGTTTTATCTATGTACGAGTATCGTGTGGTTGAACTAATTCTTAAGATCCACAAAGCCTCGTAACACCTGCACTGAGGACGCTGGTGCCGGAAATTAGCCATGAGTGGGTGGCTACTCTGAGCTACATGAGTCCTAAGCCAACCTGGGCTTCCTTGTTTGACCTTATCTCAAAACAAACAGAAGTGTAAGATTTATCCCAAATCCAAACTCCTGGATTCTCTCAGAAATCAGAAGTTCTGGGGCTAACTTTGCGGCTGAGTGGAACGGATTGCTTGCCAATACAAACCCAAGGCCGTGGGTCTGACACAGCACAGTGGGTTGAGGAAATTCCTAGACGGTTCTGCTATCTCTAACGAGAGGCTCTTTGCCACGGTGCCCATACAATCCATGTTCACTCTCCCAGTGTGCCCTATGGGCCCGATAGAACAACAGGTGTGTAACCACTTAGGCTTCTGACCAGTACCAGCACCCGCAAGCTGAAGTCTGTGACCTGGCTTAAAATACTAGACAGTCGCCTCACTGGTGGCACATCCACATAGCATTCTGTCAGAAAGTAAGCATCCCAAGAGGATCGACTGAGACAGAAATAAAGAAGCAAAGGCCAGTCATGAAGAACCTTTGTCTAGATCAAATAGTCAGTGTAACACCTCAGACCAATACACTAGAGCTCAACATGGAGAATTTACAAATTTAGGGGCCGTACAAGAACAAACTTGGGCTGGAGAGATGGCTCGGTGGTTAAGAACACTGACTGCTCTTCCAGAGGTCCTGAGTTCAATCCCCAGCAACCACATGGTGACTCACAACCATCTGTAATGAGATCCGACACCCTCTCTGGTGTGTCTGAAGACAGCAGCAGTGTGCTCACACACATAAAATAAATAATTCTAAAACAGAACGAACTTAACACAACCTGAACTGTGGACAGGAACTTGGTGACATTCAATAAAATATTTTTAAAAGAACCAAGGCCAAATTCCAGGTTGACTCTCCCCTAGGCTTGTTTTGAACAACAACATACGTGGCAGAATACACACAGGCATAGGATGGGGCCTTGTGCTGATACTTAGAAAGCCTCCTGCTGACACTTTAATACCCCACGTGAACACGAGCAGGGGTGCCCTTTAACATTTCTACTTTGGATCCGTTTATTATCTATTAAGATGATGTTAATAATAAAGCCCTCTCCTCGATTTCTGTGATAGGTGAGGGATGAATGCGTGGCGAGCTCAAGGCAGGACATTGCACATAGTAAGAAGCAAACAAACACAAAGGCAGTAATGTAATAGGCTCCACAGAGCAGCAGAGTCCTTTTCCTTCTGTGCATGCATACAGGCTTCAAGGGGCAAATGGTAACAGCATTTCATACATTGAGTTAAAAAATGTTTCAAAGCATTTTACTCATGTTATTACTTGACCACTAGTGTGGGAAACATAGATAATAGTTAACTGAATCCTTATTGTATCTAAAATATTGCAGAGTACAAACAGATAATTTTACAACATTTCTTTATTACAACTTTATTTCAAATGATTGTTCCAGCACTTCTTTCTTCCTCTTCCTTTTTTTTTTTTTTTTTTTTTTTTGTCTCCTGAATTTTCTAAAATAACAACTTGTTAGTCATCACATAGTACAATATTCAAAATCAGTACAAGTTTCAGTGGACATAAATTCTAATTAAAACAGTAACAAGGCTTCACCCAGTGCGCCTGGGTTTTGCTATGCGCTCTCTGGGTCTTTGCTGGACTACGCACTGTCATGTGTTTTGTGAATTGCTGAAAAGCACGCTGCCCTATTTCCTACAGCTATATGGGAACACCTCACTCTGAGTCATTAATAAAGGAAAAAGAGGTTAGGGCTGAGGAGATGGCTCAGCAGTTTAGAGCACCTGCTCTTTCAGAGGATCCAAGTGCAGTTCCCAGCACCCACATGATGGTTTAAAACTGTGTGTAGCTTGAGGCACCAGGGACCCAATGCCTTCTTCTGGCTTTGGGGGACCCAGTCATGCTTGTGGTACACAAACCTACACACAAAAATAAATTAAAATTTTTTTAATTTAAAAAATAAAAATAAAAAATAAATAAAAATTAAAAATAATTAAAAATAATTTTAAAAAGTTAAAAGTGCTGGAGAGACGGCTCAGTGGTAAAGAGCACTGACTGCTCTTCCAGAGCCATTGAGTTCAAATCCCAGCAACCACATGGTGGCTCACAACCATCTGTAATGAGATCTGATGCCCTCTTCTGGTGTGTATGAAGAAAGTGTGTACTTATATATAATAAATAAATCTTTTAAAAAAATAAAAAATAAATTTAAAAAGAAGAAAGGACAAAAATTTAGGTGGGGTGCAGTATTCCACACCTTTAATTCTAGCAGACAGAGGCAGAGACAGGTAGATCTCTGTAAGTTCAAAGCCAGCCTGTTTTATACATCCAAGCCAACCATGTATACATGGTGAGAACATGTCACAAAGATAAATCAATCAGTTAAGGTGAAGTGGTGCACACCCATAGTCCTAGCACATGAAAAGCTGAGGCACTATCCATAGTTAAGGGCTAGCCTGAGCTACATAGTGAATTCCAGGCCAGCCTGGGCAACAGAGTGAGCTCCTAACTTAAAAAATATAAAAGGAATAAAGAAGAAAAAAAAAAACAAGACGAAAGGTTCATTCAGCTCTGGACTAGGAAAGTAAGGATCAGGTGGCTTTGTCAGGAGTGTCCTTGATGGGGAAGTCTCTCTGCAGAGTCCTACACAGCTCAGGGCATCACATGACCAGTCCAACAGAGTATCCCAGCTTGGTGCTCTTGTGTTCTCATAAAGCCACAGACCCAGCCTAGACTGGTGTGGTAGGCCTCTCATCCTAGCCACTCAGAAGGCTGGGGCAGAAGGATTACAAGTTCAAGGCCTCCCTGTGCTACAAAATGAGCTCAAGGCCAGGCAGGGCAACTTAGACACTGGTCCAACATTTAAAAGTAGGGGACTGGCTCAGTGGGTCAGAGTACTTGTGTGTAAAAGTGAAAGCTTGAATTTGACCCTCTAACATTCCCTAAAATGCTGAGCATGGCTACACCTGCTCATGCTTGCTCAAACATGCACACATGCACGCATACATACTCAGAGAGAGAGAGAGAGAGAGAGAGAGAGAGAGAGAGAGAGAGAGAGAGAGACTTTATTTAATTTTCTTCTGTAAGGTAAAAGCTGGGTGGAGGATGAAGCTTTGGGATAGAAGAGAGCTTCTAACCTGTCGCCCTAGGTTCAATCCTCACACTGCCATAACAGGTATCCAGTTTTGAAACTACCCTAGCGTCATCCTATCCGCATCTATACACAGATTCGTAGGGACAGTGTGCATGGATTTTGTTACCATTTGGGAAAGAGAGAAACAGTCTATTAGTCTCCAGCCTGAGACAGAGGCTTAACTCCAAAGAGACCTGAAAATATTGATCAGAAAAGTGCTTGCTTCGCTTTCAGACTAAATAACTGACAGAAAGGACACTGAGTTCCCTTTCCGATGTCCCCCAGGGACTAAAGAATGTGGGAAGCTACCCTCCTCCCCCGACAAGGCCCAGCAACACTCCAGGCCAGAGCTGGGAGTCAAGTTGAGCCCAGGAAGGAATGAGTCCCTGATCCTGTGCAGTAGAAACCTCCAGCAGGGTAAGAAGGGGTTTCCAGCCTTGCTCTCTGAGTCAACGTTCTGCTCAAGTAAGTCATCCTAGTACAGTGACAAGCCCATATGCACAACCGTCCCCAGGCCTCAAGGGAACCCAGTGCTCCTGCTTCATGTAAGCAAATGGGATTTACACCAACCCCATACTGTGCATGCAACATCTGTCCAGTTGTTTAGGGAATATTTCTGAAGAACCTATTAGACGTGCTTCAGTGTGTGTGTGTGTGTATGTGTGTGTGTGTGTGTGTGTGTGTGTGTGTGTGTGTGTGTGTGTGTTTGTGGGTATGGAAACGAGAGTCTTGTCGACCTCTGAGCTACATCCTCAGCTAAAGATTTTTGTTGTTTTATTTTGAGGTTTGCTAACTTCGGCAGGCAAAATGGCTTAACAATTAAAGGCACTGGCTGCCAAGCCTGAAGACCTGTGTTTGAATACCAGAAGGCACATGGTAGAAGAAAACCAACTCCTGGAACTATTTCTCTTATATCTGCATGTATACAGTGCCCTTACACACACATTCATACAATTTTAATTTTTTTGTTTAAGATTTATTTATTTTATGTGCATTAGTGTTTTGCCTGTGTGAGAGTGCCAGATTCCCTGGAATTGGAACAGACAGCTGTGAGCTGCCATGAAGGTGCTGGGAACTGAACCCAGGTCCTCTGGAAGAGTGGCTAATGCTCTTAACCCATCTCTTCAGTCTTCAATTTTTATTTTTTAAGTTACCAGCTGTCTTAGGGTTTCATCGCTGTGAAGAGATGCCATGACCAAGGTAACTTTTATAAAGGACAACATCTAATTGAGGCTGGCTTAAAGTTTCAGAGGTTCAATCCACTATCATCATGGTAGGAGGCATGGCAGTTCTAGAAGGAGCTGAGTGTTCTATGTCTTGATCAAAGGCAGCCAGAAGGAGACTGTCTTCCGCAGACAGCCAGCAGGAAGGTTTCATTCCACAGTAGGCAGAGCTTGAGCATAGGAGCCCTCAAAGCCCAGCTACACTGTGACACACTTCACCTAACAAGGCCACACCTCCTCCAGTAAGGCCACACCTCCTGATAGTGTCCCATCCCGTGGGCCAAGCATATTTAAACCACAACACCAGCCATGCTCGACGAAGTTCCAGTTAGGAAAACAAATGCTCAAGAACATTCAGGAAAACATAAAACTCTTACCACTCAATAAACAGCCCAACATAAAAATGGACAGAGAACTGGAATAGAAGTTTCTTCAAAGAAGGCGTGTGAGTGTTCAGATAAATGGAGAAAAAGATTCTCAACATCACTGACCTTCAGAGGGTGAAGAAGCAAGCCACAGTGAGATATCACTTCACGCTTACTGGAATGATTAGAATCAAGATCAACAAAAACAAAAGAAAGCCACAAGTCTCAGAGAGGAGGTGAAGAAATCAGAGACCTCATGCATTGCTCATAGAAGACAAAATGGTGCGGCTGGAGAGGTGGCTCAGTGGTTAAGAGCACCGACTGCTCTTCCAGAGGTCCTGAGTTCAATTTCCAGCAACCATTTGGTGGTTCACAACCATCTGTAATGGGATCTGGTGTGTCTGAAGACAGCTACAGTGTACTTGTATACATAAATTAAATAAATAAATCTTTAAAAAAAAAAAAAAGAAGACAAAATGGTGCAGACATCATGGACAACAACTTCGAGATTTCCTAGTAAGTAAAAACTATCACATGCTCTAACAATCCTCTCCTAAGTACATATACAAAAGAATTGGAAAACATAAGTTCATTAGTCAGTGGGCAGATTCCTAACAACAAATAGAGGTACCACATGACCCAACTTTACCGTCCCCCAGGTATTTTTGCCTATAGGAGTCTTGAACCAGTTCATCACAGAGATGCTTGCACATCTGTATTGATTGGTACACTGTTCACAAAAGCCAGTATGGGAGCCAGCTTGGGCGTCCATCAACACATGAGGATGAAGACAATGTGGTGTGTATGTATACAAGGGAATTTCATTCAGCCATAAGAAAAATGATACCATTGCATTTGCAGGAAAGTGGGCGAAACTGGATGTCATTATGTGCAATAAGATAACCCAAGCGCAGACAGGCAAGTGCTGCATGTTTCTTATATTTATTATTTGCTTGTTTAGTGTGGGGCCATTGTATGTACATGAAGAGTGATGATGACTTGGATCAAGCCATGAGGATCAAGCCAGTAAGCAGCATTCCTCCATGGCCTCTTCTTCAGTTCTTGCCCTAACTCCCTTCAGGGATGGATTGGAACCTGGAAGCATGAGATGAAATGGTTCCTTTCCTCCTTCAGTTGCTGTTGACCATGTTCTCTATCACAGCGATCGAACCCTTTTGGTCTTCGATGCCTTTCATTTCGAGTTCTATTTCCCAAATGACCTTTTAAAATTCTTCTTTGATGATCTCATACACGAATACCTACATTTTATCCATCCCCTATGCCACTCCGCCCCTCTCATTCCCCTCCATGTCTTGCTCAGCTTTCTTATAGCACCCAGGGCCACCTCTCATCCCCTTCTCTGTCACACTGAATCTCTTCCACCCAACTAGTTCCCACCTGCTTCTAGGTCTTTCCCTGTGTGTGTGACCACCAAGTTACTTGCATGAGCGTGAGGGTCGGGGTTAGTTGTAGGAACATGGCAACTTAGGAGTGGCTACACCACTGAAAGAAATGCCACCCCTTTCCCAGCACCCCTTAACTTGTCCACAGTCCCTCAGTGAAGAGTGGGGCCTGGTGAGCCCAAGCATGGTGAAATGGGCAGGGGTCCAATCTTGTGAGGCAACAACAGTTGCAGTGGGTTCATGAACAGATTGGCCATGACGTGTCAAAGGACACGGATTCACAGCGCTCCCTCCCAGGCCCTGCCTCCTACATGCTTCCCGCCCACTTGTCACGATGTCTCTTGAGCCTCAAAGGAACATTCCACGACCCCTTATTCCCTGTTCTTTGACCAGCTGCGAGTCAATGCATTAACCACCATCCACCACAGAAAGAAGCGTCTCTGCTGGAAACATACTAAATGGGATGTGGTGGTGGTTGCACATCTGCGAACATATAAATATCCGTTAACTGTAAGTGGGAGAATCACACAGTATGGAAATTATATTGCAATACAGTTGTTTTGTGATAATAGCTAGAAGAGCTCTGGAAATGAAAGAACTAAAGATGAATTTGTTCACGTGTATTCTTTTTTTTATTATTGTTATTATTTAGTTTTCAACACAGGGTCTCACTATGTAGCCTTGGTTGTCCTGGAACTCTGTAAACCAGGCTAGCCTCAAACACTGAGATCCATCTACCTCTCCCTAAAGCATGTGCCACCACATGGCACATATGGATTCTAAAACATGCTAGGGAAAAGAGTCACCTATGCTGTAATGGTGTCGGAACAAACAGGAAAAACAGACAAGAAGGCTCAGAGGTGAAGAGCGCCAACTGCTCTTATAGAAGACCCAGGTTTGTTTTCCAGCATGCACATGGTGGCTCACAGCCCTCTGCAATCCAGTTCCAGGGGATGAGACGCCCTTTTCTGGCCTCCTCAGGTACTAGGTACTTGTGCGATGCACAGACATACAAGCAATGCATGCACGTACACGTACACGTGCACATAAAATAGTCATAAATGGTTTTTAAAAGAAATGGGCAAAAAAGTCAGATCCAAATACACACGAGAGTTTGTCAAGTAATTTAAAGTAGCACCTTAAAACAGGCAGCCGGCTGGAGAGACGGCTCAGTGGCTAAGAGCACTGACTGCTCTTCCGGAGTACCTGGGTTTGATACCCAGCACTCATGTGGTGGTCTACAACCATCTGTAACTTCAGTTCCAGAGAATCCAGTGGCTTCTTTCCATGAGCAGCAGACACACATATGTTCATGCAGGATAAATACTCACACATATAAAATAAATAAATATTTTTAAAGCAGTGGGGAAAATGGGAGTTATTTTTAACTCACATTTTAGTACATCTGTCTTCATGAGGAAGCTGTGCCCTTAAGATCTTAGACCGAATAAGCAGAGATTTAAATGCAAAATCAAACTAGATAAAGACAGAAGAAATCAGCTCTATTTTGTTAGTATTGAACAAGAACGGGACTTGCTAAATGTAAAACAGAACAGAAATCAGAAAAGATTAGTAAATTTGACTATTGAAAATGTAAAACTCTGTATACTGTATATGTGTGATATGTGTTGCAATATATACGTAGTCAAAATACAACACTGGTGTAAATATTCAGCTGTGATGCAGGGTAAAATGCGATCTAATGGAAAGAAATGGATATAAAATGTGTACGAGGGTGAACTTAGTGAGGGGAGGTAGGAATCAAACCCCTGTCTTCTGCAACAGCAGCAAGCATCCTTAGCCACTTAGCCATCCCTCCAGCCCCTGGAATGCTTTCTCCGATGCAGACTGAAAGCACCCATCTCCCCTCTTTGTTTACTAACACCAGTCTTTGTACCGCAGGCCATGGTGGAAGTGGGTTCCCACGGGAGTCGGCTTTCTCTACAGATCTGTGCTTGGCAACGGACACAATGTCCTTTTTTCTGACTTCAGTATAAGCCGGAACCCTGCCAGGCATACTGGCTAGAGTGCCTTGGGGCATTTTGGGTGGCAATGGAGATAACGGCTTCACCAGGAGGACTGAGCCATCTCTCTGCTGAAACTTAAGGAAGGAGAAGAGTCTCTGAACCAACAGGCTGGCACGGGGTGCGAATGAGGACTAAAGGAGTCATCGCAGGACAGAGTAGGGATGCTATGGGGCTCAGGGAGTCCTCCCTGGGAGCACGGAAACAATGAAAACACAGTCATGTGGCAACTTGTGCACCCATGCATACAGCCTCAGTTTATGGCAGCTAGCAGTGGGAACAATGATGACTTCCCAGCGCCTCTTCCCTGTTTTCAGACAGGGTCTCACTATGTACCCCAGCTGACCTGGAACTTGCTCTGTAGACCAGGCTGGCCTGGAACTCACAGAGATCCAGCTGCTTCTGCCTCCTAGAGGCTGTGATCGAAGATGTGAGCTACTGTACTGGGAGGAGGCCTTTTTATAAGGATCCTGATGCTATGGTGGCCTCCAAATGCTGTCTGATGGAGGCTTAGTGCTTCTGAGACAGCACAGACACCTTGGGAGGTGGAACCTAGAGATAGCAAGTTAGATCATGGAGGTGTGCCCTTGGAGGGGTACTGAGAGCCCGAGCCAGTCTGTCTTTCAATCCTCCACAACAATGAGGTGAACAGTTTTGATCTGTCACATGCTCCCAACCCTGAGGTGATGCCTTGCTGCACACCCATGAACTGAAACATCCAAGACCAGGAGGCAAAATGGACTTTCCATGCTTTAACTCGAATCGTCCCGGTCACTTTGTCATGCTGCCAGAAGTATAATACTAACACAGATAGCTCATTACCTTACAAAGACCCTACCTGCCTCTGCCTCACATCCACACCAGGGGTTAGGCTTCAGAGCATGGGATATGCATCCCACACAGCATCCCACACAGCATGCCTATTAGCTGTTCACTTTGGACTTCTCACCTACCATTTTTACATCCTGTCTCCCGCTTGCCCCTCCTCTTCCTCAATGGTACACATCTATACCACAGTCCAAGGGCTACTGAAAACCAATGACTCATACCAGTGGCTCCCAGTTAGGAGGTTTCTGGCTTCCAGTGGCAGGAACCAAGCTGAACCTAGATTAAGAAGAAAAGAGCTGAGTCACTGACGCCTTGGAAAAGTCTAAGGGAGCAAGCGTCAGATGCAGCCAGATCCAGGTGTTCCAGCCATGTCAGTGGATGCTGCCATTCTCTCCCCTGATGTCCCTCACTTTCAGGCAGGTTCCACATAGCTACAGCTTCTCTACCAAAAACTGCTCCTTGACTCACCAAGCAGGAATTTCCTTGAGTGTTCTAGTCCCCCTCTGTGTTGCTATAACAGGACAGTACAAGCTGGGTAGTTTATAAACAGTAGAAATGGATTCAACCTGCAGTTCTAAACACTGAGAGGATCCTGGAGTATGGCACTGGTAAGAGTGGTAAGAGCCCTGTGGTAAGAGAGCCTCTTGCTTTCTTGCTGTGCTGCCCCGTGGCAGAAGGACAAGTGACAAGCTGGAAGGTAGGAGATACATTAGTAAGAGGGAGAAGAAAAGGGAGAAAGAAGGGGGAAATGGAGGGCAGAGAGAGAGAGAGAGAGAGAGAGAGAGAGAGAGAGAGAGAGAGAGAGAGAGAGAGAGAGACCACTGCTTTTACAACTAGCATACCTTCAAACCAACTCCCAACAACAGCTAACCATTCATGAGGACACAACCCTCTTGAGGTAATCACCTCTCTTTAGGCCCCATCCCAACACGGTTGCCCTGGAGATACCAAACATACAAACTCTGAGAGAACATTCAAATCACAGCCCCTACCATCCAAACATACCCTGAAAAAGAATCCCCACCAACCTTTGCATGAATCACTGAGGCAGAGCAGTGTAGGTGACATGGACCTTGTGACCCACAAGCCACCATGACAGAGAGAGGCAGTTCCTGAATGCAACAGCTTTTTTTGTTTTTTTTTTTTTAGCAGATGAGGAAAGGATGCCGAGCAGACTAAACAACAGATGTCAACAGAGTGACCCAGTTATAAAACAATGTTTACACTCACTGCTCCTCAGTTTTCAAGCAGGGGAGCACGAGACCAGGCAGGAACTGTGGTTTGGGTTATGCAAGATATAAGACAGCAGTTTGGGACAAGCCCAATTTGCCTCAAAGATGCCTCTTGCCATGGCTTTAAAGTCCTCAAAGTCGCTCCTGTTTAGAGCTCCAGTAAGCTGCAGGGAAGGTTAGGGTGAGATGGGGGCGCTGTGAGAGATTATTAAAGGAAGGCAGCTGGGCTGGGGAGACGCCTCAGTGATGAAGAAGGCTTGCTGAGCAACGGAAAGGAAGGACCTGCAATTAGTCAGGCATGGTCTCCGTGCACCTGTAACCTTTGCAGTGTTTTGGGGCCAAGGGGTGGAGTGACACAGGAAGAGTGCTGGTACCTTCCTCTGGGTTCTACACGCACACATGCACACACCACCATACACACACACACAGTAAAGAACATAGTACAGGCAGGCATGGTGGCACGCATCTGGAATGCTAGCCCTCAGACTGAGACAGAAATACCCCCAAGTTCAAGGCCAGTTTGGGTTACATAGCAAAACACTTTCTAAAGTGTGTGTGTGTGTGTGTGTGTGTGTGTGTGTGTCTGTGTGTGTGTGTCTGTGTGTGTGTCTGAGTGTGTGCCTGTGTGTGTCTGTCTGTGTGTGTCTATGTCTGTGTGTCTGTGTATGTATGTCTGTGTATGTGTGTCTGTGTGTCTGTGTGTGTCTGTGTGTGTGTCTGTGTGTGTGTCTGTCTGTGTGTCTGTGTGTGTGTGTGTGTGTGTGTGGGCATGTGTGTATGTGTGTGTGTCTGTGTGTGTGTGTGTGTGTCTGTGTGTCTGTGTATGTCTGTCTGTGTATGTGTGTCTGTGTGTATGTGACTCTGTGTGTGTGTGTGTGTGTGTGGTGGGGGTGAGGGAACTGAACGTGTACATAGTTGAAATTAGTGCAAACAATAAAAGGTCTGCAGTAAAAGTGCCCCTCAATCCTATTTTTAAATCTTCACTCCAAGAGCTGCCACATTACCCTCCTCCTTGTGGCTCTTAGAGAATTGTTCATGAAAACAGAAGAAAATAATAGGGCTACCCTCGTAGCAAAATGGGTCTTTTCTAGATGTTTCTCCCAACAGACCTTCTTTGACAGCTCATCTGCATGGACTGCCAATGCTTCTTGGCCTTTTGCTAATACCAGTACAGAAACTGCCTCACGCACCCCTGCAAAATAAGAAAATGCAAGAGTAAGGAAATGCACAGCGTTAGCGCCGCCTCCTGGTCCTTACAAACCGTGAGGTGCTAGGGGAAAGGCTGGCCAGGTAAAGGACTTGCTACAAGCCTGAGGGCCTGAGCTTGGATCCTGAGGACCTTTGTAAAAGTCACAAGAGGAGGCCCACATCTGCAGTCCCAACACAAGGGAGATAAAGACAAGCAGATCCCTAGAGCTAGCTGGTGGGCCAGCCTCGCTGAATTGGTAAGCTACACATTCCGGGAGGAATCCTGCCTCACAGAATAAGAGAAAGCAATTGAGTAAGACAGCCTCTAGGCTCCCACATGCACTGTCATACCTCATGCATATGAACAAATGCAGCACACATATACATACATGTAAGCACTCCTATGGGAAAAAATTCAAAAAATACTAAACACTAAGGACTCAATTAAAAAGAGTCCAGATACAGTGACAATTGACAAAAAGTCTAAAATCCAACATAGCGTCACCTTCTATAGTTAGAGAAGGAAAGACAGGGAAGGGAGGGACTGAATGGGGAGACACATGTGTGCACACGCGCGTGCGCACACGCGCACTCGCATACACACAAACACACACACACGAGGACTTGCAGGGCAGGGCAGTGAGTGCCAATTACATACTGTCCTCTGGTGGACAGTGCCCCATGTCAGTGCCCCAACTCAGTTCCTCACACCGATTTGCTTGACAGCCAAAGACTGAGCAGGCATCTATGAACAGTGCGGTTAAAGAAAAAGCAAAGCAAACACAGCCTCCGAGCCCAGAGTCACGAGGAAGAGCTGGATATTAAATTTGTCCATTCATTCACTCATTCATTCATTCATCTGACCAAGATTTACTGAGCATCTACCATATACCAGACCCTGTGTTAGAAGCTGGGAATACAGCAATTAACAAACACATAGCATCTCCCCTTTATGATGTTTATATTCTGATGAGGGTATACACATACACACACACACACACACACACACACTTATACAGGATGCTAGGTTGTATAGCAGTGTGAAGGAGGAACAATAAAGCGGATGGAAAGGCTGGGGAAGATGCGCAGTTTTCACAGGGAAGTTAGGTCAGGCTTCAGCTAGGCAACGCGTGAGCAAAGACTGCGGAATCTAGATATGCAGTTACCAAAAACATTTTAGGTGGAAAACAAATACTGTCTGCAAAGGCTCTGATGTGTGCGTGCAAAGACCTCCCCGGGCTGTCTACAAGGAATAATAGAAATTTAGGAGACATTGAAAGGAATGGATGAGGAGGTTCTGGGATGAGATCAGATCAGAGAGTCCCCGAGAGGAAACAAGCTTGGAAGCCCTTCTGAGGGCTTCCATTTTTAGTCAGAGTGAAACAGGAAGTAACGGATGGTCTGAGGAAAAGGAGAAATGAAATACACGAGTAATCACTTTGCAGAGGGCGTTCATCTCCCATGTTCTCCTTAACAAGTCCTCACAGACCCGGGGTTGGAGAGTGGCTCAGAGGCTAAGACCATGTGCTACTCCTGCAGAGGCCTGGAGTCTGGTTCCCAGAGCCCACATCGGTGGCTCACATCCACCTGTAACTCCAGCTACAGGACATCAACGCCCTCATCTGACCTTCATCAGCAGCCACAGGAGATCAACGCCCTCATCCGACCTCCAGAGGTACCTGCACACATGAGGCGATCACACACATAGACATGCATAGCACATACATAAATTTTAAAAAATCATTTGTTAAAAAGACAGTCAGGGGGCCCACTCAGGAGCCTGTCCCAAAATAGTGTCTCTACCTGTAACACAAACTAATGTCCGTTATTCAAAGTGTGTGTGTGTGTGTGTGTGTGTGTGTGTGTGTGTGTGTGTGTGTACAAATGAAACTTGATTATTTTTAAACAAAACCCACCTGAACTATAATGAGAATCTGTCAAAAAGAAAGGAGAGAAGGGAGGGGGGAGAAGATGAGGGAAGGGGAGGGGAGAAGGGAGAGAAGGGAAAGGGGGGAGAGAAGGAGGGAGAGAAGAGGAAAAAGAAAGAAGAAAGAAAGGAAAGGGGAAGGAAAAAGAAAAGAACTAAAGGAAAGGGAGGGAGAGAAGGGGAGAAAGGAAAGTTCTTTTGCAGCAAGGACCACTGTGAGTTTGGAAGGCAGGAGTTGGCAGCTTTCTTGGTAAACACCGCCAGCTTTACAACCTTCACATCCTGTGTTTACCCACCTCTGCCCTTGCAGCTCCAGACAATAGATAATAAAGCGGGTATTCCAACAAATCTTAAATTTTCCAAGGGAAATGACCCTCTTCCCAGAACAATGGGCTGCACTCACATGGGAAATCAGGTTCCTAACTCATGGTGTAATTGAAACAGCTAAGTGACATCAGAGCCGCCCAGAGCCACACAATACACCTGAGCAGACTAGAGAGACTCTAATGTGGATCCATGATTGTGGGTGGTAAACTGTGTAACTCCAGGAGACAGGATCTTGACAGTGATGCCTTCTCCATTCACAGCACGTATCTGTCATTTTGTGCCCCTGCGACCCCACAAAAGTGAGACAGTCGTCGGCCCACCTACCCACAGCGGACAGGCAACACTGCTTGTTCCCCCGGGGTCTCACCAACAGTGTGTATCCAACACTTGGAGTCCTCCAGATGGAAAGGTCTAGAAAAATACATCTGCAGCTGACTGATGGAAGCATAGGCCTTAAATCCCAGCACTCAGAGCAGAGGCAGGGGGGTCCCTGAGTTCGAGGCCAGCCTGGTCTACAGGGTGAGTTCCAGGACAGCAAGGGTTACACAGAAAAACCCCATATCAACAAGGAAGGAAGAAAAGAAGAAAGGGAAGGAAGGAGGGAGGGAGGGAGGGAGGAGAGAGGGAGGGAGAGAGGAAAGAAGGAAGGAAGGAAGGAAGGAAGGAAGGAAGGAAGGAAGGAAGGAAGGAAGGAAGGACAGAGATTAAATTGGGTCATCAGCCCCCTTGGAAGCGCCTTTGCTTGATAAGCCATCTATCTCACAAGCCCTAGGAAACACTTAAAAACAAAGCACACAGTTCAACGTCCATCTTATTACAGGAAATGCAAATTAAAGCTACACCAAGATGATTTCTTCATTCTCAAAAATGAGGACTCCAAATGTTGGATAAACACCGTTGTTGAGACCCTGGGGAAACAGACTGTCTTGTCCCATCCAGTGTGAGTAGGTGACTCTGTCTAAATTTTGTCCAGTCACTGGGGCACAAAATGACAGATGTGTGCTCTCCTGGATCCTGCACTGTGAGTTCTAAGAATTTGCCCTAAGGAAACCCTTACCCACTTGTAATATATCACTGTGCGAGGCCTTCTGATGTAGCATTGTCCTTTCCAGCAAAATCCTGGAAACCACCCAAATGTCCATTAGATTAATGAAATATGATAAAGCTGGGGAAAAAAGTGCTTTCTACAGATTTTTATGGAAACACCTCTAAGATATACCAAGCGAGAAAAGCTACCTAAAGGCCAGTGTGTATATTCTTGTGGGTCTATGTTTTCCTTAAACACTGAGAGAGTGCACAAAAACACCTATGTTTCATGCATGCAGGACTGGATATGAAAGGCATACCAGATAAAGTGGGGACCTGGACAATGGGAAGGGACAGTATAACTTAGATAGATGTGGGGTAGCCTTTAGCGGGAGTCTTCATACTTTCCGTATGGCCGAGTCTGAACACATTACAAACTCTAAGCTGGGCATGGTGGTTGTGCCTGGAATTCCAGCACTCAGGAGGCAGAGAAAGAGAGCACTGAGAACTCATGTCACATCCAGGTCCCTGTCTTTAAAAAAATGAATAACAGCAGAGGAGATGGCTGAGTCAGCAAAGCATTGTGAGTCCTGAATCCACATAAGAACAAAAGCATGGAAACACAAGGGCTGGAGAGATGGCTCAGAGGTTAAGAGCACTGACTGCTCTTCCAGAGTCCTGAGTTCAAATCCCAGCAACCACATGGTGGCTCACAACCATCTGTAATGGGATCCGATGCCCTCTTCTGGTGTGTCTGAAGACAGCAACAGTGAACTCATGTAAATGAAATAAATCTTGAAAAAAAAAAAAAAAAACAAAAACAAAAGTTGGGCACAGAGGAATGTGCCCGTGTCCCAAAGTGACATGGGAGGCAGGAACAGGCAGGCCCCTGGGAGCTTACCCAGCAGCTAATTTAGTCTAGTTAGTCCTGGCTTCCCCCTCCCCCATTATTTTTTTTAATTTATCGAGACAGAGTTTCGCGATATAGGTCTGTCTAACCTGGGATTTGCTGTACAGGCCAGACCAACCTCAAATTCACAGATTCACCTGCCTGTGTCTCCCAAGTGCCAGATTACAGTGGTGGGCTACCACGCACAACAGGAAACCCTGTTTTAAACAAAAGCAAAAGGGTGCCTGAGAAATGGCATTCAAGAGTGTCCTCTGACCTCCATACACATGTATCCACACACACAAGTGCACTCACCCACGTAAAAATATGCACACATGCACCCACATATAAAAAAAGAATATTGTTTAATTTAAATTCGATTAAAAACAAAATTAAAAAACAAAGATAGTTTCATACTATTACAAACAAAATGTTATTTAAAAGTAATTTCACTAGTGTTTCACACTCAATTTCATTTTTTTAAATATTTATTTATTTTATGTATTTATTTTATGTATTTATTTTATGTATGCCACTGTCTTCAGACACACCAGAAGAGAGCATCAGATCCCGTTACAGATGGTTGTGAGCCACCATGTGGTTGCTGGGAATTGAACTCAGGACCTCTGGAAGAGCAGTCAGTTCCCTTAACCACTGAGCCATCTCTCTAGTCCCTCACCCTCAATTTCATATGTAAATATATTAAAGCTCAATTAGTTATGTTGAGTAAAAAGAAGACAGACCAACAACAAAAAAGAACCTGTTCTGGGGCCAGCGAGATGGCTGAGCAGGTAAAAGGGAGCTTGCTGCCAAGCCTGATGGCTTGAGTCCAGTCGCCCGAACGCACACAGGGAATCAACTCAGATGTCCTCTGACCTCCATGTGTATGCTGTGGCATGTGCAGTTCACATATCCACATCCACACACTCCCAAACACGCAAAAGGAAAGGCACAAATGCAACAAAACATTTTAAATAGTTATACTACATATAATCGACAAACTTTGGCGTTAGTGAGACAGCTTAGCAGGGAAGGATGCTCACTGCCAGGCATGAGCATCTGAGAATGTGAGTTACTACCACAGCCCACAAAGCGACAGGAGAGAGCCAGCTCCTCCTGAAAGTTGTCCCTTGACCAACACAAGTGCAAGTTAGCAGGCACACACACGCCACATAAATAAATGTAAAAACAAACTAACAAACAAAAAACCTGCATGTACACAAAAATCCACCTCTAAGAAATGCAAACTAACCCACAGGGATAGGAAATAGACTCTCTGACCAGTGAGTGACTGTTTAAGGGCGTGTGAGCGGGCAGATTGCAGTGAAAAACCTTTGTGTCTGATGGATCTTAGCGGCATAGCTTGTTCATGATGCCAAAACATACCAGGCTTGCTCTCTGTCTCTGTCTCTGTCTCTGTCTCTCTGTCTCTGTCTCTGCCTCACTGGCTCTGTGTCTCTGTGTCTGTCTCTCTCTCTCTGAATCTCTCTGTCTCTGTCTCACTGTCTCTGTATCTCTCTGTCTCTGTCTCACTGTCTCTGTGTCTCTCTGTCTCTGTGTGTCTCTGTGTGTGTGTGTGTTTTTGGGGAGTTGTTTGTCTGTTTTAGATTTGATTTTAGGGGGCTGGAGAGCCGGCTCAGTGGTAAAGCATGCTCACTGCTCCACCAGAGGGCCTGGGTTCCGTTCCCAACACCCACAACAGTGGCTCATAACCACTTGTAATCAGTTTCCGGGAATCTGATGCACTCTGGCCTCTGTGGGTACCTGCAAATATATAAAACTCATTTAGGCACACAAACCTAAGTGGGGTGGTTTGAATGAGAATGGCTCCCCCAGAGGCTCCTATATTTGAATACTGGGTCCTCAGTTGGTGAAACTGTTTGAGAAAAATTGGGAATGTGGCCTTGTTGGAGGACATGCCTCACTGAGGGGAGACTCCAGCCATCCCCAGTGTGTTCTCTCTCCCCACTCACAGAAGAGAGCTTTCACCTGTTCCTCCCACCATGCCCTTCCTCTGCCATGGTGGACTCTAGCCGCCTGAAACCATAAGCCCAGTCAATCAAATGCTTTCCTTCTTTTCCTTCATGATTTGCCCTGGTCATGTACTTTGGCCACAGCAATAGAAAAATAACTAAGGCAATAAATTAAATTTAAATAAATAAGTCTGTTTTTAAGATTGAGTTTTTAGTGTGTATCTGTGTGAGCCTGCATAAATGTATGTATATCATCTGTGTGCAGGAGCCCTTCTCGGAGACCAGAAAAGGATGCTGGATCCCCAGTCACTGAGGTTACAAGAGGTTGACAGCCACCGTGCAGGGCCTAGGAACCAAACCTAGGCAAGTGCTCTTAACCACTGAGTCATATCTCCAGTCTAGGTTGTGCATTTATAACATGTACAATTGATTGTCAACAACATATGTTAAGGAGAATTTCATCGCTTTTTACTTTAATTTCGTTCCACTACATTCTATACTATATACATATATGATATTAGGACAGGAATCATGTATAAATTTTAAAATAGGTATATATGCATTGGAGGATACGTACCTTAAAATTTTCTCTCTGAAAAAAGGCCTGTATTCACATAGGCATTAAAGGCTGTAATCAAATTTCAAACTCAGTTACAGTCACAGCCATTTATCTGCTACACTCTACTGCCCCCTGCTGTAAGGAAAGGATGTTACACCCTTGACCTTCAGAGTACAGTTGTAAAGATCAGATAAGATGAATCCCAGAGCAAAGGATTCTCTCCCTAAGGAACTACTTAGAATCTCTCTGCAGAGGGGTTGGGAATGAAAGAAAGAGGAAGAGAGACCACGTGAGCCAAGGGTAGCCCTCGACCTTTCTAGCAATCCAGATTTGAGGGAGACAAAATGGGAACCATTTGGAGCTGTAAAGTGGTGTGTGGTGGCAGGAGCTTTTAATCCCAGCACTCGGGAGGCAGAGACAGCTGGATCTTTGTGAGTTCAAGGCCAGCCTTGTCTACAAAGCAAATCTAGGACAGTCAGGGCTATTACACGAAGAAACCCTGCCTCAAAAAACTGAAACCAAACAAAACAACATGAGGGGCCAGGGAGATGGCTCAGCTGTTAGGGGACTCGCTGTTGACTCACAACCATCTATACGCTCTCCAGTGCCAAGGATGCCCTCTGTGCAGGCAAACTTTTCATATACATAAAAATAAAGTGAGCCTGGGGCTGGAGAGATGGCTCAGTGGTTAAGAGCACTGACTGTTCTTCCCGAGGTCCTGAGTTCAAACCCCAGCAACACATGGTGGCTCACAACCATCTGTAATGGGATCTGATGCCCTCTTCTGGTGTGTTTGGAAACAGCTACAGTGCACTTATAATAGATAGATAGATAGATAGATAGATAGATAGATAGATAGATAGATAGATAGATCTTTTTTAAAAAAGTGAACCTGTAGACCAAACTGTGAACTTGAATCCTGGGCATGCCAAAGGCCTTGCCCACGACTATACTGATAGAAAGTGGTTTCCTGGAACACGACAGGCCACCGCCAGCCTTCTTCCTGGTAACCCAGAACTTAAAGTGCAGCCTCTCGTCAGCCAGCTTAGCAAGGAAAGCTTGCTGTAAGCACTCTTGCTGAAGTCCAAAGAGCCCTGAATCACTGGGCCCACAACATTCACAGGCAGACTTTCAGACACTGACTGTTGGCTGCCCTGACCACACACTTAGGAGGCAGCTCATTCATTCTGTTTAGGATACACTATGACACAAGGCTAAGCACTCACCTGTGCCAAATGCTGCTTTATGATGGAGCCTGTCAAAAATGGGCACCCAGCCTACAACGAGCCCAGGACAACCCCAGAGCCTAAGTAACAAGAAGTCCATAATTACCACAAATAAGCCAGCTCCTTATAATACTACCCTACCATCATTTCCTGTTTCCATATATAAAACTCGTAGCAAAGCTACTTAGTCCTACAGGGAGACCAAAAAGGAGTGGGGGTGGGGTAAAACATGACCGGGATCTTCTCACTGAGAACTTAAGAATATGACAGCTCACAGTTAACCCAGCATTTAGGGCGCTGAGGGAGCTTGACCTTGTTCAAAAAAGGATGAGAGAAGGGGTTTGAAACGGAGTATGCTAAGTTTCCAGCCTTGGCTCTACAGTTTTGCTTCCAAATGATGTGCAGACTATCTCTGGAACTCAGTTTTGGCACAGGTCAGGTACTTTGTATTATTATTAGTAGTAATAGTAGTAGTAGTAGTAGTATTACTATTATTATTTATTGTCATCAGCATTGCTATTGTTGTTATTATTAGACAGAGTTTCTCTGCGTAGACCTGGCTATCTTGGAACTTGCTTTGTAGACCAGGCTAGCCTCGAACTCAGAGATCTGCCTGCCTCTGCCTCCTGAGTGCTGGCCACCACAAATGGCCAGTCATCAATATTTTTTTAATTTTGTTTATTTGTTTGCTTTTTTTTCCTGAGGCAAGTTCTTGTTCAGGAACCCAGGCTGGCCTCCAACTCCAATGCCTGAACCGGAGTTCGAAGGCTGGGGCTCTAGGCGTGTGCAATTACCAATCTCTCGTAAAATCACTCATAAAATGTCTGAAAATGTGGCAGTTGGCTCCAGGCACAGGATCTACTGTACCACTGAAATTTAAACAGAAAAAGCTCCCAGGCATCCGCATAAAAAAATTACATGTGCATAATCCCACAGCTTCCCTTGTGCCTCGCTACTTTCAAAAGGAAGGATAAGCCTGCAGTTTGACATGTTGCCACTAGAGGCCTCCCGTGAGGCAAGATCGCTGAGCTTGGTTTGATTTCTAGTCACCCCACTAACGACCAGTTTTGATTAGGTTGGTAAATTACTTAATGTCTCTGGAACACAGTTTGTTCGTCTGTAAATTGAGGACAATAAAAGTTCCCCTGTAGGTTATTTAACTTATTACGGACATAGGTCTGTGACGAGGAGGATGTAGGATACTTTTTCAGCAATGACTTTTTATATGCAGGAGGTAAAAAAGAAGGCTCATAGTTTGTGACCAAAGGCGCTCTGGAGGATGTTAGTGCAGAACCGGTGGGGTGTGGAAGCCCGAGTGAATGTGCTGGTTTGTTTTTATCAACTTGACACCAACCAGAACTGCCTGGGGAGCGGGAGCTTCACCTGAGGAACTGTCTCCATCCGACTGGCCTGTAGGCCCAGCACATTGGGCAGTGCCACCTCTGGGTTGACGATTCTGGATCGTGTAAGAAAACAAATCGGTGAGCACCATTTCTCCAAGGCTTCTGCTTCCGGTCCTGCCTCCAGCTTCCTGCCCAAGCTTCCCTTGATGAACTACAACCTGTAAAGCCAAATAAGCTCTTTCTTCCCCAAGCTGCTCTTAGCCATGCTGTTTCCCACAGCAATAGAAACCAAACTAGGACAATGTATTTCTCTATTTCCATTGCTGTTGTTACTACCCAAAATACTTAAGGCCAGCTGGACAAAAAAAAAAAAAAACAGAAAACGAAAAACTCAACAAACAAAAAGAAAAACAGGCGTAGGGCCAGTAACATGGCAGAAAACCCAATGACCTAAGTTCAGTCCTCAGGACCTACATGGTGAAAGGAGAGAAACAACTCCTACAAATTGTCCTACGACCTCCAAACGTGTGCTACAGCACATAGAACCACACACATACAAGTAAACAAGTAAATATGATGATAAATTGTTTAAAGAGAGGGTGTTTGTTTAACTCACAGTATTGGAGGCCACACAATCTGAGGCTCTATCTGGAATGTACAGTAAATGGTGGGGTGTAGACAAGAGAAAGGATCACACCCCAAAACATAAAAGCCAGATCCTGGGGTCCCACAATCCCTTCCTGCTCCACTCTCCCAAATGACCTAAAAACTTTCTACTTGGCCCAACCTCTTAAAGGCTCATCACTCCCAAACCATCATCCTGGGCACTAAGTCTCCAAAACATGAACCTCTGGGTTAACAGACCTCCAAACCATAATACTGGACATTAACCGTGTCAGCAAACAGCTCCTTCATTTGGTCAGGAGCACAGCCGCACATCACTTTAGGACACATACTCTGGTGCAGGGAGGGGCATGACATTTGCTATCATTTGTTTGTTTGTTTGTTTGTTTGTTTGTTTGTTGCAGTGCTGGGATGGTGCCCAGGCCAGCACCTCATACATGCTCTACAAGTACCACTGAGAGCCACCCTTCAACTCATGTCTTTATAACTTCATACAAATGCACAGACTGGGTACAAGCTTAACTTTTATTTTAAGCTCCCTTTGTGTCAAGTGGAAGGAATTCAGTCCCATCTGGCTCGCCCCAGGCTTTCTCTGGGTTCACATAGTGCAAAGAGATGGCTCAGTGAGTAACAGCAATTTTCACTATGTATATGAAGAATATGAAGTTATTGTCTGAGGGGCTGTAAGTGAAACGATCTGCCCCCTGAAACTTGGGGAAGGAAGGTGAAGATGCATGGGACTGTAGCTGCAGGTAGGAGGCGAAGGAGTTTGAAGGGCGTGGTGTCCAGCAGTCTGGAGCAGGACTGGAGCAGCAGTGTTTGGGTCTAGGAGGTAACAGAGTTGACACTCCCACACCCTGGAATAAGAGCAGAGAGGTGACCAGCGGCATCTTTTGTTAGTTTCATTTTTGAAACAGAAGCTCTCGTAGCCCAGGCTAGCTTTGAACTCGATATGCAACCTCGAACTCCTGATCCTTCTGCCACTGATACTCATACAGGCAAGATACCCATGAAACATAAAAGTACTTTATTTTCTGAGTGATCATGGCCATGCAGAGCAGCCTTCCATTCTGTAGTGCCTGCTGTCATTGCTTCTTTGTTCTCATTTATTTTCGGGTAGGGTCTCCTGTGACATCGAAGATGACTTCAAACTCTTTACACAGCCCGGGAGAACCTTGAACTCCTGACCTTGCCCAGCTTCGCTGTCATAACCATGTGGGTCTACAAGCTTGACAAAGACAAAGACCTAGTCTGTCTTGCCTAGCCGTCTAGCCTAGCCGATCATGAAGTATTTGTTGGATAAATGAGTGAGTCTATCAGTTAATTCATAGTTTATAACGATTTAGTGGAGGTCAGTCATGTGAAGAATTAATGAAATAGTTAAGAGTGCAAGCATTGAGGTAAGATATTTGAATTTTAGTTCCAGCTCTGAGCCTGAGCCTTGCCATGGGGCAGGAGAGTCGGCTCAGTGTTAGGGGCACTTGTTCTTGTGTGGTACCTGGGTTCTATTCCCAGTACCTATGTGGCAGCGCTTCACAGTCACCCCCAACTCCAGTTCCAGAGGACCTAACACCCTTTTCCGACCTCCCTGGGCACCAGGCACACACGTGATACACAGAGGTACATACGAGCAAAACACACCATAAAATAAGATAGAGAAATCATTAAAAATTAAAAATTAAAAAAAAGGAATCAGCACTTTCTGTAGCGTCAGCCTCAGTTGGTAAAATACCTCTCAGGAAAGCTCAAACTGTCCACATTTGGAGGTGGAAAGGACTGGGTGAAATGCGGGTTCAATGGGAAAGGCGGGGGCCACCACAGGGTGAGGTTTCACTTAAGACTGCTCTGCCAGCTGGCTCTGTAGGGAGGCGGAGTCTCCTGGGGAGAGACCTCTGCTATTGCCTGGCCACACTGAGGGAGGACAGGGAGCCGGAGACTTTGTGGTTGCCTACAGGCTATGGCGAGACCAGTTCAGAGTTTCCAACTGTGGTCTGCCCTCGGGTTCCTGCTGCAGCTTGCAATCTTTCTGGGGAAACTCGGTCCACAGGTGAGCGCAGGAGCAGGGGACTGGGGATGTAGCTGGTCAGTGGGGATGCCTCTCCCCATTTCCCTTGGGCTCAGGTCGCCCAAATGGACCCCTAGTGAGTGAACCCCTCATAAACTTGGGGAGATGCCTCTTACAACCTGGCTAGAGAGATGTTCCTACTCAGTCTCTCTTACAACAAGGAAGGCGGGGGCAGGCACGTGGGGAGGAGACAGTAGACCGTGAAGTCAGGCCTCTAAAGTCCTTTGAGGATCCAGTTTTCTTGACAAGGACGATCCACTTAGGGGCTTCTGCTGAGAAACTGGCTGAGAAACCACGCTCCAGTCTTGGCCCTTTGTGATGCCGCTTCCCTGTGTGTGTGGACCACTATTCCCTACCCTTAGAAATCTGCTCCGACGCGCCTGCTGGTTCTCTCTGCCCAGCCTGGGCTCTAAGTGTCCACTCCACCTGGAGTCTCTTTAGCTTCTCTGTCCCTCAACTCCAGCTAAAGGGACAGGGTAGGATTAGACACTGGGAAGCCCACTCTACCTCAGGCTATTTGCCTGAATAATCATAGTTACCAACGAATAATGGGAGCTTGACATAGCCAGATCTGACATTCCCAGAAAACCTAGAAATGAGAATGATAATAAAAATCTGAATTTTAAATATAAGAATTTCAGCTGTTAATCCCAGCCCTTGGGAGGCAGAGGCAAGCAAATAGCTATGAGTTCGAGGCTAGCCTGGTCTATATAACAAGTTCCAGGATGGCCAGGACTACATAGAGAGACTCTGTCTCCAACAATTAAAAAAATACTATAAATAAATAAACAAATAAATAAGTTTTTTTAAAAAAAAAAAGAATATGTTAATGCTAGACCTGGTATTACATTTCTCTAATCCCAAAACTCTGGAAGCAGAGGCAGGAGAATTGCCAAAGGTTAAAGCCAGCCTGCTCTCCACAGCCAGCAGCAGAGCTACCCAGGAGGCCTTGTCTCACAAAAAAAACCACCACAAAGATAATTAAAAGCAATGCTTTAAGCACTGTAAAGATCAAACAAAATTCTGTGGGGGCCAGCCAATCAACAGGTAGCCTTTTCTCTGGCCCATCTCTCTGTCAGGTTGCAGAGGGCAAGACTGAGGCCCAAAAGAGAGGGGGTAGATGGTGGGCTCCTGAATCTGCAACAAACACCACCGACTACAGCAAAGACCTAAGGGCTCTGAAGAAAGACCTAAGGGCTCTGAAGCAGGATGTGGCCCTAGCAGGGGTGCGGCTGGGCCACCCGGATCTTAGGGTTCCTGCTCTGCGCTCAGCCTCACCCTGTTTGCTCAAGGAGGGCCCAGAGCTGGAAAGTGAGCCCAGTAGGGGCCAGATGTAAGGTAGCTCCAGGCCGCTTTCCTGCAGCCGTCAGGGGGCCTACAGAGCTTGGCACCAAAAGCAGCTGAGCCAGTCTGGGGAGGCAGAAAGGGTCCTCCAAAATCAGGCCCACCTTTGACTAAGGAGAAGGAAACCACACCTTGGAGGAGACTCTACATCTCATTTGTGCCATTCCTGACTGCCCTGTGCCTCAGTCTACATGACCTGTGCAATGGTGATACTCATAGTTCCCATCCCAGAGGAAGGCTGTATGGGTCAGGGAAGGTGTTTTGTTTGCCATTCAGCCATGGCAACCCAAGCTTGAACCACCAGCACCCACATAGGAGCCTATGACTGTGGGCATGCATGTATCCCCAGTGCTGGGCGGCAGCGTTGGGATTGGGGTGGGGTGACAGGTAGACTCCTGGAGCTCTCTGGCTATTCTGGTTGGATGAATGAGCTCCAGGTTCAGCTATAGAGTCTGTCTCAAAAGATAAGGTAAAAAGTATGAAGCAAGATGGCCAACGTTGGCTTCCACCTTTCCGTGTGTGTGTGTGTGTGTGTGTGTGTGTGTGTGTGTGTGTGTGTTGCCTGCGTATACACATGCATACAAATGTGCACACAAATGCATATAACACATTCTCACCTTTGGTCTACTTTGGAAGACAGAAAGATGTGGGGGGAAGGGAGGAATGAGAGTCAAAGTCCCCTCGGGTCCCCCAGATCGCTCTGTAACCCCCTCCAACAACCAATAATATCAAGTTCATTTTTCTTCCACTCTCTGTCTCTTCAAACAGAAAAGTCTGACTGCCTGGGGCAGAGGCAAGGTGGTCCTGGAACCCTCCGATGAAATGATTTTGTTTCCCATTCTAGGTCCAATCCATCAGGCCAGAGAGCCTTCTGTTTGTCTCTACCTTGGATGGAGGTCTCCATGCCCTGAACAAGCAGACAGGGGACTTGAAGTGGACAGTGAAGGATGGTAAGCAATGTCTCTCCTTAGGTCTCTGAGTGGCAGAGTGGGCATTCACCTTGGCATCAAAGAGAAGAACAAGAGCTCAAAAGGGCAGGGGAGATTGCCCAGTGGTAAAAGTGCTTGTCACACAAGCTTGAGGACCTGAGTTTGGCTTGCCAGCACCCACATAAAACAAAGGCAGAACAACCATACTGCGTTTCTGGACCACAGCCCTAGGAAGGCAGAGACAGGAAGATCCTTGGAACTTCCTAGAAAGCCAGACTAGCCAGATCAGTGAGCTTCAGGTTCAGTGGGAGACTGTCTCAAAGAAAAGGAAGATGGGGAGCAACTGAGGGAAGACGGCTCTGATCTCCTCTCCTCCCCCTCCTCTCTCTCTCTCTCTCTCTCTCTCTCTCTCTCTCTCTCTCTCTCTCTCTCTCTCTCTCTCTCACACACACACACACACACACACACACACATGAACATGAGGATCCAGCAAGCCAGTGTCCATAGGCAGCTTCACCACTTACCAATTGGGTGGACTTGGGAAAATCACTTCAGCTCTCTGAGCCTCCATAGCTTCACCTCCAAACGCAAACTTGAGCAAAGTGGGACAGCAGAGACTGCCTGCATAGCTTTCGCCACTTGCTAGGCTCTGCATCTGGCCCAGGGTAAACACTTGGTGAGTTTGAGCTATGCTTTACAACCGAGCTGAAAAGAGATTCTCTGATTCCCATGTCTTTGTCCCTGCAGACCCCATCATCCAGGGACCAATGTATGTCACAGAGTAAGTGAACTGGGCTCTCTTATGGAAAGAGTGTCCGGGCGTGGGGGAGCCATAGTTGTGTGAGGGTTTGGGGGTGGGGAACATGGGAGTATGTCAGAAGTTAGGAAGAGTCTCTACTGATATGAAAAGGACTCCTGCCGCTCCAAGGTGCCTCCCACAAGGATGGGCTCTGCCATTTGAAAAGGTGTGGGGGAAAGAGCCTTCATGAAATCAGGGCCATACACCTAACCTTCCCCATGTCCCTCTCTGCTCCACAGAATGGCCTTCCTCTCTGACCCAGCTGATGGCAGCCTGTACATCTTGGGAACCCAGAAGCAACAGGGGCTGATGGTATGTTTCCCTTCGTTGCCTGGGATGGGTCAGGGCAGGAATCCATTAGCCAGAGCGCCAATGGGTGGAAGGATGGTGTGTCAGAGTGGTGTGTCTTTTGAAGCTGTAAGTCAAGGCCCTGAACACTGTAAAAGGCTGTCTGTAGAGTGGGGAGCCTGGCTGTGTCCACACGGCAGAACGTCAGAGCTCTGAGTATACCACAGGGTATCTCCAGGACTCTAGAAACAGTAAGGTGAGAACTGTATTGGTTAGCTTTTGCTAATAACGTATCACCCACAAATTCAAAGGCTAAAACAAAACCAAAAACACCCTTATAATTAGTCTGGGTTCATCTGAGTAGTTCTGCTAGTCTGAGTTTGCTCATGTGTGTACGAGTCGACTGGATGACTCCGGTTCTGAAAGTTGGTGGTTTATGTATGTTCATTTCATCCTGTAGTCTGACTCCTGTTGAGAGAGAGAGAGAGAGAGAGAGAGAGAGAGAGAGAGAGAGAATTTTAAAGCCTGTGTGAGTGTGGGTGTGTGTGGTCTGTATGGGTGTGTTTATGTGCATGTGTGTATGTGTTTATATGTGTGTTTCTATGTTTACATGGGGTGGGTGTGAGTATCTGGGTGTGTATGTGCCTCTGTGTATCCTTGCGTGTGTGTGTGTGTGTGTGTGTGTGTGTGTGTGTGTGTGTGTGTGTGTTTATTTGGAGGAGGTCATCAGGTAGAATCAGTGAACTGTGGAGTCTTGACACACCATGTGGGACCCTCTGAAGTTCTTTAAGAGGCTCTAGAGCAAAGGGGCTGAGGGTGCTGGCTCCGAGGCTGGCACTGAGTGCCATGAACTGACTTCCTTACTCTTTGCAAGCTCCGGTTTCCTCTCCCGGAAGGTGGAAAGGCAAGGTGCCCAGTGAAAAGGTTTCTCTAGGCTGACCTTGGAAGAGTATGGCACACTCTGTGCTGTGTGTCTTTCTGCTCTTCCCCATTCTTGAACCTTTTCTCCTTCAGAAACTGCCATTTACCATCCCAGAGCTGGTTCACGCCTCTCCTTGTCGCAGCTCTGATGGTGTCTTCTACACGGGTGAGTATCACTACAGCCCGAGGGGGTTAAATCCAGCTAATAAGAAGGGGGACCTAGGTCCTGTCAGACCAACTTGGCCAGGAGAAAAAGGGCACACATCCTACCCCATCATGACTCTTTCCTCCTCCACAGGCCGGAAGCAGGATGCCTGGTTTGTGGTGGACCCTGAGTCAGGGGAGACTCAGATGACACTGACCACAGAGGGCCTTTCTACTCCTCAACTCTACATTGGCCAGACACGTAAGTCAGATGTTCTCTATGCCTGTAAAGCCCCTTCTTTTTCTTTGTCCAGGCTTGACAGTTGCTATCTAAACTGAATTTGGGCTGGTCAGTCAGTCTGACAGCCATTAATAAACATTTTACTGAGCACTGACCGAGGAGCTAGAGGTTTAGTGATGAGCTTGGTCATCAGGCCCACAGTTCAAATGCTTGAGAAGTCTCCAGTCTTGCAGGACAGTCTCTGGAGTAGGGTTGGGGAAGCACCATGTGACCATCCTCCTGGTAGCCTTGCTTGTGACACACAGAGTACACAGTCTCCATGCATGACCCACGGACCCCAGCCCTGCGCTGGAACACAACCTACCGCCGCTACTCCGCGCCCCCTGTGGACGGCTCACCTGGGAAATGTGAGTACCGCCTTTCTCAGCCTTGCCTTGGAGCAAGGTCCCTACCCTAGGAAGCCCTGAGTGACATCAGGCCCAAAGCTAGCACACACTGATTCACTAATATGCTGTCCCCTCACATGCCGAATAACAGCCTGGCAAATGACCTAGGATGACTCTGCTGGTCACAGAGCCTGAGCAATACATCTGAACTTCTCAGTACCCCAGATGACCCCAGCCAGGTAGTCCGAGGTGACTCCTTGCATCTTAAGGGAGCCCCAAGCAATCTCAGCATGGTGACTGACTCTTGCAAATGGCCTTGCATGACTCCCCAATGTCACTCTTACTATTATACTCTCGATATTATACCCATCCTACTCAACTTTCTGAGGAGCCCCACAGGTGCTCCTCACTGACCCCTCAAATCTCGACTTTGTCATTCTTCACGGGGCACTCTACAGGTAACTCTGACACATGACTGACCCCGCCAAGGCTCCCAACTGACCTCTTCATATTCCAAGTGCTTCCCAAAGGACCTGCCAGCCTCTGAGCACTCTATTTAATAAACACCAGTTCGACCATGTCTGTGATTGACAGCCTGCATCCTAAAATCTCTCCTTCAAATGACCGCTAATCTTAACTCTCTCAAATGACCCAGACACACATGAGTCAACTTTGAAGGGCCCCAATCAATCTCTTTCTGTTTGAAACAAACTCTGGTTGATCTTCCTATGTCCCATCTGAATAAGCCCCAACCCTAGCTGCACATCTCTGATGTGTCCCATGAGATCTCTCTGACATCTCCCCAGCTGTCTCTCTCGGTAGACATGAGCCACTTGACATCCTGTGGGATGGGCCTGCTTCTCACTGTGGATCCAGGAAGTGGAACTGTGCTGTGGACACAGGATCTGGGAGTGCCTGTGACAGGGATCTACACATGGCATCAGGATGGTCTGCGACAGCTGCCCCATCTTACCCTGGCTCGGGAAACTCTACATTTCCTTGTCCTCCGCTGGGGCCACATCCGTCTTCCTGCCTCCAGCTCCCAGGACACAGTCACCCAGTTCTCTTCATTAGACACCGAACTTTTGTAAGTGTCCATCTATGGAAGCCAGGGAGGGAGTTTCTGGAGGTGTTACAGTCCCAGTGGAATAACTAGTCATAATGACCCCAATATAGCTGAATCAAGTATCAAGAAAGTGTTCCCTAGGCCTCCTGGATATTCAACATTTAGCAAGTGATTGAGTTCTGAAGGTCCTCTGAGTCCCATCCTGTTTTGGTCTGTAGATGCCATAAGGAACTGATTGTTCAATACTTTAAGTGATACCCTCTCCTATGCCATTCCAAGACACAGACTGGAAAAGTCAAAGATTGCCCTCTTGTGCCATTTGCTCCACAAAAGCTAACTGGGCATTTATTGTATGCGAGCTATTTACTGAGAGTCCAATAGAGTCAGTGTTCCTCTCTTCAGGAAACTCAGAGTTTAGTGTGGGGACAGACATATAAAAGGCCATCATAACATAGCGAAAAAGGGTGAAGAGACCAACTGAATATCTCAGAATGAGTTTAGAAAAAATATGACACCATGGAGCTGGGCATGGGGGTACACATCTTTAATCCCAGCACCTGTTGGCAGGTAAATCTCTATGAGTTTAAGGCCAGCTAGAGCTGCCTGGGGAGACTCCTCCACCTCTCTCTCTCTCTCTCTCTCTCTCTCTCTCTCTCCCTCTCTCTCTCTCTCTCACTCACACACACACACTCTCTCTCACACACACACACACACACAAACAAACACACACAGAGAGAGAGAGAGAGAGAGAGAGAGAGAGAGAGAGAGAGAGAGAGAGAGGTGCTAGAGAGGAGGCACAGTACCTAAGAGCACTGGCTGCTCTTTCAAAGAACCCAGGTTCAATTTCCAGTACTCATGTGGCTCACAACCATCTGTAACTCCAGTTCAAAGAGATCCAATGCCCTCTTTTTGGCCTCTGTGAGCACCATGCATGTGTGGAGCGTACAGACATACATGCAGGCAAAACAACTCTACATGTAAAAAATAAAATATATTACATTGAAAAAGATGCTGTAGGCAGCAAAGCTCGGGGTACTAAGTAGAGGGTGATAGGGCGGGATGGGGGGTTGGAGATCAGGAGGACCAGGATGGTTAGAGAGTTCAGTCTGTAAGCAAGGAGGCAAAGGCTTCTAGAAGTTCATTTTCAGTAGTTCAAAGCACTAGAAGAGGAAAAGAGAAAGAAGCAAAAGGTGGGGAGGTGATGAGTTCCATTTTTTTTTTTTTTTTTTTTTTTGCAACATGGTTTCTCTGTGTGACATCCCTGGCTGTCTTATAACTCACTTTGTAGACCAGGCTGGTCTCAAACTCTCAGGGATCTGCCTGCCTCTGACTCCCAAGTTCTAGGATTCAAGGTGTGGGCCACCATGTGGCAAAAACTGAGTTCTTACTGAGGTCTGGACCAGGTGTGCTGATGCATATTTATGCTCCCAGTACCCAGGATGCTGCTGGCAGAGCAGCATGAATTTGAGGCTAGCCTGGCCTACATAGTAAGATCCCCTGCTCCATCTTTTGAGAGAGAGACAGAGAGAGAGAGAGAGAGAGAGACAGAGAGAGAGAGAGAGAGAGACAGAGACAGAGACAGAGACAGAGACAGAGAGACAGAGAGAGACAGAGAGAGATTGAGAAAATGTTATATATTGTATACCAGTTAGTTTTTCTACATAACTAACTACTAAAACTCTTATAGTTTAAAAGTAACAGACACTTGCTATTTTTCAAGATTCTGTGAGTCAAAATCACAGAATCAAAATGTTTTTGTTTTTGTCGTTGTTTGCTTGTTTGTCTTCTCTGAATCAGCCGGTGACTTGGTGGAGGCAATGACCCAGGATATTGCCAGTGACCTACCTAGTAGTTGGTGGGACATTTGGCTGAGGCGGTGCTAGATAGAATGTTTCATTTACATACCATAAGGTCTTTCATCCCTTGTGGGGGAGTAGGCTTCCTTACCCAGTAGTCTCAGGGCACCGAACAACTCTCAAGAGTCATTCTAGTCTATGGTTGCGTTATATGTGTCTCATTGGCTAAAGCAAGTCACGTGGTCAATTCTAGAGCCAGTATGGAAGGAAATACAAGGGACATGGGTAAAGTAATGCAGAAGCTACCCACCGGCATCGTTCAACCTTCTCCTTCCCCTCCTTTCCTTTAGGATGACACTGTATGTGGGGAAAGAAGAAGCTGGTTTCTATGTCTCTAAAGCACTGGTCCATGCTGGGGTGGCCCTCGTGGTGAGAAGGGGAATCTGTGAGTGGGCTGCAAAGAGGGATAGAGCAGGAAAGGAACTTCTTACACATGTGACTCTCCATCCTCTGCCTCAGCCCCGTGGACTGACCCTGGCACCCATGGATGGCCCCACAACAGATGAGGTGACAGTTCAAGTCTCGGGGGAGCGAGAGGGCTCACCCAGCACTGCTGTCAGATACCCCTTGGGCAGCGTGGCCCTTCCCAGCCAGTGGCTACTCATTGGTGAGATCCCCTGATTTTAATTTGAAGTAGATAAAGAGAAAAGACTCGCAAGCCCAACTTCTGAGTTAAAATATTAAAAGCACCCTCAACACTCTGGCTTTTATTCCTGACGCTTAGGATACCATGAACCTCCCCCTGTCCTGCACACCACCATGCTAAGGGTTCAGCGCACCCCAGGGAAAGGGTCTGCTGACACAAGAGACTCAGACGACCTCCACGCTCCAGCTCTCTCCTTCGAGGTCAGTGCTATGGTGGCAGGGGCCGTGAGTGGACCAAGAAGACACGCATGTAGCCCCTGTACCTCTCCCCTCCCCCAGTCAATCTCATGGAAGTTACCAGAAAACATTTTGTTCCTCTAAAATGTCAAAACGATATTGGCTTCCTAAATCACAAAGCATAGTTCCCAGATTTTTTTCCTTACTCTTCGGTGTAAACATTGTAAAATATTCATCAAGTGAGAAATCGAAAACAGAAGAACCATAAAGGCCTGCTCTCCCAGGAGAGATTAGAGAAACACTAGTAAGCAGCTCAAGGTTAGAAGGAACAATGATTTTCAAATTACCTAGGAGTTTGCTCCAGTCACACTAAATTCCTAATCTCCAGAGGTGAACCTCATAGTTTCAACCCTCGAGCATGTGAATTTTAATGACATTCAAAGAGATGTTTATCTTCAGGTAGGTTTGGTAAACTCTTCTGAGCGCCATGATGTTTCAGAACCACGGACAGCGCCACATAGCCCATCCTATGGCCCCCCTACCCCTTCAGCAAGCCCTGCCCTGGACCCAGTGATGAAGATTTGGGGGTTTCACACAGGAGGAAGCTTTCACCACCAGTGAAACCTGATTTGTTCCTAGTTCCTAAACCTGAAGAGGGAGGAACCTTGGGATCCAGAACTACATCCTGAAGAGAAAGCTGACGCTTATCCAGGGCTGGGATCCCAAGACCTGCTAGCAGCTAGCTTCACTGCCATTCTCTTGGGAGCCTGGGTCCTCTACCTGATGAGGCAGGTAAGTTCAGTATCCTGACATTGGTCATTTTCCTAGAGAGAACTCAGCTTCTCGCTTGCCCGACTTCAGCTGCCTCTAGAGGCCTTCCTCCTAGGAGCCCCTGCTCCTGTGCTCTGAGTCCAAGCTCTACTGTGAAGCCAGCTCTAGCAAGGTATAGGGTCCATCAGGAGGGAGGCTGGCACCCACTAAAACCCATATGTTACAGCAGCAGCAGAGTCCTTCAGCACCTGCAGGCCCTTCGGACCTCTCACAAGACACTCAGGTACAGCTCTCGAGGGACACCCTACAGAACCAGAGGAGTTTTCAAAGCTCCCCAGAGCCAGCCCAGCCAGCCCATGATCCTGAAGGTAAACTTGAGTCAACAAAATCGGGGAGTCAAAGGCAGAGGAAAAAGATGATGAATATAATTTCAAAGTTGAATTGTCAGAAACCACAGATGGCGGGATAGATCAGTAAGGGGCAGTCTCCTTGAGTGTCTTTTGTTATAACTTTATTGTTTTTAGGATCTCTGGTTGTGGATAGGACCAAATGCTGGTCAGCTAGCTTTTGAAGAGTTGCCTTTGCACATCTGTTTTCTCATTGGTCCAATGGGAGTACAAACTCCCACCTCATGATGTCACTGCACTGTGATCATTACTACCATTGTTGTTAACAAGTCAGTGCTGGGGACATACCTAAGTTATGAGAATGCATGCCCACTATGCATGGAGCCCTGAGTTTGAGCCTTAGCACTCATAAACCAGCCATGGTGGTACTCACATCTAATCCCAGCACTCAGGAAATGGAGGACAGAGGGCCAGAAGTTCAAGGCTAGCCTGGGATATGTGTCTAAAAAAATCATACCTAGGTGATGTTAATTGTTTTTAAAATAATGTTTTTGGTAATGGTAGCAGTAAATTACATAGGTGTGGTTTTGATTTTGTTTCAATGGTCCTCTCAGTGTTTCTTGTTTTAATCCTTAGCTTGAGCTTTCAAAGACCCACTGGTGTCTACTCAGTGCTTAGTGGGTGTGGTCTGTGTGTCTATTGGCCATTCCAGTCTTGTGCTTTTTGGCTCGGAGCTGAACTGGTGTCTTTTGTGAGCTGGTATCTCCCATTGCTGCTTGCCCGCCCTACTTCCTCAGGCCAAATTCCCACCTGATGTCTGCCTGGCTCTTGGCTTAAGGCTCCCGAAGTCACCACATCCTCCTCTTCCTTGGGTCTCAGCCCCTCCTCAGAGGGAAATTCTCTTTGCTACATCTCAAGCCCAGGGGCATATTTTTTAAAGGGTTCCACAGCCAGATGACCCTAGCCTTGAGATGTAGTTCATTCATTGACTCCACTGAGTTCAAGTAAATAACCATCCCATTGTGCCCCAAAATCCATTTCCTTAGACCACAAGACTCTGGAGTGCAGTCCATTTGTCTTTCTGCAGTCAAGACTATTTCCTCAGAGCTGTTCGTGTGTGTGTGTGTGTGTGTGTGTGTGTGTGTGTGTGTGTGTGTGTGTGCACATGCACTGAATTCCTTAGTCGGGCCTCTCCCTTTCCATTTTGCTAGTAAATTATTTTGTCTTACAGACACTTCACATTTAAAAAAAAACATTTAGCTGCTGCAGTCTCCAGACGGCTTCTGGATTCTCTCCTGGTCCTCCCCTCTATCGCACTACCACACCAATTGGTGGTGGTCTGTTTTCTCCCCTCTGTCAAAGGAGGAGAAACTTCAATGCAGGGTCTGCATTTTATTCTTCTCTATCTCTTCAGGGACACAGGGACGAATGCAAGGTTACACAGAGAGTTTCTGCGTGATGAGCTTTTTAAGAAAATTTTTTTTTCCTGGTAGACACAGGCTTTGTGCCTGAATGAGGGAATGAAAAAGCCAAATCCTGCCTTCCCTGCAGAGACGGGGTCTGCTGTGGGGATGTGAGGGAGGCCATGAATTAGAGTTCTTCTCTCAGTGACATTTCCAAAGCCCTGGGCAGAGAAGCCTCCCTCATCCCAGTGGAACCTCTTCCTCTCCAAGCAGGCACTGTGAGGCTCGCTTTGCAGAGGGAGGGATCAACCTCTCTCAGGCTCCGTAGTGCTGAGATTTCTCACATGGATGCTGGGTTCTAACTCAGTTCTCATAGCAAGGCTACTGACTGAAGCATCTCCCTAGTCCCTTACCCTTCTTAATTGCATACCAAGACTGTTGGGGACACTGTGCTGTGCTGTAGGCATGGACTGAGAGCACCAGCATCGCCCTTACTCACTATTCCTGTGCTCATTCCCATCACACTGCTGTCTACTTGGTTCATCTTTTTATTTGAAACAATTCAACGTCTATGAAAAGAAGTGTTACAAGTGATAGCAGAGGCTGCAGGAGGAGAAGGGAAAGCATCAGGGGGCAGAAGCTGCTCAAGGCGGAGTCACACAGCCAATATCATCCACTCCCTCCTCCGTGTCTCTACTTGGCCCTCTCACTGAAACAGGTGCCATCGCTGTCAGCCCTGAGTCACTTGCCTAGCCACACCAATGGCAGCGCACCAGCCGCTGCAGCCATGTGTCTGGCACATGGGTCCTTGCTCTCAGCCACTGCTGCACACCCAGCACAGAAGGGTGGAAGTCTAAAAATGGTCAAGGTGGAGGGTGGGTCTGAACTACAGCTGGCAGAGGCAGGCAGGCAGGATGACCCCGGGCGGAGATCACAAAGAAGACAATATCTTCCTTCCCTGTAGCAGAGCAGCCCACTGTAGTGGGGAAGATTTCCTTCAACCCTAAGGATGTGCTGGGCCGTGGGGCAGGAGGAACTTTTGTTTTCCGGTGAGTGGCAGGTGGAGCCCAGGCTGCAGCTCCATCACTTGCAGCCCCTTTGACAACAACCATTCTTCCAGCCCCATGGATGTGGGGAGAGGTCCCGACTCTTTTCCTTATCTTCTGTCTCTGAACCCCCGCCCCCACCCCTGGACCACCTCTCAGAGGACAGTTTGAGGGACGGGCAGTAGCCGTGAAGAGGCTCCTCCGAGAGTGCTTCAGCTTGGTTCGACGAGAGGTGCAGCTGCTGCAAGAGTCTGACAGGCACCCCAATGTGCTGCGCTACTTCTGCACAGAGCAGGGCCCCCAGTTCCACTACATTGCCTTGGAACTCTGCCAGGCTTCCTTGCAAGAGGTGCGATGGGAGCCCAGGGAGGTAGGGAGGAAGGCCTTGGGCTGGAGAGTGACATTTTGCCCCTCCCTCATCTTAGTATGTGGAGAGCCCAGACCTAGACCGCTGGGGCCTGGAGCCTACCATGGTGCTGCAACAAATGATGTCTGGCCTGGCCCACCTGCATTCTTTACACATAGGTACCCAGCCTTGCTTCCTGTCCTTACCCCCCTGCCCTTCCCCACTGGCCGTCACTCACTCTCTCCACTCCCTTCCTGTATGTAGTACACCGTGACCTCAAGCCGGGCAACATTCTCATGGCTGGGCCTGACAGCCAGGGCCAAGGCAGAGTGGTCATCTCTGACTTCGGCCTCTGCAAGAAGTTACCTGCTGGCCGTTGTAGCTTCAGTCTCCATTCTGGTATTCCCGGCACAGAAGGCTGGATGGCCCCAGAGCTACTGCAAGTGCCCCCAGACAGCCCGGTGAGTCTGCCCGATAGTCACAGGGCTTCCACTGTGCCCCCCACCTCGTTTCTGAAAGAGACCGCAGGGGATAATCTACTCCGTCTTCCCCAAGGCAATCTCCATCAGGGTCTGTTCTGTAGCTAAGAAGACATTAGGCAATGTCTGGAGACATTTTGGCTGGCTTGCCTTGGGAAGAAAGCACCTCCGACATCCCGTGAGGCCAGGGGTTAAACATGCCACAGTACACAGGGGACCATCCGCTCCTGACAGTTGCCTGTCAGGATCACTGTCTTACTTAGGGTTTTCATTACTGAGAAAAGCACCATGACTAAAATAACTCTTATATTTAACTGGGGCTGGCTTACAGGTTCAGAGGTCTGTTATCTTCATGGTGGGAAGCATGGCAGAGTGCAGGCAAACTAGTGCTGGAGGAGCCGAGAGCTCTACATCTTGATCCAAAGGCAACAGCAGACTGTCTTCCACAGGCAGCCAAGAGGAGAGTCTGATTCCACATTGGGGGAAGGCTTGAGCCTTAAGAGACCTCAAAGCCAACCCCTTCAGTGACACGCCTACTTCAGTGAGACCACACTTCCTAATAGTGCCACTCCCATGGGCTAAGCATTCAAATACATCCGTCTAAAGGGGCCAAACCTATTCAAACCACCACAACTGCCCAAGCTGAAAAACCATGACCAAAAGATAACCTTGTCGACACAGAGTCTTACTACCTAGCCTAGGCCAGCCTTGAACTCTCAACTTTCCCACTCCAGCCTCCTGAGTGCCGGAATTACAAACATCATGCCTGGCTTAGAACGTGTTTAACCTTCACTATGCTTCACAAGCACTGAGGGACTCAAATGCCTAAGAGCTGGGCCCAGTGGCCTGTAATTGCAACACTCAGGAAGCTGAGGCAGGACGACCCTGAGTTCAAACTACGTAGAAAATAGATGTTGGCTCTTACCTGTCCTGACCAGTATCAGTGTAAACTAAGTATTTTAACGTTGGGGAAATCCACCCCCACATCTCCCCCCATCCTTGGATTACCAAATGCACTCGGAAAACATTCAGCTCTATCATCCTGGGAGTCTCCCGGTGCAATCAGTGATGGTCAAGCCACCAGTTTCATTCTGATCCTGTCTGTGTGTGGCCAACCTCACTCAATTCAACTACAGGAAGGAAAACCAGGACTAGTTCAGTAGGGGTAAAGAAACCATCTCTTGAGTCCTGGTCTCAACACCCCTGACCCTTGTTCCCCACTGCTCTACAGACCCAGAGGGACTTTAGCAAGGCTCACTTCCTCCTTCTCATGACCTATCTATCTCTCTGGCCCCCAGACCAGCGCGGTGGATATCTTCTCTGCAGGCTGTGTGTTTTATTATGTGCTTTCTGGTGGCAGCCACCCCTTCGGAGAGAGTCTCTACCGCCAGGCCAACATCCTCTCAGGGGACCACTGTCTGGCTCAACTGCAGGAAGAGACCCATGGTGAGTGAGAGCCAGGTAGGACCAGCAAAGATTGGAGGAAGGAGGCATGAGACTGAGGACATATCCTCTCTTCTGCCCTCCAGACAAGGTTGTGGCACTGGACTTAGTGAAAGCCATGCTGAGCCTGCTGCCCCAGGATCGCCCCTCAGCAGGATGGGTGCTGGCTCACCCCCTCTTTTGGAGCAGAGCTAAGGAACTCCAGTTCTTCCAGGTCAGATTATCTTGGGAAGCCCTACTTCCCAAAGCTTTTGGGTCCTGTCTTAGTTACTGTTCTATTGCTGTGAAGAGACACCATGGCCAAGGCAACTTATAAAGGAAGCATTTAACTGGGGACTTGCTTACAGTTTCAGATTATCGTCTTGGTGTTGTGGTGCAAGGCAGGCATGGTACTGTGGTAGTAACTGAGAGCTCACATCTGATCCAAAGTTACAGACCAAGAAAGGAACTCTAAGCCCACACCTAGTAAGACACATATTCCACACCTAATTCTTCCCAAACATTTCCACTAACTGGGGACCAGGCATTCAAACATATGAGCCCGTGAGGCCATTCTCATTCAAACCACCACAGGTCCTGAACAAGGGAAATCACTGGCTAAGGGAAAACAGAGCCTTGTCATCTTGGACCCTGGAATCTGTGCACTTGCTCTAGCTGTCCCTGTATGGAAATGTCGTCCCTTCTCATCTGCAGTCATTCGTGCTGTGACATCAATACAGATACTCCTCCCATGTGTAACCTTGGGGAAGGGACTGTAGCCTGGGCTACAGGCTGCCTACCTATAGAACAGAGGCAGCAAGGCTTCCTTCAAGGGTGGTAGTGGTATTAAGGTAGGGCATAGGGAAGCCATACTTTCCAGGAAGCAATAGCCCTTGTTATCCTAAGATATTATGCTACTGCAACATTAGCCACACAATCCTGGCCCTGAGGTCTCTGATATTGGCCACTAGGCTCAGGTGCTCTGTGGGGTCCTAGGATGTCAGTGACTGGTTGGAGAAGGAACCAGAGCAGGGACCTCTCGTGACGGCGCTGGAGGCAGGAAGCTACAAGGTGGTCCGGGAAAACTGGTACAAGCACATCTCAGCACCTCTGCAGGAAGGTAGAGGCCTCACTTGGGTGGGTCTGAGGGGCAGAGACCCAGTGGGAACACCTCTGCAGCTCATTTCTCTGTCTGCAGACCTGAAAAGGTTCCGGTCATATAAAGGGACATCAGTGCGAGACCTGCTCCGTGCCATGAGGAACAAGGTATGTTCTAGAGCCTGGGTGGGACATGGATCAGGGATGCTCGGCCATAGCTGAGCCTGGATCCCTGTCCTACCCATCCCCAGAAGCACCACTACAGGGAGCTCCCAACCGAGGTGCGCCAGACACTAGGCCAACTTCCCGCTGGCTTCATCCAATACTTCACACACCGCTTTCCCAGGCTGCTACTCCACACTCACCGTGCCATGAGGACCTGTGCTTCTGAGAGCCTCTTCCTGCCCTACTATCCACCGGCGTTAGAAGCCAGGGGGTCCTGCCAGGTGCCACAAAGAGCGGAGACATCCAGAGGCCCCAGAGGCAGACCAAGGAGTTGAGCCTGTGGCTCAATCTGGCCTCAGGAGTGTCAGAAAGATGGGCAGCAGTGAAAAGGACTGAGGTTGTTAGAGCAGAGAAACTCTGGGGGCAAGGGCCCCTTAAGAAATACAGGACCAAAAAAAGAGAGAGATGTACAAATATTTAATATATATAAAGCTAAGGAAAGGGCAGTCCCAAATTCAATAGAAATATTTATACAGTTCATACAGTGGGCTGAGGGCAGGGAACAGGCTGCAAACCCACACCCAAACATGTACAAAATAACTTACACACAGCAACCCCTTCACAGGGGGCACTGCTCCCTGCCAGCCCCCAGGGCCAGGGGCACTGAGCAGCAGCCCCAGGAGCCCAGCAGTGCAGGCCCAGAGCTAGCAGAGCGCTAGCAGAATGAAGGGGCACCAGTCCGAAGGACGGAGACCTAGGAGGCCTTGAGGCGGTTGCAGGCGGAGCGCGAGCTCAGCAGCTTGTCTACCATGGTGCGGGCATAGCGGAGGCGGCTAGCCAGTTCCTTGCAGCAGCCATATTCCTCCAGAAGGCTCAGGCGGTATGTCCGGAAGTCCCTCTTCTCGTTGATGTAGGTCACTGCTGCCATCAGGGGGCACAGGATAAGTTTGGTGTGGTCCTAGGAGGGAAGGAGGGAGCAAGAGAAGAGCTCAACTGGTGCCCAAGGGGAGGGGCAAAAGTGAGGAAGGCACCCCACTGGTGAAAGAGACAACATTGCCAGCCCAAGTACAGACCCCTCCGCCTGCACACCTGGAAGAAATTAATCTGTACTGTGCCATTGCTGAGGTGCAGGATGATGGCGCTGCGTGTGCGGAACCATGTTCGTAGGTAGGGCAGCCGGGCCAGCTCGTCGCCTTCCCGGGGCGTGATGTTGGCCCCTGCCTTCAGCAGGTGTTCACTCATGTAATTGCGGAAATAGTTGAGGAGAGTGATCTAGTTTGAAAAGTTGGGGGAGGGGTTCCAGCATGAGGGCCTGACCTGAGGCAGCCCCATACCCTGCCATGCTACCCCTTGGCAGCCCGAACTCACCTTCTTCATCAAGGAGTTGGGGTGGGAGCTCACGGTGAGGTAGGACTCCGTGCCATCACGCTCTATGTACTGTAGGCTGTCCCCGTCATTGTAGAGGATGAGGCGTGTTGAGTCATTAAAGAGCACTCCCACACTGTTGTCACATAGCTGATAACCTGGTGGCAAGTGGAAGGCTATCTCAGAAAGGCAGGAGGAGGCAGGCAAAGGCCTTGGAGTAACTCAGTAGTACAATGCTTGCCTATCATGCAGAAGGCCCGCAATTCTCATCCCCCTTCCCCATCTCAGAGGCTACCACAGTCACACTATCCCCTGCCCATTCCACATTCCGGGGCACCTACCAAGGCCATACTTGTCCGAATAGTCTACCCATTTGCTGACCCAGAAGATAGGGATGCAAGCAGGATCCTCAGCCTCCTCTGGGATAGAAACAGAACACAGGTGAGGTCAGTCCCTTCCCTTTCCTCTCATGCAGCCCTCCCCAGGGGAGGACTCTAGGCACCCATGAAGCTGGAGGAGGAGCCTGACAGCCCAAGCCCGACACCCAATTGGAAAACTGTAGCTCAGGATGCCAAGGCCCACTTTATTGAGTGAGCCCCTTTACTCTAGGCCTACTGCGGCCCATGAGCTTTGTAGGTTCGGACAGGGAAAGAAGAAGCAAGCTTCTAGAAGAGCCCACGTTCCAACCACAGGGATGAAGAATGTTCAAAGCCTCCAGGCTGCTCCATCATCTGCACCGGGAATGGTAGAAGGCCTAGTGCCCCAGATTAAAGCGAGGAGAAACAGTTGACCCGACAACCCCTGCCTGCAATCCTAGAACAGCTCACTGTACGAGTCCCTGCTGCAAAGACACGAATGTGCTTGTTGGGAAGAAATGCTATAGAGAACTAAGTCAGGCTTGGAAGTAATGGCAGCAGGTGTCAGGGCAGTGACACTGGGTACAAAGCCCTGAGGCTGGAGCTGATCTGAGTCTCTGGAGGGATTAATTCCCTGAGCAGTATGTGCAGCTATACAGAGATGGCCTACAGCCACCTACAAGATGAGATGGAGCAGAAAAGTGGGCAGAAAGAACACTAAGGGGCCCGTGGGTGTCAGACTAACTCACCTGGATTTTGATCTATAAGAAATGGACAGAGCAAAGGTCATGTGGGCCTGAGTGCTCTGCTGGCCAAGATGCCCTGCCTTCCCCAGATGTGCAGACCCCTGTAGCACTCACCTTGTCGCACCAGCCCTCGCTCTGAGGGCTTGGAGGCGTTGACACTGGTCAGCTGCTGTAGCAAGTCACTAAGGTGGCACTCGATGGCCTCACTTGTCTCCCGAACCACTGGTTCCTCTTTCTCTCGGGGACGGTCAGGCAGGGGGTTCTCCACACCTGAGAAGGTTAACTCAGTCACCTGGCAGACACAGAACAAGCACTCTTCCCAGAGCACTCTAACTATCACCCATGTGGGAACACAGCACCAGTCTGAGTGACAGGTATGCGGTGCATACTGAGAGGATGACAAGCTTCAGGTCTCTGACCCAACAACCTGGCTTTCCAGGACAGCAGCTGCTGCTGTCACTCAGGGAGGCAATCTGAAGGCACCAGTGACTCAAAGCTGCACCAATCCAAACACAGAGTGGAGGGCACTTGGAGCACCCAGGAAGGTGGAAGGATGGGTCAGTGTATTGCAGGATGGACTCCTTTTAAATAAAGCCTCAGCAGCGTACTGTAACCCCTTGCTTTGTGTGTTTACAAATGGCTGGAGTCTAATGAGATGCACACTGAAGCACTAAGTTGGTCTACAGTGGCCAGGGGCTAGCTTTACATTTGACTGGTTTGTTTCCCCAAACCAGGAGAACTAAAAAATAAACCCCATGGTGCATTAAGAACTTAAGTGTGAAATAAAATATTCAGAATTTGATTTTAAAACTAGCCAAAAAGGGGTTGGAAAGATGGCTCAGCAGTTAAGAACACTTGCTACTCTTGCCAAAGACCTGGGTTTGGTTCCCAGAACCCACATGGAGGCTCACAATTATGTGTAACTCCAGTCCCGGGGAGCTGATACCATCTTCTGGCCTCTGTGCTCACCAAACATGCACGTGGTGCACAGACATACATACATGCAACAAAACACACATACACAGTTAAAAAACAAAACCTCGCAAAAACGAGTGTTTATGGAATATGTAAAATCAAGCCTGCCCAAATCTAACTGCTGGTAATGAAGGAGGAATGAATACCCCAGGGCCAGATAACACAGTTCTCTGCTTTCGGGAGAGCTTGAGAACAGTTTATAGAACAGACTCTTTTACTACTTTCCTGTATAAAACAGCAGTATGTTAACCACCACCACCCAGTAAGCTAGGAATCCACAGGCTCAGCACTATAGGAAAGGAGAACAAGAAAAGGGAGCTGGACTCAGTGAAAACTTGATTAATAGAGGGCATGACTAGCATGAATTAGATTTTCAACTGCTCATAAACTAGGAATGGTGGCCCATCCTTGACCGTAATCCTAGTACTCAGGATATAGAGGCAGAAGGAGCACAAGTTCAAAGTCATCCTTGACTACTGTGAGATGCAAGCAGCTTGGGCCACATGAGACGCTGTCTCAAAAAGGGAAAAAAATAAAAATTACAGTAATGGCTACCACTAAAACTGGTGGGCAACAATTAGATGAACTCCTACAGTTTCAAACACCTTCCTGCAAGATTCTTATTGGTTACCAAGGCAACAGTGTCTGCAGCAGAGACAGCCTTGTCTCCCTAACATTGAGAAGAGCAAGGCCTTCACAGCGTTCTTGCTCAGAATGCAGAACCTCAGTGCAATCCTGAGGAAGCATCAAATCCAATGGAAACCAACTCATCAGTGCCAAGTGTCAATCAAGGTCACAAGACAGAAGGAAACACTCAGACGGTCACAGGCTGGAGGAAACTGGGGAGCCAAGGTCACTAACTGGCCTGTGAGGTACTGACTTGTATCCTGGTGATGTAATGGGAAATCTGGTTGATCGATGTGGGCCCTGGGCTTTGTTGACAGGATTATCTTGTAGCTAACACTTCAGTTTTGGTAATTCTGCTATGCTTAAAGAGAGATGCTGACTGTGGAAGAAGTTGGGTGGAGGGTACACAGGAATTTAGCTTTATTTTGTCTTTTAAACTTTTGTATAACCCTAGCATTATTGCAAAATAAACCAAGTAATTGAGTCAGGTATGAAGCACTCATTTGAAATCCCAGCACCTGTCTCAAAGCACCAAAACGAAACTAAGCCATCCTAGCCTCTTGCCTAAAAATGGAAATCTAACCGAAACAGATGCACTGAGAATTTTATACTAAACACTAGTTTTATGCTAAATCCACAGAAAACAAAGCCTACAAGCTACCTCTCAAAGACCATAGCTCTTAATAAAATATATTAACAAGAAATAAGACTACATGGGCTAGAGAGATGGCTCAGCAGTTAAGAACCTGACTGCTCTTCCAGGGGTCCTGAGTTCAATTCCCAGCACCCACATGGTGGCTTCACAACCATCTGTAATGGGACCTAATGCCCTCTTCTGGTGTGTCTGACAGTGTACTCACATACATAAAATAAATAAATAAATCAAAAAAATAAGACTACATGATGATGATGATGATGATAAATGCAGTGGCACAGTCCCAAGCCCAGCACTGTGGAGGGTGAGGCAGGGGGATTTCAAACCCGAGTCAGCATGGTGATAGTCTGTCTCAGAAAAAGAGGAGGAGGGAGGGACAGTAAAAAACAGAAAAGCAAACACTGCTGCCAGGCAAGGTGGCTCACTCACACCTTTGCTCTTAGCACTTGGAAGGCAGAGGCAGGTGGATCTCCTGAGTTGGAGGCCAGCCTGGGTTATATAGTGAAGCCTTGTTTCCAAAAAGGAAAAAAAAAGGAAACAAAACAAAAAGAGAGAAAAGAACAAGAAAAAAAGAACCTTTACAGCACTGTGAGATGAATGCTCAGTCCTGAAGCTGATGCTGGTGTCTGTCACAGCGCACGGACACTTTCCTCGAGGAAAGCTCGTGCTCAAGCAGTTAAAGAAACACATAGGGCTGATGATGCATCAACAGAATGTGAGCAGACTGGGAGAGCATTTGTCCCTCTACCTTTTTATAAGTGTGGACAATGATGAATATTAGAATATGAATCAGAAAGACTCTGGTCTCTAAAGAGCTCTAGACACAAAAGCTATCCAAGCAGGGGCAAGGGATGCTGGAGTTTTGAGGAAAGATGCATACTTTAGTACAAGAGTAAAATGGCAGACTCCTGGAGTTGGCTATCTCGACTTTTCCAAAGTGAGACGAGCTGATACAAACCTGCAATTCTGTAGTCAGCAGGGCCCTAGACAGGAGGACTGATTTCAAGAGCAGCCTGGGTGACAGAAAGACCTTTTCTTGACAAACAAAGCACAAACACTCAGAGAACCCTGGCGTGACCAGGGTTGGGCATGCTGAGAATGAGAACGGGGGATGGGTACCACGGCATGCTCCATGTATGCACCAGAAAACTTCCAGCTTTCTCCAAACTGTGCAAGGGAGACCTTAGGAACTCTTTAAATAGGTTGATTCAGTTGGTTTTTCCTGCTAAGGGCAGAGGGCAGAAGGGCCCAGGGGAGGGATGAGTAAGGCACACACACCCTGAAATGTACGCCGGAAACCTGGGCTCTCTTCTGCCCGGACTGACCTTACCTTTATTAAGGACCGTGAGAGGCTTCCTGTTGCTGGGGTCTAGGCTGCTGGGAGCTATTGAAAACCTGGGTGGAATGGTGAGGCAGGTAATAGGCAGACGGGCGGGGATGTAGCCGGAAGTGAAGAACTCGTCATTGAGCAGCTCGTGAATGGTGGGGCGGGCAGTGGGGTCTGTCTGAAGCATTTTCTGGATGAGGGAGGCAGCCACTGGGTTGATGTGCTGGAATGGAGAGGCAGAGCCGAAATGAGAGGAGACAGGACCCTAGCCAGCATACGGCTGCTCCTGTGTATAACATACCACTGCTCAGTGGCCCTGAGTTCCACCACGTCCTCCACCCAGCCTTAGCATATTGAGAAGGATCATTTCTTGCCACTTGGCACTCAAGATTAACCCGGATACCCACCCCTTGCCCTTTCAAAGGACATTTAGTTATCTACAAGAGGGCACCCAGGTCCCAAGACCTGCCTACTTCCACCCCCTTTATTCCACCTATAACAAATAACCTGGGCTTTCTGGAGCCTAACAAGGCAGACCTATAAAATGGGGAACCCCTCCAGGATGACTTAATGAGAAAAAAACCTAACACGGGCCTGTACCTCACAGCATTAACTCTTGCTTATGTACTCCTGTACAGTACCTCATTTGGCCCTCACAAAAACACCTAAAGGATTCTCTCCTCCCTTTCCCTCTCTATATAATTAGAAAGGAAACAGGGTTTCACTATATAGCTAAGGCTATCTGGAACTTGCAATCCTCCTGCCTCAGCCTTCTAAGTGCTAGGACTACAGGTGTGTACATCTCCACTATTAGGCCTCACTTATAGATGAGGAAACAGGAGTGCCCTGTCTGAGAATACACATTGCCTCAGTAAGAAAGCCAGGACCAATATATAGCACAGCAGAGTCCATGCTGTCTGCAGTGAGCTGACCTTCTGTGACACATCTTCTCTATGTACAAGTCAAGGATGCTGACTTTAAAGTGCCTATGAGAACCAGTCCCCAGAAATGAGCTATCCCTTCAAGTGGATTTATGACACTGGATGTGAAAAGGGATGTTACTCTGTCATTGGGAAGCCCTTGGGGAAATTCCCACTTTGCAGACGCAGAGCCTGCAAAGGTTCATGAGAGTAAGACCACCTCCTTTGTTAGGCACAGCACAGCTGGATGGAGATGGTGCGTGTACCAGGTGTAAGAGTGTTTGCCCCCTCTCCCCCTGCTCTTTACATCCCCCTCAGGAAGTCTAAAGACATGGGCTGGGCACAGGGCTCGGGTAGAGTGCTTGCTAGTACACCAGAAAGCCAGCCTAGTGGCAGGCACATGCCTGTAATCTCAGCTCTTGGAAGGTAGAGCAGGAGACTCTGGTGTGCAAACTCAACGTGCAATGTGGGCCGGCATTCGGCCATTCTCCGTGGCTACACTAGAGGTAGAGCTGACTCATCTCGGTTCCCAGGATATAGCTGGACTCAGTGAGTAGCTTTTGGCCAGAACATAAATGAAAACCTTAAGTGTGGTCATCACCTTGGGAATACTGTATTCATTTTTCTTGATCCGGAGGTAGGTCTCTTTTAGGCATGAGGTCTCAAAAGGTGGCTTGCCCACCAGCAAGGTATACCTGGGGATACAAGGAGGAATTCTGTTCAAACTCCAAGGAAAATCCAAATGCAGAAGTCATTGTCTTGGGACCAGAGTGGGGGAGCTATGCTGGATTCACTGACTGGGAAAGGATGGGATGCTCTCCAAGTCTGCCCAGCAACCAAAGGCTGGGCAAGCACTAGGAAGAATGCAAGTGAAAACACCTGGATTCCGAGGGGCCAGGGATTGCCCGGCTCTGGCCTGCAGTGACACAGGACTCTCCAAGGGTTCCACAGGCCACCATGGTGGGGGTTCTGCTTACCACCAGACTATCTGCTGGCCTAACTCTCCCATCAGCACTCAGCAGGGCTTCCTGATTTTCATGGAAAATCAGGCAGGGATTGTATTAAACCCAGGTTCAGATCTCAGATTCTGAATTCCTAACAAGCTCTCAGGTGTTGATGATTTTGGTCTATGACTGCTTTTAAACAAGTCCAAGTTACAGGAATCCCCACAGCCTATGCCAGACTGACATGAAAACCAGGGTTTCATGTGGGGCAGCCTGTCCTCTAAAACAGCCTTTCTGTAAGGTAGAAAGATCCACACGGTAAGGTCAACTGGGTGAGATGCCCCAGAGACTCCTGCTGAGGCCCAGAAGCCCAAGCTCATTGCCAACTTACATGATGCACCCAATGGACCACACGTCCACCTCAAAACTGTGTCCCTTCTTGCTCAGCACCTCGGGAGCTATGTAGTTAGGAGTGCCACACAGGGTCTTCTTTCGTTCCCCTTCATATTCCACTTTTGTTGCCAGGCCAAAATCCCCTGGGACAGAAGGAAGAAGAGAGGGTGCTCAGCTGCTTAGATCAGCTGTCTAAGGTTTCAGACAGCTGTTTCAAGCCTGAGCATTGACAACTTAGTGGCTTGAGACCCCACAGTCCCGGAACACCCCCCCCCACACACACACACACTGTACTGGCCCTAGCTGGCCTCCCACTGCCCTTTAACCCCTCTTTAGATAGCAGGGTTAAGGTTAGGTAGCATGGCTCAGGAGGTAAAGGGGCTTGCTGCCAAGGCTGATGATGACCTGAGTCGTGATCCTGGAACCCACACAGTGGAAGAGAGAACGGACTCCTTGAAGTTAACCTGTCTCCATCCCTCATATAAATAAAGTTAAATGCACTGGAGAATCAAGCAAGTGATCTCGTGATTGCTGCTGAGCAAGACAGGGATCTAGGGACTGGCAAGTCAGACTCAAGGGGACAGCTGAGGAGATGCCGCCTGCCATGCCCTATAGCTTATGTCCCCCATCTCCTGTTTAAAAAAGAAATTGGCTGAGGGTCTGGCTCAATGCTAGGGGATAGAGAGTATTTGGGGAGGCACCCCAAGTTCAAAACTACTGAGTTGAGGCACAGCAATGTATCTAAAAAAGGCAACCCCCCCCCCTTCCATTTCCTTTCCAGAGGGCAGCACTTCTCTTTCCCTCCTCCCAGCCTTCCCCTCCTTCCCGACTCTTGTGCTGGCTGGCACAGGCACCCGCAGGCCCAGCACCTCACCTATTTTCACCTCCAGATCCTCATTCAGAAAGAGGTTGCCCAGTTTGAGGTCCCTGTGAATGACTTGATTGCGGTGCAGGTACTGGCAACCCAGGACTATCTGCCGCAGGTAGTATCGGGCCTCGGGCTCGGTCAGCGCCTTCCTCCTTTTGTGCAGCTCCAGGAGAGACTGAGGAGGAAAGAGGTCACTGAGGCCCAAGTAGGGTGGCCAGCATAATATGGCCAACTAGGCGCTCGGAGTGGAGAGTTTTGGCAGGTTTCTGATAGCTCTGCCCATAAACTCGTCACTATCATTCACCGGACCCTCTTAACTAGTGCCCTTATACAGAGTCTTCTCTCAACCCCACTCTCGATCCCCTATCCCAGGGCTTCCTCCTAGCAGGAGATCCCCTCCCTTTCCTGAAAGCTCTAAGGTCTGACTCCAAACAGCCGCCCCCTCCCCCGACCTTGCCTCACTCCGGAAGTTCGAGATCCTCGGCACCTCAAGCCTGGAACCCTTCCTAAGCCAATTTACGCATCCATTTCCTGTACCCACTCACAGCCTTGCGTCTAGGAGCCCCTTCACTAATAGCAACAGGATCCGGAGTGCCAAGTACCGTCGCTAGAAGCCTTTCCATAACAGCTTAAATAAAACCCAAACACTCCTCTAGGCCACTCCAAAATCTTGGTGCCACTTTGCCAGCAAGTTCCAGGTGTAGGAGCCCCAGAAACACTTACCCTCCTGCGACAGAGCTCCAAAACCACGAACACAAAGTCGCTGTCCTCAAAAAAGCCATGGAAGCCTACGACGTGCTGGTGTGCGAGGCTGCGGTGAATGGAGATCTCCATAGACATTTTCTCCTTCTGATGGGGCTTGAGCAGCAAAGACTTAGGCACGATCTTGCCTGCGAACACCTCTTTTGTGTCTGAGTCTGAGATTTCGAAGCATTTGGCGAAGCCTCCTTTACCCAGAAAGCGGCCCCGTACATACTGCCGCCGGCTGCGTGGATCCATCAGGACCTCCGGAATCTCTTTCGCCAGCGGGGCGGCCCCTGGGGCACCGGGAGCTGCGTCTCCCGGGACCCCACCTTTCCCTAGGTCGGCTGGTGCTCGAGCCAGCTTTCCAGCTTTGGCCGCTGCATTCATGATGCCGATGTTGCTCCACGGACCTGGCCGGGTAGGTGCAGAGGGTCCTGCTCTGCTCCGCTCCTCCCCGAATTCAAACGCAGCGCTGGGAACGTTACAAGGGCCTGCGCGTTGCTGATTGGCCGCGGGGATTTAAAATACAAACCCGCCCAGCGCGCGGCACCATGGGAGTGCTCTACGGCGCAGCCGCCTTTAAACCCCGATCTTGCGGGCGAGAAATTTGTACTGGAGGATAGAGTGCACTCTAGATTGCCTGGGAAACCAGGAACGAATGAACTAGGTAGAGATCCCTAGGAGAACAGGATTCGGTCCTGCTTTCTGCTCCTCGGCCGGGGCGTGCTCATGTGGTTCACCTGCGCCTCCTCCAGAGGCTTCTCCTAACTATTAAGATCTAACACCTTCCTCCGCCCGACCTGGCCTTCTAGAACTGAAACTCCAGGTCGAGAGGTAGCTTGGGAGTGCACCGCCACCGTGGTCGACCTGGCACGACTAGCAGGCAGATGCACCTTCACAGCGCAACCGACCGGCAGCCTCTGTGGCAGTAGCTCTCAGCCCCTGAAATGTAGCTCAAGCCTTCGTCTGAACAACCCAGGGGCCAGTAGCATCTGCAGCACCTGGGAATTACCGAGGAAGGCAAAGGAGAGGCGTGGGTTCAAGACTACAGATTAGCCTAGGTCAGCTTCAGCTACCTCTCCGCTAACCCCAAAGGAAAGAAACTTTCCAGGCATGACCTGCCAGTCAAACAAGACTTTCAGATGATTCAGATGACATGTAAGAAACACCAGACGTCCGCCTTGGGATACAAGCTTGTCCTGAGCTGTGTGGCCCAAAGCCCCAAATAGAGAAAACTTTTAGTCAGAGGTGTGGCGGGGTGGGGGGGTGGTTAGACCCAAGTCGGCTCTGCAGAAGTGTTCAGTTCGGCCTTCATTTAGAAAATAAATGGATTTACAACATGTAAAAAGAGTGGCCACACAGAGCAGGTGTGTGGCTTTTCCTGGAAAAAAAAAAAAGTCAACTCTGGCCACTATTCCCAGACATCATCTTTGCCCACTTGCCTGCTGGTTTCTGTGGGCACTTTAGTGATACCTTCCGTTAGAAGCTGTGTTCCTCTAGTTCCCCAGGAGGGTCTTAGCAAGATCCTATTGCTGGATTGAGCAAAAACGGCAGTGCTGCTGTCTTTCCCAGTGCCTGGCAAACGATTGTACTAAATGCTTTCTGAATAAGCCCAAGCTTTGTCTCCAAAAACTTAAACTTGCCAGGTGTGGGCACACACCTTTAGTCCCAGCCAGAAGTGCTATTACCATAAACAGGTAGCCAGTAGCAACAGCTTGGGATGGAGATGGGGCAGAATGTAGCATCCCTGTTATATAGATTCACTTCCCATGTGAAAGACTAGGGCACCACCAAGTCTGCCAGCTCAATGTCTGGCACTCACAATGTCCTAGTAGGATGCTTGTCAGAGGCTGGATTTTAACATAATATTTTTACAGAACCTAAGATCTCCTGCATGCTAGCTGATTGTTCTACAACTGAACAATATTTTTTTTAATTTGTGTGTGTGTGTGTGTGTGTGTGTGTGTGTGTGTGTGTGTTCATGCTTGTGCCTGTGAGTACAAGCAATCACATAGAGATCTTAGAGATAGGCGCTCTCATTCTACCTTGTTTGAGGCAGGGTGTATCAGTTGGATAGTATGAGTTATCAGCAAAAATATGAGAGCAGAAGCTGCAGTAGCACAGAGCATCAAGGCAGTTGCCACATGGCTGGATGATTGATGTAGCCCCTGAGACCCATATACCTGCATGGTAGAAGGAGAAAACTGACTCCCACTTGTTGTTCTCTGACTTCTGCATGTACCAAATAAATGTGATAAAAAATTTTTTAAGACAGGGTCTTACTATATAGCCCCATATGACCTGGAACTCATAGAGATCCAACTGCCTTTGTCTCCCAAGTCCTGGTGTTAAGTTTGTGGAGACTGACCTATGATATAAACGCAATTATGCCTAAGAGGGGGTCTGGATGTAGCCATTCGAATCAATCCCACTGACCGTAAAAGTGTATTACAGGAAGTTTCTGAGGTGACGCCTTTAGCGGTCTAAGGCCCCGGGTAGAGTACATACTGGTCAGAGAAGGGAAGATGATGCCCTCAGGACTGAGACACTGTCAGGACAATCAGAGTCAAATCCTGGGGCCCCCTGGAATTTACTGTGTTAGGGTACCCTAAGCAGAACTTATGCTCTGCAGACAGCGTAGAACAGTGTTTCTCAACTCTCCTAATGCCCCTAATACAGTTCCTCATGTTGAGGTGACCCCCCAACCATAAAATTACTTTGTTGCTACTTCTTAATATTGTAATTTTGATACTGTTATGAGTTGTAATGTAAATATCTGATATACAGGATATCTGATAATTGATCCCTGTGGGGGTCTCCACCACAGGTTGAAAACTCTTGGTCTCCTAACTCCTCATCGTGAAGCCCCTGCCACGTTTCCTGTCCTGCCTGGTAGCCCTTGGGTCTCGGGCTCCTGAAGGTCTTTCTGAGGACAGTTTCACTTGTTGGTGACTGGCACGTCACACTGGAAGGTCTTCTGCATAGGAGCACTGGAGCTGGGTTCCAAGTCTGACTCAAACACATGGAAAGGTAGCACTGGGAGTTCTCCTCCAGGAAGCTGACAGTGCTTCTGGAAGCAGTCATGGAAACAAAGATTGAGCTCCCAGCCCAGGCTGTCACTCATCCCGTGTCACAGAATCACTGGGCCCCACTCAGCCAGTCCAACTTTTCATTTTTAAAATCATCTCTTAGCCTTTAGTCTTGTAAAAGACACACAAACCTTTTTTTTTTTCCTTTTTGCAAATTACTAGTTTTGTGCAATGTGGCCAGAAAACTGTGCTCAGGAAATGGTGACAATATGTTGACAATATGACTGGGCCATGCAGTCCCAACTTCTGTGGACTATATGTGGAGACAGGTCTTGAAAGCACTGCTTACATTAAAAAGAAGTTGTTAGGGCAGTGAGAAGGCTCGGCAGGTAAAGGTACTTGCTCTTCAGCCTAGCGACCTGAGTTAGAGCCTCAGAGCCCAAAGGGTAGGTCCCCAGAGCCCACTCCTGGAAGCTGTCCTCTGCTTCTACACTTGTGTTCACACACACACACACACACACACACACACACACTCACTCACTCACTCAAACATACACATAATTAAAAAAAAATACTAAGGTGGCAGTATTAGAGTAATCTCTAACCCAACTAAACTGATATCCTTATGAAAGAATTTAAGTCACAGACACCTAGAAGTACAAATGAGGACCCAGCAAGGAGGCAGCACTTTGCTCCTGGACATCTAGCTTCCGGAGCCAGAGGAACACAACTTTCCACTGCTTAAGCCCAGCTTCTAATGTTTCGTAATAAGCCAAGCAAACTAATAAGGGATGAAATCCTAAATTTTCAAAATGTTTAAGATGGCTTCCCGTACCTTCTACCTCCTTTGACCTGATAATCTGCTTATTGAGCAGCCTAGAAAAGATCAGTCCTGGGGACAGCGCTAGTTGAATCAGTGCCCTATCTTACCGAGGTTTATGTACTGGGAGAAAAGTGGGGAAGGTGGGCCTCAGTCTACTGAGAAAAGCTGCAGAAAAATAAGCTCAGTGCAGGAAGACAATCTCTTAAGAAGGGGCAGAGTCTGCTGCGTCCAAAGCAGTTGGAGGGGCCACAGACTCTGGGGTGGGTCCTCCCTACAACGTGGAGCTTTCCACAGGAATAACTAGTAAGAGATGTATTAGATACAGCTGACTAACAGCCTGGTTCTAGAAGGTGCCTTCAAAGACAAAGCCCTTTGTAGAGGCATTTATCCAAGTCGGCTGGCTAAGAGGAAGCACCTAGGGTGTGTTAATGGTTGTGAGCTCGCCAGAGGGGTCCTGACCTTCCAGGGTCAGAATCAAGGGCTTGCTCTTCAATCCATCTCCTTCCCATCAAGCTCAGCTTGGTTTGGGACTGAACAACTCGTAGCAGTAATGAAGTCAGGATTCCAGACATCCATCTTTGCTGCAGCACTACAGTCCACTCCAAAGGACAGGCAAGGCTTTCTTTGTGCTTTGTCTGTCTCAAGAGTCCACCTGGATCCACTTCGGACTAGAAAATGACCAGCTTTCAGGGCTGGATGTGTGAATCCCACATGGGCTCATAAGTGACTTAACCTCATTATCCAAATGTGCACTTTAAGCCAGAGACAGCCTTTCACCTTTCTTACTGCTGTTTCTCTTTCCAGAGGTTCCAGTCAGAATAAAAGATACAGAGACCTGCCCTGGCTCCAACACTCCAAGAACTTAAATTCCAATCAGCTGGACAGGGGCAAAAAACAAAAAAATCATAACTACCAGTATTTATGTTTGTTTGTATGTATGTGTGTATGTATATATTATGTATGTGTGTATTATGTGTATGTATGTGTGTATGTATGTATATATTATGTATGTGTGTATGTATGTATGTATATATTATGTATGTATAGCTAGAAATCAAACCCGGGACCTTGGGTATCCTAACAAAACACCATGCCATCACCCTTATAATTTTTGTAGCCTTTTTTTCTGACTGGCATGATCATTTAGCCCTGCTGAAATTGTAAACATTAATGTGGGCATGGTGGCACAGATTCATAATCTATCCAGGAAGTTGAGGCAGGAGGTTTAAGGCCAGCATGAACAGCATAGCAAGTTGCATCCAGCTAAGCTGGAGAAGACCTTATCCAAAAAGGGGGGAGTGGACCTAGGGAGGTGACAATAAGTTCCAGCTGAAAGCAGATAAAAAGGCCAGATGGATGGGGTGCATGTCTGCAATCCTGACACTCCTACAGACAAGAGACTCTTCCCTAAACCCTAGGGCCAAGTAGCCCCAGAGCACACAGCAGAGCAGCAACAGGAGAGACTCCTTCATAAGGTAGGTAGAGGGAGAGAACCTACCTATGAACATTATTCTGACTTTCACATACCTGAGCACATGTACACACTCCTTCCCTCCCTCCCTGTCTCTTCAAGCCAGGAATGGTGGTGCATGACTTTACGCCCAGCAGTGGGGAGGCAGAAGCAGGCGGATTTTTGAGTTTAAAGCCAGCCTGGTCTATGTACCAAGGTCCAAGACTTCTAGGGCTACAGAGAAAGACCCTATCTCAAAGAAAAAAAAAAAAAAGCCTGGAGCAGAAGGCTGGGAGCTGGCTCAGTGACAGTGTACCTAAGGTTGTGCAGGCCATGACTGCCACCTCTAGCACTGAGTTAGGAAGTGACAGCTGAAGTGCTTGTGGAGAGGGTCTCTGAGGCCAGTCCCATGAGGCACACAGTCATATGGTTACTATTCAAATAAAAACACCATGCACCGATTCAGGTATCTCAACATCTCCAATAGGCCTTTTCCACTCCTGGGTTTCTCATATATACTGTTTTCTTATTTTTGAAACAGGATATCTTGTTGTCTAGGCTGGCCCTGGACTTAGTATGTACCCAAGGGTGACCTTCATTCCTGACCATCCTGCCTCCATTTCCCAGACTCTGGGGCTCTAGGCATGTGCTGCCTGCCACCCCTGGCTCCCTGCCTTAATTCTTCCCACTCCTCTGGCTCTCTTTCCTCAGGCTCGTTTCTCCATGGAGAATCAGGACGCATATGCCAGACACCCAGAGCTGAGAGGGCTATGTCTGAAAAGAGAGCATGGTAGGGCCAGAAGGGGCCAACAGTTCCTGTTCAGGTCCAAGAGCAGAAAGCAAGGGGTGTGAATCTCACTTCTATGTCTTCTTGGATGGCTCGTCTGCATGATTATGATTTATGAATTTGGTAATAAGGAAAAGTCCACAAACTGACTTCAGGGAAATAGCTGTCCTATGCCAACTCTTCTTACTTGGGGGCTGCAGTCACAATGAAACTGCGAGGACGCATCAGAAGCAAGGACTCCAGGACAGTCAATAATGAGCCAGCAGACAGAGTGCTCCAAGCCAAGTGCTTAACGTTTCTTTTTCCCTTGAGTTCTGCACTCAGAGCTTTGAACACATCCCCAGCAGGAGCCTGGAGCTGAGCCACTGCCTTTGCCACCCAGGACAACGGGACCAGCCACATCAAAACGGACTTTGTGTTCACATAAGTGCTCGCTTTAATACTGCTCAGCAGACTGTCTGGAGTGTAGCACTGGCAAGTTTACTCAACTTCCCTGATAATTAGCTTCCTCTTCTGTAAAATGGGTTGTGACAATCCCTACTTTCTTGACAGTTGAGGGGATTAAATAGTTTCCGGTGAGTGCCTGATGTTCCATAGATAAAAAAATAAGAATGATTTTTTTCTTCATCTCTTTTTTTTTTTTTTTTTTTTTGGTTTTTTGAGTAGAAAGGTAGGATGTGCTTAATCCTATTTTACATCTAAACCATATATATCAGAATGCTGTGCTTTTAACTACAGGGGTTTTACTCAGGGTCTTTCCCTTTCTGGAAGAGAGGTTTCATGGCTTTTTCCCCTAAGCTGTAAGGTCCCCAGGAGCAGGGACTGCATGTTACTCTCCGGTGCAGGCCTGGTTCTCTGTGTGCGCTCAGTGAAGTATTTACGTGAATAGGGGGTGCTGTCTTCCCCACAGCATGTGGTAAGTCCCACCCCCCTATGCTAATGGGCAACAAGAACACAAACTAGGAACAGCACAATGCTGTTGCTAGGCTTGTGTGCTTCCGTGGGCATGAACTTAATGGCAACTTGTCCAAGCTGGCAGGGCCTTTTGCTGAAACCTGTTTTAAACAGCCAGGCTATTAGACATATTTATCCCCTCTGTAGTAGCTTCACTCACTTCCCACAATCACTAGTCATTAACTCTAAATCTATGTGTGTGCCTGTATTTCAGCGCTAAAATGAGCCTAGACTGTCTTGAAACAATAAACAAGGAAGAGCCATCTCAAAGGAAGAGAGAGAGAGGGGGGGGGGGAGGCAAGCCCTTGATGACACTGTTTAGTCTTAGAAATCCAGCCTGAAGCCCAACCGAGGCCTGGCTTTCTCAGCAGCATAAACCGAACTCCTTTCTCTCAATTACACGGTCAGAAAGGTCTTTCCCATCTACAAAAATATTCCTAGAACAAAGTTTTTCTTCTCTGGGGGTATAATTGCCTAGTAACAGGCTATTCTTGGGATGAGAGCCACCATGGAGACAGAGTCCAGCTAGTCCTTCCTAGGATACAGGCTCATGACAGTACATGCTCAAATACTACAAACACAATTACAAACTTGTTACTGTTTGTAGTAGGGACTGTTTTCATCTTCTACCTTGATTTGGCAATAGACTCCATTTCTCCCACAAGGTGGGGAATGGAGAAAAGGTCATGACCCTGACAGGTTAATCACAGGGTCAAACACCATTGGCCATTGTCATTGATCCAAAAGGGCACAAGAATTACAGTATAGGCTGGAGAGATGGCTCAGCAGTTAAAAACACTGACTGCTCTTCCAGAAGTCCTAAGTTCAATTCCTAGCAATCACATGGTGTCTCACAACCATCTGTAATGGGATCCAGTGCCCTCTTCTGGTGTGTCTGAAGACAGCTACAGCCTACTCATCATATATACATAAAATAAAGAAAATCTTTTTTTAAAAAATTGCAGTATAGGGGTTGGGGATTTAGTTCAGTGGTAGAGCGCTTGCCTAGGAAGCGCAAGGCCCTCGGTTCGGTCCCCAGCTCCAGAAAAAAAAAAAAAAAAAGAACCAAAAAATTGCAGTATAAACCACAGACAGCACTTTCTTTGGGATTTGCCAGGCCAAAACTGGAGTATCATTGGGATGCAATGGTAGAAGTCTGAAGCTATAATCTATCATGTCCCAAAAGTCCAGGGATCAAACCCAGGAAATCCAGAGCTCAAGGCTGCTTATTGTCTACTAATGTCCATTCTCCTCAATATCAGAAACTCCTTCCTAGTCTCGGTCACAGTGAGACCCCATCTAAACACACACACGCACACACACACACACACACACAAATACACACACTCAGACACACACATGCAAACACACACACACATACACACATACACACACACAAACACACACACACATACAGACACACACACAAACACACAGACACACACACACACACAGACACACACACAGACACACACAATACACACACACACACATGCACACACAACACACACACACACACAGACACACACACATACACACACATACACAAACACACACACACACTCATGCACACACACGTGTATATCTGCATTGCTAGGGCAGTGTGAAGGCTATTCTTAGTTGTCAACTTGACTACCTCAGGAATTAAAAACCTAAATGTCTGGGCACAGCTGTGAGGGATTTTTCCTTAGTTAAACCATTTGAAGTGATAAGACTCATTTCTATTATGGATCATTGAGGTGAGAGGATCTACCTTTAATCCGAGCCATTCTTTCTGCCGGCGGCCTTTTTAAAGGACATGGAAGAAGGAGGCTTGCTTTCTCTTTGCCTGCTTGCTCTCACTCTCACACAAGTCCATTCCTTCACTGGCATCAGAGCCTACTTCTTCAGGATTCCAGCACAAACCGAAGACCAGCTGAGACAGCCAGCCTCATGGATGGAACAACTGCCGGGTTCTTGAACCTTCTGTTGGTAGACAACCATTTTTGAACTACCTGGACCACAGCCTATAAACCAATCTAAAAAGCTCCGTGTGTGTGTGTGTGTGTGTGTGTGTGTGTGTGTGTGTGTGTGTGTGTGTGTAGTATATATATGCTTAGAAGTTGGCAGAATTCTTACATTGGTTCCCTGACCTGTGGAGTAAGGGCATCATGATTGGAAATGCTAAATAGAAGCTTTTTGAGTTACCTCTGCCAGGGAAAATAGTGATTCAAAAACAGTATCATATCCCTGGAGGGATTGCAGAAATTAGTGCCACCATCAAGGACTTGAAAGATGCAGGGGAGGGTGTGGTTCCCACCATATCTCTCTTTCACTCTTCTATCTGGCCAGAGCAGGAGACAGATAGATTGTGGAGAATGGCAATTGACTTTCATTCTTTTTTCTTTTCCTTTTTCGGAGCTGGGGACTGAACCCAGGGCCTTGCAAGCGCTGTACCACTGAGCTAAATCCCCAACCCCGGCAATTGACTTTCAAAAACTCAATCAAGTCCAGCTGCTGTACCAGTTGTGGTATCCTTACTTGAGCAGATTAACTCATTTCCTGGTACATGGTATGCAGGTATTAATCTAGTGTACACTGGTTTTGTGTCAACTTGACAAAGGCTAGAATCATCAGAGAGGAAGGAGCTTCAGTTGAGCAAATGCCTCCATGAGATTCAGCTGAATGGCATTTTCTCTTTTAGTGATCAAGGTGGAGCATGGAGCCCATTGTGGGTGGGGCCACCCCTAGGCTGGTAGTCCTGGTAGAAAGCAGGCTGGGCAAACCATGGGGAGCAAGCCAATAAGCAGCACCCCTCCATGGCCTCTGCATCAGCTCCTGACTCCAGGTTCCTGCCCTGTTTGAGTTCCTGACTTCCTTTGGTGATGAACAGCAACGTAGACGTGTACGATAAATAAACCCTTTCCTCCCCAGCTTGCTTTTTGGTCATGGTGGTTTCTAGCAGCAGCAGAAACCCTAACTAAAACATCTAGCAAAATGCCTGTTCATAAAGACCACCAGAAGCAATTTGCTCTCAATTGCCAAAGCCTTCAGTATACTTTCAGTTTTACTTCAAGGGAATGGTAACTCTCCAGCCCTATGCCATAACATAGCTTGAAGGTATCTTGATCATCTGTCTCTTCCACAAAATAACCCATTGGTTTGTTATAATGACGATACTATACCGACTCGACCTTTGACAGGAGAAAGCAACCACTTTGGATGTGTTGGTAACACATGAAAAATGACAAGTGACAAGTAGAGAACATTGACTGGGATTACAGCTGAGTCCACTCAGGGTTTTCTGGCAACCCCACCACGCCGTAAGTCAAGAAGGCTCCTCCTAGGTCCTGCCCCTCAGTGCTCAACTGTTTGGCCATTGTCTCTGAGAGCACTCAATTGACCAAGGCTCTAAACAAGGACTCAGAGCAGAACCAGGAGGAGGTGTGCTATCAGTTAGGGGCACTGGCACTGCCACTTCCTCAGGCTCTGTGTCCACAGGATGACCTAAAAAGCCTCTCCTGTACATGTGAGGCTGACCTCCTCAAGTACAAATACTTTGGTCCGAAGCATGGGAGTGTTGACAAATACCAGACGGACAAATGCTCTAGGCTAGAGAGCAAAGCTCACAGACACTCATGTTTGGTGGAGTAAACCCTGAGTCAAGGAATGAGGATGTGACTAAGAAATTCACACTGAAGAGCAAAACCTGGGACTTTGCAGAAGCAGAATCTGCAGTGTAGGTTCGCCTCTTTAAATCAAGAAGCCTAAACCAGGATGTTTTAAGTCTTTTATTAACTACTTTATAACAACTAAGGTCACCCTGAAAGAACAACAGATACCATCTGTTCCACATTTGTTTCTTTTACTGACTTTATTTTTGTTCTTTTGAAGCAGGATCTCATGTAGCACACCAGGCAAGTGTGAGCTCACTATGTAGCTCTTACTCCTCCTGCTTCTACCTCCAAGGTACTTGGATGATTGGTACAAGTCACTACAGCCTGTCTCTTTTCCTCATGTTCTCAAAACCAACAGGAACCTAAGCTCAAATCATACTTTCCCCAGGGTACAAGAAATTGTGGCTATTGGTTCCATATCAACAGCGAAAGCAGAGCGTCATCTGTGTGGATGGTGTGCAGTGGGACAGGACAGGGTTGTGAGCAGGACTAGGGCCATGTGACCCCATGCTGGGTGGGTGCTACTGCTCTGCAGGCCCACGCCAGGCAGGTTCCAGCCATCTGCGGAACCACAGGCTGGAGTGTCAGCAACAGAACTTTCTGTCCTCTTCAGACAATGGTATGGTGACTGTTGACAGGTGTATAACTCTTCCAGATGTTCTTATTAAAATTCTTTAAAAAGTTCGTTATTTTATGTGAAGGGATATTTTGGCTGCATATATGTCTTTACCATGTGTACGTTTGGTGACCATGGAAGCCAGAAACCCATCAGATCCTCTGGAACAAGAGTTACAGACAGTTGTAGGGCCATGTGGGTGCTGGGAACTGAACCTGGGTCCTCTGGAAGAGCAACCAGCATGCTTAACCACTGAGCCATCTCTCCAGCCTTCTTTTAAATTCTTAAATGCTCAGATCCATGGAAGATTGAAAACTTCTAAATTAAAAACCAAAACAAAACAAAACAAAACACCCCACCAACAAGGAGAGTAAAGTTGTAAGAAACACAACAGCTCTTGTAGTCACCGACTGCTCTTTTCATCTCCAGGTTCATCTTAGAGTTCAAAAGAATTAAAGACATGAAGCAGAGACACTAGACTTGTGTTAGGGGTAGAAACTTCTGGTAGTAGCTTTTGGTGACATCGATCATCAGCTCCTGTGTGCACTCTGGGAGCTCCCCTGAGAAGAGTCCTGAGGAAAGAGAGACCCTGTGAAGCATGGGAGGCAGGGAGGCCTGTAACCCTACCATTTGTGCAAAGTCTGCAGACTTTTGCATGCTATTTCGAGGATCTAACTTTGAAGTCCTCATCTTCAGACTGACAAGACTGTTGACTGCATACATCTTCTGAAAGGCCTGTGTTTGTTTGGGAACCAAACACTACAGCTCTCAAGTGAAGAAATAAAGTCCAGCTGGAGGAGTCAGACCATGCTTACAAGATCCAAAGAGAGAAGGCATCTCTGACTGCTGTGGGTTGTTCCACACAAGGGCTTCTCATCCCCAGGACTCACTCCCCAGTGACCCCCACTGAGCCTTATCCCTATCCCTGAGGGAAGAATTGTCCTGCCATTCCTACAGTGAAACTCGATCCACCAAAGCATACAGATGAATCAAAAGAAGACAACAGAGGAGTCCATGATGGAACAAGCATGGTTAAGAATGTGTGGGTGTGCACAACTTTAATTCCAGCACTTGGGAGGCAGAGACAGGCAGATCTCTGAGTTCCAGCTCAGTCTCATCTACAGAGTGAGTTCCAGGATAGCCAGGGTTACACAGGAAACCTGTCTCAAAACAGTAACAACAAACTTTCTGAAACAAAGGTACTGTAAGCTGCTGCCTCCATCCATGGGCTTTAAAAATAGGTAACAAATGATTGGAGAGATGCCTTGGCAGTTAAGAGCACTAACTGTTCTTACAGAGGTCCTAGGTTCAGTACCAGCACCCACATGGCAGCTAACAACCATGTGTTAGCTGGTTCTAGGTCTGGGTGCTTCATGCATGTAGTGCAGAGATAAATACAAGCAAGAACACATACAAATAAAGTCAGCAAAGTCTTCAACATTTATACCCTGTGGCTCATAAGTCAACCTCTAAGAATGTATGTCAGAGATAACTGTGCCTAATTGCACAATACATGTAAAAGAATGTCAGGACAGCAGTTTCTAATAGTGCCCAGGTTCAGCTTCCATTATACTATGGGACTGACTCAGTGCTTTTTGTTAAATTCACTTATGCAGTATGTGAAATCTATAACCCTGGAGAGGAAAGATGTGGTTCTCTATAGACCACAATAGTAAGGTATATTGCTAAATAAAAGGTAGTTGCCAAGCAGTACAGAGAAATAGTTTGATTTCACTTACATAGGTATAGTTTCAAATACCTATATTATCCATTCAAACATATAAGCACACCTACATATTTTAGATATTTACAAAATGTACTGAGTATATCTAAAAACAAAAACAAAAGCCTTACAGAATTCTCATACGCACCCTACAAATAAAAAGTGCACATGAGGTCTGCAAACATGTACAGACTTCACAGTATTTTTGTTTTGTTTTGTTTGAGATAAGGTTTCTATGTAGGTCCGGCTGTCCCAGAACTCATCATGTAAACCAGGCTGGCCTTGAGCTCACAGAGATCCGCCTGTCTGCATCCCAAGTGCTGGGACTAAAGGTCTGCACCACCATACCTGGCTCAAAAACATTTTTTTTAATGTGCAAGAATATTTTGCCTGTATTTAAGTTTGTGCACCACATGCATTCCTGGTGCCCAGGGAAGCCAGAAGAGGGCTTTGGAGCCTCTGAAACTGGATTTATAGATAGCCGTGAGTTATCATGTGCTGGGAATTGAACCCAGGTCCTCTGCAAGAGAAACAAGTACTCTCAACTGCTGAGTCATCTCTCCAGCCCCTAAACTACACGGCATATAATCGTTATGTAATAACTACACTACTTTAACAAAGTAGTCTAATTGTTACATAAAGTAATATCACATAAAACTCCCATTTTTAGCTGTTCCTTAAGCATCAGCTTTTGTGCCCTCAGGTGCTTGTCAAGCAGCCATGATGGGCTACGGCTTTTAATCACTGCCTGGCTGCAGTAGCATCTGAGTTTGTGGCTTCTGATCAGGATCCATCCTGATTCCTTTGCTTCATGGTTTAATTTTATCTCATGTAGCTCTTCATTAATGTGCCAGATTTCCTACAAGCCCACATGTCTGAATTCAAAGACAGAAGTGCCAGTAAAGTACCCTACTATCTGGTATTTATCTGTGAAACTACTCAAAAGGAAAATCAAAGTATCTTGTCACAGTGCCAGAGCTTAGGCTCTAAATGAGGGGTCTTTGGTGCTGGACAAGGCTTTGACCCTGGGAACAGCACACCTTTCAGTCTCAGTTTGCTCATGTACAGAGACCTGGATGGTCACATGTAGCTGGGCTACAAACGAGTCTTTATTACTTCCATCTGAAATACAGGGTGGCTTCCTTGTCTTCTGTCATTAGTGTCAGTGACAATAAGAAGCTGGTACTAAAGAATGTGAATACACACCTATCTCTAAAGAGATTTTCCTTTCTCCTTTGTCCTTTGTTCACTCAGAGCCCAGGCAAGAAAGAAATGCTTCTTTGTCCTTCCCATGTGCTGGTGGCAAATTTGTTCCATAGAAACCTTTTCTTATAATGTTCTTATTTACTTTTATGTATACAGGTGTTCTGTCTGCATGTATGTCTGTATACACTGTGTACAGCTGACTATTTCACAGCCCAGAAGAGGGAGTTGAATCCCCTGGAACTAGAATTTCAAAAGGTTGAGCTGCCATATGGGTGCCAGGAATGAAAAGCAGGTCCTGTGGAAGAGCACCCAGTGCTCCACTGAGCCATCACTCTAGCCCCTACAGCAACCTTTGTGAGGAGAAACCCTTCAAAGGTATTTGGGAAATCTCTCTACCATATGTGGATCTAAGGCATTCTCGTCTATCCCCACAAGTACCACATTTTAAATCACTCTACTGTGATATCAACATTCAACACTGCACTCTTCCAGTCTGGGACTCCATTCTTCTTTGTTTCTGATAATTTCCTGTGTTGAAAAATTGTGAATCCAGTTATTGATTCCAAGTGCAGTTTGTTCCCTAGGTGTGATGGTGCATGTTTTTAATCTTAGCACTAGGGAGACACATGCAATCAGATCTCTTTGAGTTCAAGGGCAGCCTAGTCTACATAGTGAGTTCCAGGCCAGTCAAAACTACACAGTGAGACTAGAGTCTCAGAAAACAAAAACCACCCCCACCAAAAGCAACTTATTTATACGTCTTTTGTAGTATTTTGTTGCTAAATCACAGACAGAAGTCTTATGCATTACTTTAGTGATAGAAAACAGTTTTAAGGAAGTCGAAATAGACATATTAACATCAACATTACCTGGACAGCCGGAGAAGACAGTGAATGGGGGGACCACAGTTTCTGGAGGTAATACTGTATTGTCAAGAATTTTGCAGCAGTCTTTCAAGACACACCGGCGCCCCTGAAATTATAATCTCATTACTAGGTATTGATCAAGACATGGAGTAAAGCCTGATTAGTGTGCTTCGTGGAGGCTGTTCTATATTCTCTCTATTCATGGTATTTTTATGACAGTGTCTCATTATTGGAGCCCTACTTGGTCTGGAATTTGCTATGTCAATCAGGCTAGCCTCGAACTCAGAGAACCAACTGCTTCTACCACTACCTTTTATCTGGAGTGCTAAAATAGCTAGCACACATCTCCATACCTGGGCACTCGTGGTTTCTTATAATACCCAGGGTACCAGGGATAATGACAGGGGGTTTGGTTGAAATTATACTTCAAGTGGAATCTGACAAGGAAGGAAAGGGTGTGTGTGTGTGTGTGTGTGTGTGTGTGTGTGTGTGTGTGCACGCGCGCGCATGTGTGCACACACATATACACACACACACTCATGCATACCTATGTGGAGGACACAGGTTTATATCAGGAAAGCGGTAATTTTCAACCATTTTTTAAAGACAAAAGTCTTTCATTAAGCCTAGAACTCACTGTTCTAGCTAGACTATCTGGCCACTGAGCCCCCAGCACTGTCTCCACCTCTCCCAAGCACTGTGATTACAGGCATCACACCACCGTGGGCAGTTTTTACATGGTGCCAGAGATTGAAGAAATTCTAGATTGAGAAAATACTACCCAGTGAGTCACCTCTCCAGCCCATTGATTGTCTTTACTAGAGCTTGTAAATTCACCTGTATCTTGATAAGCCTGCTTATTTCCATGAGAAAAACTAGGCTGCCAACGGAAATCTTTCACAGTTTTATTTATTTATGTATTGGTATTCTGCCTCCTTTGGAGGCCCTGAAACTAGAATTACAGATGGTGGTGAGCCATTATGTGGGTGCTAGAAATTGACTCTGGGTCCTCTGGAAGGACAGACAGTGCTTTTAACTGCTGAGCCATCTCTCCAGCTTCCCTAAATGAAAATTTTAAAAAAGGATCTACCACCAGAAATAATATCTGTAAAGAAATTTTAATCCAGTAACACAGCTGCTCTGGCAAGGGATTACATCCAAAGACCTAGGTCTGTGTGATCTGGCTGCAATGCAGACAGGACACATACCTTTAATTCCTCTGGCTAGACAGACTACAGACATATCCTTAGTAGACACCTTTAATCCCAAACCATGAAGCAAAGGTTAGTTTGTAGAAGGAAACATCCATGTTTGAGAGTGATGTCTAATTGAGGGGCAGACAAAGTGAAAAATCAGAGAAAGATTTGGCAGAATGAGTCAGAGATGAGATACACCCAACTCTCAATGAAAACAGACAAGAAAAAGAGGCTACTTAAAAGCAGCACAGAGAGAGTTCAATCAGTTCAGCTGAGTCAGCTTGGTTGGTGCAGCTCCGTTCAGTTTAGTTGAGTGCAATTAAAGTCAGTGCAGTTGAGTTGAATTTCACTGAGTTCAGTTCAGAGGCAGTTTTTACCAGGAAAGTTTTACAGAGACAGGTTGCAGGGAGTACAAGTTAGACACAGGTGAAGACAGAACGAGCCAGAGAATAAGAAGCCAGAAGATTAGAACAAGTTGCCATTGTTAGTTTGAGGCCAATCAGATCATTTCACTGAGAAGCAGAGAGAAGCCAGTCTGAATCGGTCAACTTGGAGAGGAGTTTTGAGCCAGAAAGGTTGAGTTGAATCAGCCAGCTAGAGTTCAGAAAGAACTAGAAAGGGTGAACTTATTCAGCAGTAAGTCTCTAAGACAATTACGTTTGGTGAATAAAAGTTGCTTTAATCCCAGCATGGCAGGCAGGAAGCACAGGCATGCAGGAAGCACAGATCAGCTATTAGTGAGGCACCCATCAAAGAACAAAAGCAAAACCCTGGGGGCACAGAGATGGTCCAGCAGTTAAAAGCACTCAAGTCTCTTCCAAAGGAAGGACCAGGTTCAAGTTCTAGAGCTCACAACTGTCTCCAATTCCAACAATATATCCTCTTCTGACCTCTGTAGTCTCCTAGGAGACATGCAATGCACAGATATACAAGCAAGCAAACCCTCATAGACATAACATAAAATAATTTTGTTTTTGTTTAAGGAGACAGGGTTTCTCTAAGTAACAGCCCTGGCTGTCCTGGAACTTGCTTTGTAGATAAGGCTAGCCTAACAGAGATCCACTTGTCTCTATCCCTACTCAGTGTTGTGATTAAAGGTGTGTACCACCATACCTGGCTTTAAAAAAAACCTCCTATCTGCAATGTCTGAATTTCATGAATGCTTAAGCCTCTCCAGCTGGATGGACAAAAAGACTGGCAACAGCTGGTGTGTCTGGTTCAGAAGCAGGCATTAAGTGCAATGTTGATTCTCTGCTGAAGTTCTCATTCATTAATTAGCTTTGGTATTTTCAAAGATATCAACTATCTTCCCTGGTGAACAAGGTGATGTTATCTAAGTCTCTGATCATGCCAACACTCCTAATTACCAAGACTAAGCACATGGATGTAGAATGTGCTAAGTAAAGCATGGCGCATTCCCTTGTTGGGATCCATAGACAAAAGGCCTAAGAAAAACACAGTGGGAAGGGATCTTCTCATTACTTACTGATAGCCACTATACAGCCTGCAGCCTGCTTTGTCCACTAATTAGCCATCCCACCCACTTAGATCCTGCCTAGTTAGAGAAATAGAGTTTAACTGAATTTCAGGAACATTATGAGGACAAGGATTAATTCACAACAGTATGAAAAATACAAATAGCTTTAAGACATGAATGGGTTTGTAATAGCTGAGGAGGTTAAAGGCTTCTTCATGCTTCCTGAAGGAGCTGTGGCTATGCTGCTCATTTTCCTCTCACCTAGATAATTTTAGATAAGTCAAGTCTGCCCAGTATTTCCCTCACTCTGGAAGCAGGACATAAAGCCAAATCAACAGCAAAGCTGCCAGGACTGGACGTAACAAACACAGAGCTGACGCACCCTAATGCCTGCCATACTGCTTCCTAGGCTTTTCCTTCTGGCACATGGCCCCTCCAGCTTACACCTTCCACAGCAAGTCACTGCTGGATGCTGCATGGGGCCTCTAGGAGAGTCTATGTGCCACGGAGGCAGTGAGGCTTTGCACTCTGAGAGGCTACAGTTCTAAAGACTCTCAAGTTTCAAAGTCTTTAAAAATTGCCAAGTTAGGTTTAACAAGGATTGCTCACATGGAACAATGACCAGGGAATATTCTGAAAAGTAATATTCTGAAAGAGGTACAAAAAGCAGAGTATCTAACCAGGAATGGTGTGAGACAGGCCTATAACCCAGCTGCCTGGAATGCTGGGACAGCAGTGGCATACGTGCAAGGCCAGTCTTGTCCTTGTCTAGTACACAGCAAGTTCTTGGTTAGTCCAAGCAACTTAGCCAGGCCTTGTCTTAAAATTAAAAAAAATATATATTTTTTTAAAAAGTGATTTAAAAAATTTTTTTAAAGTAATTTTAAAAAGTGAGTTATAGAGATCTAACTCAGGATAGAATGTTTGCCAGCCATACACAGGGCAGGGGTTCAATTTCTGGCAGCAGTGTGTAATAACCAGTGTAATTACTATAAGTATTTGTAAGTTATAGTGTGATACTTGAGTACACAGCATGTGCTGACCAAATCAATGCAGCTGAAATTCTGAATGTCTTTTGAATCACTTGATGTTTAGAGCCTTCCAATGCCTCTTGAGGTTCTTATGAATACAGTAAGTTGTGGAGTGTGGCCTCTGCTGTGCTGTGTACTAGAACATCCTCCTTGCTGTGCTGTATGTTAGTGCCCTTACTCCATCTCCTCCTAGCTTCTCCCTTC